>NC_139846.1:11075138-11555624 GCF_963691815.1 Echiichthys vipera | reverse complement strand
CAACCGAGAAGTAAATACACTGAGCGCCCTTTCTGTCCCCAACCATGAATACAGACATGATTTTTTTTTGTGTGTTGCTAATAGCTCCTTTTCCTAACCATAAACCACAATTATGCTTTCAAGAAATGCCCTTAAAAGCTACACTGTATGCCCTGTTGGAGAACAAGCAGATGAGAGGAAGAATGTGCTTTCACTCAAATCTCTGGACACATTTTGAGGGCGGGGATTGATTTTTCTTTTTATTGTCATCTCAGATATGGATTATATAAGGTCAACTAAAGGTCAGTAGGTTCTAAACTTTTGTAACCTAAGACTTTCACTATCATAAAAACACTATCTCAGTCTCTATGAAAGTGACAATAGAAGGAAGGAAAATCAGTTAATGGAAACCAGTAACGGTGTGCTAATCTTGACTAATATGAAGCTTAGATGTTGATGCTATTGTAATATCGTTGTGCAACCTGCACTTTGTGTTACTCCTGCATTCCCCCGTGTTCAGCCACATCACATGTACTAGTCATCTGACAGAGTGTACAGTAGGGCGTAGCTTCCCCATGGTGGGTCATGTGATCCACATCTCACACGGTCGATTGACACCATTAGTCAGTTTTATTCAAAGGAACAGTTCAATATTTGAAGACACTTGTTGCTTGTTTTCTTGCCAAAGGTCAGATGAAAGATCAACTCTCATCTCTCACTCACTGAAGCCAGAAGACACTAAGCTTAGCTTATAAAGAGTGAGTAAGAGTGTTTTTCCCCTTATTCTAGAATGATAAGCCGGTGTAGCCAGACCAGACACTCCAGCAATCACACAGCACTGTGGGGCATGGTCTTACCATATAGGACTAATTTTGACAAGACTCATATGAAGTCACTAAGCTTGGACTGCTGGCCCCTCCACAGTTATACCATAAAATCCCAACAATCTGTATTTACATTTCCGTTTATGTACAAATGAAACAAAGAGGAAAAAAGGTGTTAATTAGCTTTACAGTGCTTATCTTTGAACACTGGAGAGAACCAGGGTAACTGTTTCTCCCCATTTAGGGCGCACTCAAACTGTCCATCCGTACCGCGCCCCGTGCTTTAGGGTACTTTTCCCCTCCTCCCTCTCCCCCCGCGGCCCAGTCCCGTTTGTACTCACACTACCTAGGCCTCGCGAATGCTTCTTGCCTGCCTATACGTCATCACGCCGTAACACGTCACACGCATTGATTGACGTCGCAATGCCTCGCTTTGTTTACAAAAGTGCGCGGTCTTTTGGCCACATAATGGATTGTCCAACTGTTTTTGAATATTTTCATCCGACCAAATCTGCAGTAAACACTCCACCTCCGCATCACACCAACGTGAACTTTTCACCGCCATTGTTTTAAATGTCCGCGCATGGTCCCTCCTTCTTTCTATGTCCGAACAGGCGCACATAAAATGACGTCAGAACCGCCGTAGGCCTCGTGCTCGTACACATGCGCACGCTCGTGCTCGTACATGTGCAAACGTGCTTTACAAAAGCCCACCTCTTCCAAACGGGCCGTGGTCGGCAAGCGTACTCACACTGGTCAAACGACTTTAGCAGTGAAACGTGCTTGGGCACAGTACGGATAATCATCTCCTGGCTCCACAGTCTTGTTGACACCATGAAGTCGCTAAGAAATGGTAACAGCACATAACTATAAGCCATAACTTGTTATTACATTTTTGTTGTTTTCATTTTACTTTAAGTTTGTTTTTCTACGTATTAAACAAGAGATACAACGTGAGCCTTTTGAGATGTTGGCTGCCGGAATTTTTCCACCTCCTTTCAGCATTTATGCTAGCTACACCGATCAGCTCTTGGCCTCAGCTCTATTCGTGCACAGACATGACAGTGGTACTGATCTAACTCACTGCAAGAAAGGGAATTAGAACATTTCCCAAAATGTCAACTTAACCTTGAACTCAATACTGATAGAGCATCTCTCCTAATCTGTATGCTACATGGACAAAAAATAACTTTAATAACCTCACCGAAATATCATAGATGGGTAGCTACCACAAGTAACGTTAAATATTAATGAAAAATCCAGTCCCCTGAAACAGCATGTCGACGTGAAAGAGCGAAACACAGCAGGAGATTAATTTGAAACGTCTGAACTACGCAGATAAAAGCATGTGAATATTGAACAGTTTGTACATGTAGCCATTTTTGTACACATTCATTCAATATCCACACAGACAGAGAAACAGACACACATACCGCATCACATATGCCTGAAGGGCAAAAGGGTGTAACAGGGGAGGTGGAGACATATTGATTTCTCTGTCGACTCTTTGAGAGGAAACCCTGAGGGAGGCCTTGCTTCCGCTTACACCCCTCAGTTGGGTGAATTAACAACATTCATGCTTCAGGCTATAACACACATACGCACACACGCATTGCATTTAATTCAGAAAAAAAAAAAAGACTATTTTGTAGTGAGATGTCTGGTTTGAAGGAATTTAATGCTACAATTGCAGTCTTAGCTTGGAAGACTTTGTGTGTAATCAAGACAAACTAATAGGCCACACTGTATAGTAAATATACAAAGGATGTAGACATGTTTGACTTCAACAAGTGAAAACCTTGGGAATTTAAGTCATATGGGCATCACAGAGATTAATCTTTTGTTTTATCCTTAATCTGACACAAAGATAAAGCCAATCCCCTCTGCTGTCTTTGACAGCTGCACAGCCTCAGGAATGAGGAAGAAGCAACGCTGCCTCGAGCTACCCCCCCCCCCCAAAGAATAACACAACTGAGACAACAGGGGGATTTACAACACACACTGGAGTGGACACACAACCGAAGCTCTTTCTTCTTGTTCAGCGGTCCGATAATAGTCTGTTTCTGTTTGAGGGATGAGTCACATCCCCTCATTTTCTGAACACTCATCCGGGGTCTATGAACACACCATTAACTCACCTACTCTTCTTTCTCCTAATGACTCATTGGACTTCTTATTGACTTATTGACTCATTGGACTACTTATTGACAATCCAAAGACAAAGGTAAGTTGTCTCCCGGAGCTGAGAAAACATCAGGGCATTGTCACTTCCACCCTTGTGGCATTTGGAGAAAACCATTTGTATGACTCTCCTAACTGACTTGCGTCAATAGTGGCACAAAATCATTGACAAAACCTTGACAATACAGATATGTGAGTGGGTTAGAGGAGCTGACGTAAATGGATACTACTGCTGTCCCCCGTTCAGACACTAATGTTTCTAAACTTTAAATTTCTCATGTTTTTCTGCTACTTTTCTCAAGACATCTCAAGACTCCCATTTACTCCAAAGAATCAGGTCCCGATATTGTCCGATGTTTCCCTTTCACACATGTACCACACAACAGGGGATTACGGATTACACTTCGGTCACATAGCTTGTAATTTGGTCATAAACAATAAAGTCCCTTGCCACTACTTGAATTTGTCTGCCAATTTCGGCGTCTGATCGTCGCCCGAAATTCTCGAGTCGCCTCCCCAGTTGTACATTTACATCGGCATCTTTGTGTAGTTGCGTCCTCAGATGTTTGTTTTCCATCTACTTACACATGAGCAGCATGATACAAACATCATCAACACACCAGCTGTGAATTCTTAGACATGGACTCAAACAGCGATCCAACAGACTTGGGTTCTCACATACAGATTCTTTGGGTAATGTCTACATCATTTCAGGTTTGCAGTGCATGAGTGAAAGGGGCTTCATTGTGTGATTCTCTTTCAGGTACTATTGAGAGACTGGTAAATCTTCTCTTGCAACAGGTGTGACCGATTTTTCTCAATCATATTCACGTTCAAAGGAACAAGAACATTATGACATAATGGTGAATTCAGTAAATCATATTAATCCATACAGTGACAGTGATTGCTCTATTAAATGAAATAGTGGGTTGGTGGCTTAAAATCAACACCCTACTAACTGTATTCAATTTTTTCAGACCCCTCCCCCCCAAAAAAGGAAGGTCTGATTAGTACAAAGGAACTTGCTCGCTCAAATTTCCTTTTGGCACAGTAATAAGCAATTTCTAGACACTGCACAGTGTGTCAGAAACTTGTATTCAGTCCAATTCTGTAACAGATATATACACAAAAAGGTGATTAGAATGGATTTCTGAATAATCAGAACTACTTTGATGTGGAGTGAAAGTATTTTGTAATCTTGCCTGATAGTTGTCAAAGAAGAAAAAAACCCAGAGAGACAACTGAGGGTTTAAAGAGTCACGAGAGGCTGCAATTAATGTAATCCCTACTCTTGGCTTCAATGTCAGAGAAAAGGGTGATCACATCCCAATCCTCAAACTCATTCCCATTACACTAAGCTCTTTTTCCTCAACTTTTTTTTCCCAAAAGGAAGTAAGGCAGCATCTGTGAAAAAAGTCTGTCATGATACACACCCATCAGACTAAGAGTGAGTGTCTGAGCAAAACTGACATTGCGTACTATACAATGAGCATGTAGAAGCATGTAACACTTCTCTCGCCAATGATGCATATGCTGTTGTCAACAGGCAGAACACATGTACATTATTACACTTGGGGCAACACTGGCATGTCTTAATAACCCCCATCACTCATAAACAAGCTGAAGCAACTCTGCACATACTGATGTGGTAACACATCTTACAAAACCATATCAGGCAAGAAACAACAAAACACAAGTGCTGGTGCCCGAGTCTGGATGAGTAAAGAAAATACAGACGAAGCTTATGAAGCCCCCAATCACGCCGTGTTCTGCTTCTTTTTTTGACTCACCTTCTCAAATCCCTAAAAAGTGAGGTCATCCAAAGATCTGATCAGTGACTGTATCTTAAGATCATCTAGAAAACAAATCCTTGCATGACAGGGATCAAAAGGCCCATATGGTTACAAAAGAGGTGAAATACTTTTCAAGTTGATCTAGACACAAAGAGAGAAAAGTGTCTAGGAGCCCTGGAGATAGCAAAGACTGACAGGAAAGCCTTTCCAGACCTTTAGCTTTCAAGATATCTTCATCAACTGGTAAACCAAGTTAGTTTTATATAATATAGCCGGTGCTGTATGTATTAAAGTTTATGTTACATTTGAGAGACGAAATAACACATTATTATTCAGGGGTTTTGCCGATACAACCTTACTTTACAGAGGCAGAAAAGCTGACATTACAGATTGTTTTCACTTCCTTGTTAACTCTTCTCTTTTCATGCTATGTTACACTATGATTTAACATTTTCCATTATCTCAAAAGTTGCGTAGACTCACTTTAAAGTTACTGAAAAGCAAATGAAAAATACTACATAGCTTACTTTAATTGATCAATACACTTTATCCTCTTAAAACAACACTGATATTCATTGTATACAGGGGGAAAAAACTAGACATATACCATATGACCAAAGGTATGTGGACAAACAGGACCTGTGCACAAAGCAACTTCTCATGAAGAAAGAACTTTCAGAGTTTGTTTTGGAGGAACTTGAAAAGGTCTACAGAGGCCTGACCTCAACCCCAACACATTTGGGAAGAATTTCGCAAGCCAGGCCTTAACAGCCAACATCGGTGTCTGACCTCATTAATGCTCTTGTTGCTGAATGGGAGCAAATCTCTGCAGCCAGGTTTCCAATCTCGATGAAATCTTTCTCAGAAGGGTGGAGGCTGTTGTGGTTTTAGAATGATATGTTCACATATGGGTGTAATGTTTGGGTGTCCACATGGTAATAAATCAAGACTACATATATATGTACATCCAGGATGAGAGATGCCTAAAGGGGTAATCCAAAATGTTGCTGAACCATAGTCTTATGCAATGTCATATAGTATCTAAAGAAAGCTGAACTTGAACATGAACTTGAGGCTTGTATTATATCCTCTCTGGACACAAAATGTCAAACGGATTTCGCTTTCGGTGAAAGCGGCTACTCTAAGGCTGAAATTGGGCCCTCTGGCGCACAGCAGTCAGCTCTGAAGCTTTCACACAGTGGAAATGTCACCTGTCACACGCACTTATCGTCTGCCTGTGCGGTGTGCTTCAGCTCTGTCCCTCTGACCCACTGGGTCTGTGCTTTAGCTGCCGTCATGCCCTGTAACATGCATTAGCTGGGGAGATGAGGACCTGGCAGGGACTGAACCCCCCCACATTAACCATCCTTGTTTGTATACAAGCCATAATGGGATTGGGAATAATATGAGCTGCCCATTAGCCAGCAAAGGGTATTTAATTGTGCTGGCCTATTTAAAATTCAAATACTTAAACAGCACATGACTCCGTAAAGCCAACAGCATTTATATATCAAAGCACCGTGGAATCAGTCTACTGTAGAGCTAGTTTCTAAAGAAACCAGACTGTTGGAGCACTGACTTTTTAGTACAGAACTTCAAAGTAGCTGTCCATAACTAGAAATGTACAGAGTTTTCGCTGTCTCTGAAGACAAACTCATATTTGAAAATGGACAGTGGGACAGAGGCGAAACGTGGAGAGTGCACACAGTTCATTTATTCTTTTTGATGGTCTGCGTATGTGTGTGTGTGTGGGCGGCGATGGCATCTTTCAATAACCAACTCAACTGCTGTCAAAACATGACAGGAAGAAAAGGAATGAAGAGGAGAAAGGCGCAGAGAGAAACAAAAGTGGAGAGGGTGTTAGAGAGAAGAGACAAAAAAGAAACATGAAAAACGATGAGCGAGGGAGGACATGAGAAAAGAAGACAAAAGAAGACAGACGTAGAAATAAAGACTGTAAAAAGAGGAGTTGGGTCCTTAAAACGAAGATGGACTTTAAAGTCCTATTTTTTTTATAAGTGATGTTTACTTAACTTATCAGTGTTGTTTCAATGCACAATAAAGACCAAATGAACTGAAGGTTAGCTGACCCAAACCCTTGAGAAGTGAATCAGCTCTGTAGAAAGACCCTTTATTCATGTAAAGAAGAGACTGGAAGGTACATAGACAAAAACATCTGGTTTCCAGTACAAACTTGCCCCCTTATAACCCATAACCTGTCTTTACTGCAGGGAGGGATTCACAAGCAGACACAACTCAAGACCTGTTGATTTCCCAGCATGCCCTACTCACATTCCTGACCTCCTTCTGTCACTCTCTCACTTAGCTCACCCCTGTTGCTTACATCTACGTCACCCCCACACTTAAACCCCCGTACACTTCCTCGCTGCTGTCTCTGTGTACAAGCTGAACAGGCAAGTTTGATTCAACAGTGATTGACAGCAAACATGATAACGGACGGGGGGGAAAAATATTGGCCTGGTTGTCAATCAGACTCTTACTTGTACACAAAATCATCCTCTGAACAATCTTGGTCAAGTTGTCTTTAGGAGTGTGGGATGACTGTGACCCGACAAAACAATGAAAGCTGGCGTCCTGCAGAGTTGGGAATCTGGTGAGAATGCCAGAAGGGAATGATAAGACCACTTTCCTCCGTCTCTAGGCCCCCCTTTTCTTAATCTGCACCCCACAGAGACCGAGACGGTGGGATATTGACAGAGATCCCACGAGTAGTCTTTCCTCCCTCCTCCATCAAAGCCGTGTTCACACCGACAATAGCGCTGCATCAAAAAAAATTAAGCTTCCCAATTGATGCATTGGAAGAGCAGGATTCTGGGGAAATGTAGGATCATCCAGCAAAAAACATTTTTGGTGAATTATAGGTCTGTATTTTTCATCACACCTTTAAAAATAAATACAACCTCGCCTTGCATTAATCTTGTTAACACACCGACTTCAAAAAGGTTTGTCCGTCATTACATTTACATATTCGATTTCGCTACGGCGCAATCTATTGTACCCACATAATTAATTCAAGAAGTGAGAAGACTTGTAGTTGTACAGTCCTGTAAGAAAGTATAAACTGCCATGCAATGTTTTTTGGTGTCTGACAAACCTGTATTATTGATGTATTACTCAAACTGGACTTCCCGGATCAACTTCACTGGTATCTGCAGCGACATGCCCACCGCCCAGCAGGCCCTTGCCTTTTTTTAACGCAGTGCTATTTTTGCTCCGAATGCCTGTTAATTGTGGATGTATGACACAAGCGTCCCATCCTCTGCCACAGGGCAGGAAAGAGATCCCAGATGACCCAGGAATCAATACAGCACACAATACAATGAACTAGCTGCATTAGAAAGGACACGCAACAAGCAGAAAAAAAGCCTTATCCCTTGTGTGATGGAATGACCAATAAATGATAACAAATGAGAAGCAGGAGGACAAATCGTATCACAGCACCATTTTTGGGTGGAAAAGTAGAGCAAAACGATCATTGGAGACAACTTCAGAATTGTTGTTCATTACTTACTGTGCACAGAGCCTTGCTGCTGACTTGAGGCTTTGGGTAGGCTGATCCTGCTCTTGGGAGGGACCATCTCCATATTTTGGCCCTTCTCACCTGGACTTTGACCGGGGGCCTTAGGCTCAGTGTGGGTCTCGCTCTGTTCTTTGTCCTGTGGCACAGCAGCCTTTAAAGACTTCTGTTTGCTCAGGATACCATCGCTACCAGCCCTCATCAGCTTTTCCCCCACGCTCAACACACGGGCTCGACCGGCCGTGCCAGGGCATTCCTTCCTCGGGGAGGGCAGCTTGGATCCGGCCCCTATTGAGGGGGGCCGAGCAAGCCTGGAGGCTCTGGACATCCTGCAGGTCAGCAGATCAGTAAAGCTCCTCAATCTTTCTCAGCCAGTGTGACTGCGGTGGTGTCCCGTTGGCAATCCAGGGTTTCTCTGCTCTCTGTGAGTGTGACTCTGTGACTCAGCGCGTTGTTACTGGTGCAGGTAGGCTGAGAGGGCCAGAGGGAGGGCACTTTTGGGAAGGCAAGCTGAAGGTGAGGGGTGGGGGGTTAACAGGTTCTTGGAAGGTGTTCTCTTCACCTGGCGTGGCCTCAGGGGATCATCCTCCAATGCAAACAGCGCATGTGAGTGTGTGCTGATAAACCTGTGGAGTGACAGGACGAGCCATGCCAAATGCAAACAGAAACTCAGGTCTCCAGTGTCAGCGCATTCTGGCTTTTTAATCCTCTCTCTGCCTCTCTTTCTCCGTCTTTCATACTCCTTCTCTATCCCTGTTTTTTTTGTAATTTCTCGTGCTCCCTCTCTTCTTCACTTGCTCTCATACTACGGTTGTCAACTTCTCTCTCTCTTACCTCATGCCTATTAATTCCTTTCCATGTTATTGTGCTCTGGTGCCTTCTCTCTCTCCTCTTCTCTTTCGCTTCGGTTCACTCGCTCTTCCTTGCTGATGCTCAGTGGGTTACCATTCCAGTCCGGCTGACGGAGACCGGAGAGAAAAAGATTTAAAGACAGAAAGACAAAAAAGAAAAAAAAGAGCATGAGGGAGAAGAGAAAGTGCCGGCAAAGGCTTTGCGGAGGAGCCCTTCTCTTCAGGTGCAGCTGCACAAGCTGTTCCAGATGTGTGTTCAGCGTTTCACGTCATCCGCCGACTGCTCAGAGCCACACTCTGGTACAATCAGTGGCTTCATCTCGTCCTATTTTCCCTCTTTCCTCATCTTTTTTTCTGTCCCTCGGTCTTGCCCTCTCTACTCCAGACAGCCTGTACTCCTCACATGTGATGGGATGTGGCAGGAATGCACACATGCACAACACAACACACCAAGCCCTTCACCCACTAGTGGAATTTACAGAGAATTAAAAAGCGCAAAGGAGGGGAGTGTTACAGCATGTGTGTATATACAAGAGACACACAGTGGAGCTGTTCTGATATCCTGCGCTGAAGAGATCAGCTGTTACGTGAGAAAAAAAACAGTAGAAGTTGGCTGGGAGGGAAACAGCAAGGGAAAGAGACACTTCCCTTCCTCTGTCCAGTAAAATAAATCCACTTCTTATCCTCAAAAAGACTCAATTTCTCTCATGAAGCAAAAACATTTCTTCTTCTTTCTACAGTGCTCCGAAAACAAGTGTCTGATCCACAAAAATGTCCTAACACAGTGATCCTTGCCAGATAAGCACAATAAAAGTGTGAATCATTGTCAGTATGGTAGACACAGAAAGAGTAGCAACTTCGAAGCATTATAGAAAGATTGTAATGTCCATTTTCTTTTAAAAGTCTGTGTGTTGTTGGTTTCTTGTTGTAATAGTACATTTTGTTGACCCAGACTTACTCTGGAAAGTAAACCACAATCCCATAAACGTCTAATTTGCTAACTCTGCCTGTGACACTTGGAAATGTGCCGCAGCATGCGAAAATGGACGTGTGATATAACGCACGGGGACGCTATTCTGTGCATACGGACTAAACACCAGAAAATGGATTACAGGGAGCAAAAAGGATCAACTGTGTCCAGGCAAGACGTTATAAAAGAGCAATAATCCACATGGACGAAACCACAGAGTTAGTTTTATCATAAAACGTCCCAGTATAGAAAAATCTGATTCAATATTTCATATGTACCGCCATGTTTTATCTGCCGCTCTGTTTGGAACCTGCGTGGCATGATTGTACTGATGTTCATGTTAGAAGTTTACATAGGGATTTGGAGGTAAAAATGGACTCTGTACGGAAGATTTGATCAATTCCTCCATAGCAAGCCTCCCTCCCCCCATTGATTGCCTTTTAGACTGCTAAGCCTTCTGAACATGATGACAGACACCACTGATTGTATAGATATGAAATATTCATCATGTTGCCACATATCTGTGTGGCTTTAGATAAAGAGCAAAGCAGATTGACCTACATACTTTCCCAATGAATGGTTCGCTGACAAAATCAGAAGGCTAAGAACCTCATGGGAACCACTGCATGTCTGATGGATTTTTTTCAAAGAGAGAAAAAGTAAAGAAGATAGAGACTTTCCATAAGATTAAATATTAGAATTGTGCCAGATTATGTTTGTGCGTCACCAGTTTGGCTGAGTTCTATTGTGTTTACAGCATTGTAGCACCGAGGATTACGTCAAACCTAAAAAAAAGGTTGACCATGAAAAAACACGGACTCTATATAGGTTTTAGTGAGTGAGCATCTCTCTCATACTATGGTTATATGGCTATTTGTGAGTGTGTACATGCTGGGAGTAAATGAAAGCCCTCTGTGTGGATTGGATGCCTCCCAGACATTAAGCCAGTTCTAACTGTACAGCGGGCAAACGGCGGGAACTTGGTTCAAAGGCTTTAAATAACATAGCATTTAGGGCTGGATATAATTTGAGTTTCCTAATTAAGCCTGTGATTTTGTGCAGTGTGATAGATCATAAAGCACGTCTATGTATCAGATGGCAAACTCTAATGTCGACATACCATCCAGGCATGGCATCAATTTGCATTTCAAACTAGAAGTGGAAAACAAGCAACCGCAAGTATTTCAACTTACAAGAAAACACAACTTGTGAAAGATGATTATCTGAGGAGTTGAAATTGGCTCTGACAAAAAAGACCTGAACGACAAAACTGCCATCCACAGCTGTCTAAGCAGATAGCTCTGGCTAGAACCAAGCTTCCAAGTGCCAAGGAGCAGTGTGGGATGGGCGGTTATGGAAATATGATGGTGGTATGGGTGAAAATCCCACAAGCTCTGGTATAGTTGCTTATGGCCCATAAGTGTGTAGAGGAGCGGCTGTTTAAGAAGGGTGGTGGGCTCAGCAAGAGCTGTCTGAGTGTCTCTGTGGTATTTCTCTAATTAACTGACTTTTCTGTCTGAGGGTTATTATTAAACTGGGGGCGGTTGGTATAAGTTACAAATGACTCCCACGACCTGATTTTGGTCGAGCTCGCTGTGCTGTTTATGCAGAATCTGCCTATAGTTTTCCAACCAATATATTTTGAAGTTGACAAGAACACTTGCAGTCACTCAAGCCTGGAGAAATGCAACATATTCACTATATACAATGTAGTTTAAGGATGCTATATTAACTAATATTTTTATATAAACCAACAGAGACTCAATGGTAGTTCCCCTCAGCTCTCTGGAGCGTTATAGTATCTTGTGAGTCAATATTTAGAAGTTTCTTATATCCACTTAAAAGGTTCAGTATTACAATCTGGACACAATTTCTCCACTTGGGGCAGCGTTAACTAGCTGTGAACACTGACATGTAGTAAACTTGTTATTATGGTATTTGGAGTTGTGTTTATGGCCACAAAGTCCAACATTGATTTGTCTTTTAGCTCTGATTTGCTCTTCACCAACTCTTTAGAAAACAAATTGTGTCTTTAGCTGCTAAATGCTCCACTATGTTCACCAGCTACTTGCTTTCTTTGTCTGTGTGCTGCTCGGCGCTGGGCAGATGGCGTACAGTAGGTTTATCAGAGCTTTTTCAATAGAAACATCTGCATGCTGCAGCTGGACGAGACACTGATGAGAGTGCTGCCTGAGAGTGAACCAAAACTGTGAACTCGCGGGCTATAAGACCTGGGTGGTAATTATCTGTGGATTCATCACTTTAAAAAGATACACAGAGCCATTGTTAAAATAAAAATGCTGATTATAGCAGCTTTGACTATGCAGTGATTGGTTGTTGATGCAGCAAAATAAACACAAAGGCCAGGTTAAACAGGGCTGGTGGTGGACTACAAGGTTGGGGGATTTGGGAAGCATTTGGGGGGATGGGTGAGCTGTGTACCTCTCTGTTGAGGATTAACTTTGAGTATGTTTTCCAAGCCCTTGGGGGTTGGTTGTTTCTTTTCCTACATTCCATCTCAGAGCTCCCTACCAACAATATCATGAGTCATTACTGACTGTAACATTCACTCAATATCAGCGGCTGAATCAGTTACTGAAGGCAAAAAATGCTAAGAAATGCACATATGCACAGCAGTAAGATTGAGCATGCAGGGACCAGTACTGCAGCAAGTACAAGTATCATGTGTACAAAGACACAGATTTGAGCTCAGGCTCTCTCTCTCTTTACTGTCATCCTCCATGATGCATTACACATCGGGACAGAAATACCATAAAATATTATTTTAATCTCCAACTAGAATAGATTTAGTGGATTTTTCCCAGAAAAGCATATCACTGAGAGGCAAACTTGGTCAAATTTGTACCGAGGCAACAGTAAAAGCTTAAATGTTTCGCAGGATAACAATTCTTCAATCTTGCAAACAATCAATATTTCATCAGATATGTTTTTTAGTAGTTTACAGACTCATGAAATGAACATCTGAAGCTAAATCTCTATCTGGCACACACTCCGTATCTTAAATTTGTCAACAACAACAACAACATCACATGGACAAACTACGTTTTCTCTCAGATATGAATCCCTTTCCTCTGCTCTCCAATAGTAGTAGTAGTTGTCTGCTTCTGACTCCCGGGTGAAGAAAAGTGACTCAAAGACAGAAAAAGAGTCTATAAGACGATGAGACTCGCTGACAGTTGGGACCAATTAGTCTTAACACTTAGCTTCTCCCTGAGGAAAGAGACCCAACGTGCCACATTATCTGCTGCATTAAGTTACAGTAAATGCAGCACTGGTCATGGTGAAGGGGGTTGGGTTGGGGGGCGGGCTGCCCCTCAGTCAACAGGTCAGAGGAGAAGGCGGTCCAGTAAGGAAAAGTGTTGTCTCTGCCGTTATCATCATCTGTCTCTTAAACAAGATTGATTGAGGTGAGTCTACAGTATTGTCGACTCGCCTGCGCTCTAATTAAACAGAACAACATGGCTTAAAGTTTTAACTGTGGCACTGTGAAAATCCTACTGAACTTTAAAATGTCAATACGACAGCTTTTAGATTCAAACATTCACTACAGACAATTTAGATTTTTTTTTTGCAAAAACCTAGCCTAGTATAAGTGTTCAAGTTTGCCTGTGAATGTTCTCATTCGTCCAGGTCATCGTTATCCTCAAAGCAATTTCAGTCAAAAACAAAACAACATAGTCATCCCATATGTGGCTGGGGTATCGGAGAAACTCAGGAGGATTTTCAACAAACACTGCATCCCTGTGTATTTCAAACCCGGTAACACACTCAGACAGAGACTAGTACATCCGAAGGACAGAACACCACACCACCACAAAAGCAACCTGGTTTATGCTGTCCAATGCAATGAGGAATGCAAAGATCTTTACATTGGAGAAACAAAACAACCACTGCATAAACGCATGGCCCAACACAGGAGAGCTAACTCCTCAGGCCTGGACTCGGCTGTCCACTTACACCTCAAGGAGAAAGCCCACTCCTTTGATGACAGCAATGTCCAAATCTTGGACAGAGAGGACAGATGGTTTGAAAGAGGAGTAAAAGAAGCCATCTATGTAAAAGTGGAGAAACCATCGCTAAACAGAGGAGGGGGTCTGAGACACCACTTATCTCCAATTTACAATGCCGCCCTTTCATCCCTTCCCAGGAGATTCAACAATCTAACCTCAAAGGACAACTGTTCACACATGGCCCGGGTGACCCCAACGACTGTCGTTCAGACTCAATAGAGCACTAACGAAGTCGAAACCAACTGCCCACCAACGACTGTCACTCTAACGACGGGCGTGGGCACTTGGAGCACAAAGAGTGTCAGTGACATCATCGGCCTTGTGAGAGGTTAAATACCTGGATCTCCACACCAGTTAGTTGGACCAGTCCCAGCCTGGTCAGATGCGTACATGAACTGATGAAGCCTCTTGGATGAGAGGTGAAACGTCTTCCTAGACAAACAACCAGTCCAGTTGTTTTTGACTGAAATTGCTTTGAGGATGTTCAAGTTTGATTTATTAATTTTAATATGCTATGGATATTAGCTTCTAAAGACTTGAAGCATCCTCCCAAGTCCAAGACTTGATATTCTGCTGCCAAAGCATTACACTGACAAACGATGTTGAAAAGTCACATCCAGATAGAAGCTTTCAGTAAGCGCACATCTCCGCCAAGGCTGCGAGATCATCTTTTGCTATTCTAACAAAAGACAATGATTAGCCTGTATCTGGTGATCATGATGTATGGTAGCAAATACTTACAAAAGTTGATCACTTGTTCTGTTGCCCCTGGACCTAAAGTCTCCTCCAAATTCATCAATCAATTATAAATTCAATAAAAAGATGAACAAACCAGACAGAAAACTCAAACGCATGATGGATGTTTTTGTAAAGGAAAACATGATTTTCACTTCTCCCATCGACTGACTCTCAAACCTTAGATGCTTTGAACATCATCATACACATCAATATAGAGAGGTTGCAAGACTATGCCTTAAAGTAACTGAGGCACCATGATAGGGTGAATTCTGATAAAAATGAAGTGTGATGGATTATTTGTCTGCGAGCTGATTTATATTTAGGAAGTGAAATTTATGGGAGCAAACGCCTATAAGGTAGGATATTGATCTAAATCAAGCTTGACACAAGATGCAGTAACCTCTTAGAGCGTGATCACACTATCCTTTTGGCCGCGGCCAAAACCGGTTTTTCAGCTAAAGTCTAGTACCTTTAAGTAGTGTGAGCGCACCCGCTCCACGCTCAACTGGGGCCAGCTGGGCCGCCACGGCCCGCTTGAAATAGGTGGGCTTTAGCGGAGCCGTTTGCACATGTACGAGCACGAGCGTGCGCACGTGCACGCGCACGCGCACGCGCACGAGCCCTACGGCAGTAGCGTTATGTCCGCCTGTTCGGACATGTAAATAGAAGGACGGACCATGCGCGGACATTTAACAACAACAATGGTGGGGAAAGGTTCACGTTGGTGTGGTGCGGAGGTGGAGTGTTTACTGCAGATTTGGTCAGATGAAAATATTCAAAAACAGTCGACAAGACGCACAAAAACTCCGAGGTCTATGGAAAGATTTGTAAACAAAGCCACACACGCGATCAATGCGTGTGACGTGTTACGGCTTGAAGGCGTATGGACAGCAAGAAGCATTGGCCGAGGCCCTGGTAGTGTGAGTACAAACGGGGCTGGGGCGCGGGGGGGAGAGGGAGGGGGGACAAGTACCCTAAAGTCCGGGTCTCGGTCCGGGAGGATAGTGTGAGCGCGCCCTCAAAGTGCCTGTGTTCAAATAGAGGAAAAAGCCTCTCTTTAGGGAACAATGTCCTGTCGTCTTATTTTGGTGAGCCCCTGTCCCTGGAAATAAGCAGAACTCCTTCTTAACATGGACCATAAGAGGATTAGTGGAACAGATGCTGAAAATGTTTACCTCAAATGTTCTCACAATATCTGAGGCAACAAGCAGCAGAAAATAGAATGATCAAAAAGACGTTACTGACTTGTTTTACAGCTTTCGGTGTCCCACTGTCTGTGCCATCATGAATTTTTCCTCCTTGCGTCCTGTCTCTGGGGCCCCCCTGTGGCCTTGTGAATCACTCCTGCTCTTTACCCTCAATGGGACATGTGAGCATCCACATGCTCAACAACCACACACACACAGTTTGGACACGTCTACCTCCAAACTCAGATTTTCATCCAGTTGCCCCAGAGGCGGTGGCTACGCATTAGGCTCACAGTCCTCGTCCTATCCTTTACGCCTCAGCATTTTAGGAGGGTTTAGCTTCTTATCGAGACAGACTGTCAAGTGTGTTATTGGAGGCAAACTGAATGCTTCTGCCTGAAGTGTATAAAGAGGATGAGAGGAGAGCCAAAATACTGCTCCATTTAGACTGATGTAAATAAGAGGCTTCTCCATTCTCTTTATGGTTTATTGATTTTTAGTTCAATGCCTGGCTGAAGACAGCAACTGAGGGAAGAGGGAGGGAGAAAAAAAGGCAAAATAGAGGAGCAGTTACAGAATTCTGAAAGAGCAGCAAAATCAGTGGCACATTAAAGGTACTTCTAAGAAAAACATGTGAATAAGTGAACACACACACACACACACACACACACACACACACACACACACACACACACACACACACACACACACACACACACACACACACACACACACACACACACACACACACACACACACACACACACACACACACACACACACACACACACACACACACACACACACACACACACACACACACACACACACACACACACACACACACACACACACACACACACACACACACACACACACACACACACACACACACACACACACACACACACACACACACACACACACACAAATCATCAGAGCACCTATTGAACACAGCTACTACTGTCAGGGTTTTTATGTGAAAGTCTGAACAAAGGGGTCGGTAACATCCTGTCAGAACAGTTGGGAAAACAAAATTACCTTATTCACATGCTGGGTGAACAATATTATAGTATTACAGTGAATGAATTAAGCAGATCACTTTTCCATAGTCAAGTCTGGGCTTATTTTGATTCAGCAGTCAAGTGACTAGGCTGCTCTTGACATAGCCAAAACATTCATAACCAAAATATTTACCTCATCCCAAGAAATATAAAAGGGTAATATATTAAAATAAATGCTGAAGTCTTTCCATACACAGGAAGAAAGAGAATATCTCCAACATGAGATATCTAAAAAATCTGTAATTTTATATCTCCCACCTGTTCATCTTCAGAGGAACTCAATTTGATGTGACTATAAAAACATAAACACATGCATTCACGTGCACCACAAGGGCCTGTTAGATCTTGCTGTTAGCATCATACAAACAGCTTGCAGAGCTAAAGGAGCCTTTTAGTGACTCGTATATTATGGACCAGAGTCGTGTGTTCTGTGTTTTCTCCTTTCACAAAAGTGTAAAAGTGAATGTTCAGAATACACACCATGCATGTAATTAATAAAATAACCGATATCCCTGGGCATCATTCAAATGTTTTTTTAATTAAAAAACGTAATTTATCTAAAGCCACTAGAAGGCAGCACTATTGAAACTTTTTTAAACACATTTAGAATAAAATATTTAAAGTTAAGAGCCTCAATGAGGAAATTCCAACATTTACAAATGTTTTTTCACTGTAACATTGTCTTTCTTTTGTTCATTTTTATTTTAATGCAATCGTTTTGTTAGCAATAAACTCTGACATCCGAGGCCAGGATAACTAAAAAAAAATGCACCAAAAAATCAACAACAAGATTCTACAATTAAGGTTCAATTGGGGGACAATTTCCAGGCCAAATACAGCACAGAATTTCTCTTGAATGTAAAAGAAACAGATCCTGTCTGAAACATGCCACTCAGGAAACTGTTCACTGAAGGATATGGACCTTAATGTGCTCAAGCATGGATTCCTCTGCAGTTAATCTGACAGTTTTTCAACCTGAAGTAACATTTTGTATGATGACTCCCTTTCTGCCATAAAAGCTGTAGAGGGCCCACGTTTATGCTCACAACGGTTATTTCATTTTTGACCTTTAACATGTGAAAATGCCATTTGTCCAAGTGCTCCCAGAGGGATTGTGAATAATCTGTGCGTCTGTGTCTATATCTGTGTGTGTGTGCGTGTCTGTGCCAAGAAAGTAGATTTCCATTGGAGGTTTTCATGGCTTGAGTCTTTAAATCAAGCTGACGGCTTTCAAATGACATATTATAAATTTGCATACTTTCACCGGTGAATATTATTCCACTCAACATCACAAATGCACCAGCCATTACAATTATATCATTTGTTGAGCCATGTGGAACACATGGTGGGAATTTTACAGTGGCAAAAATGTCACTCATAACTTACAGTACAGAGGCCCGTATAAAACCTTACATAGTTTTATTCAAAGTATGACTTCATGCCCAATGTATTCTGTGTATTAAAATCAGTAATTCATTTCACTCACTTTAATCTCTAAATCTTTATAACCTATGTCTGCACAGAGGAGATAGATTAAAACAGCCAGTCATGCGGCGATCTACAGATCTTCATTAATGGGAAATTTCTTTCATTCCTCGTTGAGCATCTCTTGCATTCCTCCACTGCACAGCAGGGAGATTGGCCAAGTGCTGGGAGATGGGAAATGACATATGAATATGAATGCTTTTCCAAACTCTAAATCATGAGAATGGTTAAGGGGTTGAGTTCAAAGCAAGTGACAGTAACTTGTGCTTTAGTGGGCAGAAAAATGGCTTCGAGTGGGGGATAGAATTTGTTTGGAAATGTAAAAAGATCTCCGGAAAGTATGTATGAAAGAGGAGCAGACTAAGCCTGGCCGATACTGGATTTTTAAAAGTCCCATGTTGTAAAAAGTGAGATTTCCATGTCTTTTTTAACATAAAGTAAATTGAGGTGCATTTTAAATAGTGTGAAACTATCAAAACGCTCAATCTACAGAGAAATGCCCACAGCCTGTATTCAGAAAAATTCTAATCCTAAATATTTCTCTCAAACTTTAAATGCTCACAACTAAATGTGCAACAATTATGAATAAACTTTGAAAAAATGGTGCTACATACTAAGAATTGACAGTAGTTTAAGAAATATCAGAAGAAAGACTGTCATGAATTTGATTCAAATACTGCTAAACCCTGATTGGTGCTCAGATAGGTGACATCACCTTTTACCAGCCGAGTTACGCCCATTTCACCCCAGTGAGAAGCAGACAAAAAAAAGCGAGCTCTTTATATGCAGCTACAAGTGAACTGCAGTGACAGCAAACATCAGCATCCATGTCAGAACAGGAAGTCCTTCAACTGTACCCATAAATGCAAGCAGGCAGATACACACATACACACATGCACGGCCACTAAAACACACAAGACTTAAGTCAGCAGCAGAGATCTGCTGAACCAACAGCACGGGCCAGGGCCTTAACAAACAGAAGAGAGATAAGCATCTGACACACAGGCACATGAAGACACAAATAATGGCACACAAGGGCACAAAATTATAACGCTTGAAATAGGGGTGATGTAGAAATAAATTGGGGCTAAAGGCTGTTAATGATAGAGAGAAAGATGCAGGATAGGGATGGATGAAAGACAGGGGTGGAGGAACTAGTCTGCATGACAAGAGGCCATACTGTGTGGGTCTTGCAGCCTCAAAATAAAATATACAGATTCTTTGGTTCCACTTCTCTCCCATGTGGTCCAAGTGCCCCTACATGGATAATGAGCTCCAACCTTTATGACTCTCCTCTATGGCAATAATATGAATTTACAGTCCAGTTCCTCAGCTAGAAATAGCATTGACTTGAGGCTAATTGTAATAAATTGCACAAGAAATAGCTGCAGGAAACAGCCCAGCTTATGGAAAGTAAGCCTATGGAGAGTTACTGTATGTCTAATTTTACCATAGATTGAGTATATTCTCATGCCACAACATCTGCTGTTTATCTACTCAATCTCAGGCCCACTTTGGGAAAATGACAGGGTTTCTGTACGTGTCATTTAGAAGCAGAAGTTTCCACAACTTCTTACTGACAAGAGTAAAAAGTCTCACTTGACAAGAGTCAATCACACCCACCAACAGGCAATGACACAGTGGGTCTTTGTTTCCCAGAGTTAATGTGTCTTTTCAACAGGAAGAGGCAACCTAACTCGAGCGCTGGCACACATGGTTTTGATTGGCCTTCAATTTCAAAACTTGGGTCAGGGGTTCCTCTGGCCCACCCCTCGTCTGACATCTGCCCTGACCCTTTACCATGTCACAGGTTTGTGTACATGTTTCAGTGTTTGTGTCCAGTTGAGACTGAGCCTGACCCCCTTCGGCGCGTTTCCTGAGCTGTGTCGCACTCCAGTCTCCCTAAGCACACCCCCCGCTCCCCAACGCGCTGATGAAAAGACTTCAGTGGCCAGATTCATCTCCGCGAAGGCGTCCTCAATGAACTTACTCTGGGACGCAGAGACACTCTGGGTGCCAGAGAGGTTGATTAAAGAAAGAAGGGGAGGGAGAGGGGGGGTATAGAAGGGAAGATGAGAAGGGGGGGGATCCTACTCTCTTGAGGTATAACTGTTCCTTCAAACTCTGCTGCCCCTCTGCTCCATGTGAAGGAGGGGGACGGACTCCAGGGCCAAAAACCCTCAGTCTGATCCTCATTAAGAAGCACAAGAACATCAAAGACCAACCTCAAACTTCTATCAGTCAGGAGCACCCTCAATCCCCATGATATTAAAACTCCCAGGCGCCATTCGGGGTCAAGTTCTGAGGCATATGCAGGGGCTCGGGTGACTCAGGTTGGGGAACTTTAAGGTCCCAGGGGTCAGTGGAAGGTTTGAGCTAACTTCTCCTCACCTCGGTGATTGGTTGCTGCTGAATAAGCTTTCTGGTGGAAGGAGACGATGATAACTAGCAGCTGTGCCTAGATAATGGTAACTAGCAGCTGTGAGACACCATTTCAAGTTGAAAACAAGTCCTAAAATGTGTGGTGAAAAACATTGTTCATTTAGAGTTGATTCATTCTTTGTTGTAATGTAAAATTACTTTAACTTCACCAAAATGGGAAACATTTGTGTCACAGACTTAAGACATTAAGTTCAATCAACAACTGTTTAGTTAAACTTGTAAAAGTCACTGGTCAGCTTCGTTTTCCAGTCACATTCATTCTCTCACTTTGAAGTTGTATCAAGGCCAGTTTTTCATTTGCCACATAATCCTTTCAGCTCCTCCTGTAAAGTCAAGAGCCACCCTCATACAGTGCTTATACTAATATAAAGGAAGAACATCTAAGGGTACTCTCAGTGGCTGTTAAAATAAGAAGGGTGAATAGGGACTGCAGTGCATACTAATCTTTATCATGGTTATTTATTTAAATTTTTATCAGAAGAAAAAGACATGAAACTTATTTCTTAGTCAATCCAGAAACAATGCATGCTGGGAAATATGGTAATATGGTATGGTAATATGTTTCTCAAAATTACAGTTTGGTTAGTTTAATGAACACTTGACATGTGACTTTAAAGACCTTGACACACCATAATGTTGGGCAGTCGGTGAGCATCTGCCGCTCTAGTCTTTACGGTGTGTCCTATACCATTGGCATTTCTTGTGGCAAGTCTGTAAGATATATAGATATAGCTATATATATATACACCTTATATCTCTCTATCTATATATCTGCATAGATATATATCTATATCTATATGGATAGATAGATATAGATATATACATACATACATACAGTATATATTTATTTAGCCAAAGCAGTGGGTTTTTTTGGTCATGGGGGGCAACGTAACAAAAAAATATGCTGTCCTTTTGTGAAAAAAAACAGAGGAGGACAAAACAAGGAGAAAACAGAAACTTGCATGAAAAGAAAATCTATCCAGGAAACTGAGAAGTGCACACTGCTTGGCTACGTCTTAAGGAGAATAGAAATGCTGAGTATACAATCCACGCTGGTGGTCCAAAACGTATAGCTGGGCTCTGGTTACAACAGTGGAGGATGACTTAAGGAGCCGTTTCTATTGACGCAGCAGGCATCAAACACACACCGATAGCTTCTCTTTCATCTGGCCGTGCTGAGACATGAACCCAAAAAGAAGGCTTAAAACATCCAAAGGCAAAGTGTTAAAAAAAAAAATCAGAAAACGTCAGATCCATGCATGATGCTCACACGTACAAACAAAGGGATACATTCATCTGTCTATAATTATCTGAGTTTACAAGCAGTTATGCTGTGGTTAGAAGTGATGGTTCAATCAGAGGACAGCAGACAAAACCCACATCAATGCATCCTACTTAAACTGAAACGTCAACAATATCATCTAGCCGTTGTTTTATTCACTGCACTCAATTTCCCCCCGCAATATAAGCACTATGAAACAAAACAGAAGACTACAAAAAGCAGAGAAAATACACAGCATCTCGAGGTTGGGAGTGACAATGTATTTATTAGGCTGACTTACAGGGCGATTGAGCAAAAATAGCAGAGAGTAAAGGGTTTTGCTGACATTGCCAAAAGGTCCAATGATTGCTGCCCTGTCTTTAGACTGCCAGGCTTGGCCATTAATTCTCTTACACAACAGCTGGCCTTTGCAGTGGCTCCTGACAGCCAAGTCTGCATCATCGCAGTATTCAGCTTCACACACACTTAACAGAGAGGCGGCACATCCCATTTGATTGTTAAATATCACAGAGTCTCACGCCCTCTACCACAGCAGCTGTATGAGCTCTGATAAGCTAAAGTGAAGGACTGGGAAATCAAACAGTGGGACAGAAGATAGTTGACAGTAATCAACCATAATAAAGAACAGACTCTCTATAGTGATTCAAATATATTTCTAATTGGTACATTTTTGCAAAAAGACAAGAAAAAGAAGATGGAAAGAAAAGAAACCAGATTTCTGTAAACACCCTATTTATTCTTCAAATCAAGAAGATTGGCCTATAAAGAATGACTTTAAATGTGCCTGTTCAACATAATAGAAATTAATTTAAAAATCCTTTGTCTTCAGATTATAGTTTGGATAAAAGGATCAACAGCCATTTGCTGATGCCAGACCCACACTTACTGGTATGCTGCTATTTTATAGACTTTCCAGGGAGTGAATGGATTAGCCCAACTTGACCTCAAAACTCACAGGAAGTGCCAGAGAATTTACTGCACACAGCATTGTCTATATTCATTTCCTCATTTTCATATAAAGAATGTTGCTGATAAAGTTTTTCATAAGAAGTTTTGCTGATAAAGATGTAGGTCGCCGCTCGTTCTGCCACTCATTCTTCTCTCTTATCATCAAAAATAGAAGTCGCGACCAGTTGGAACAGGTAGTTGCTGTATGAACTGCAGCTTAAGGTGTTCTGGGAGAAAAAGTAGTTGCTAAAACTTGCTGGGGGGAGATTACAGAACTTCTCAGTACTTTCTCGATGTACGCTTTCCTCCCACAGCCCCCTTGCTGTGACCGCACCCAATCAGCGGCGACCCATTCCAGTTATAAACACCCACTTGTATCCTCACACTAAACCTCCCATTTATCACACTGACAGGAGTGGCTTGCGGTTATTGACTGGGAGTGGATTATTTTCCCATCCACAAGCTCACTCATCAAATTAGATTCTGAAGCTAAATGTTTGGAATGTTAAATGAGTGGTGTCAGATGGCTTGTATTTAGCTAAGTGAGCATAAATGACTTGAAATCAGGAGGAGTTTATCAAAAACAGTACATTACTAAGAAAATGTGTACAGGCATGTGGTTTCTTTTATACCTCTCTATCAGTAATGATGAAATAATTGTCTTCTTTGGTACAGATCATGTGTCTAAACAGCACATACTTCCCACAAAAGATAACTGGATGGTAAACAAACATTTGGACACATATAAATACATAAAGGCAGATGTTGCAGTGGTACGCTGACATCTCTTTCTTGTTAAGAGGCTTGTAATCACTGTGAGCAAAAATGCTGAATATAATAACAAAATATAGCACATTGAAAGCTTGAGGTGGTGTGAAATGGAATACACTTCCTTTATCGTAAGTGAGTGCGGTCTCGTTCGGAGGTGTAGTGAACTTCATGTGAATGGATTAAAGTTAATATTTGCATATCACATTTATATTTTATTTTGCTAACAATGTATTTTTACACAGCTAACAGCCGTATTTAGCATCATTAAACTAATTTGCTATGGCGTTCGAAAGCCTTTATTGATGTTAGCTTATCTGTGTTGCAGAGACAAAATTAATATTTTCCCGATTTGTCCGTCTGAAATGCCATTTTTATGTCAGAATGGTTGGAAGTATAGACTGTATAAAATGGACGTAGCCTCTCTGCTGAGGTCCGTTCTCTCAACTTGATCCAATCGTACTCGCCTCTGGGAGTCGCCATCTTGTCAGACTTTGACTCTGCCTCATTTCCTCTTAGCAAAAAATGGCAAAGGTGTGACGTTGAGGGGAGGGAGATACGTCCATCTGGCTGACGTTTACTGAGTTAGCAACATTAGCACCACTGCCCTGGGGCCATGTTAACAGAACAGGTTACTAAATAAACGGGATCGGAGTCAGTGTTGAGATTTTTTTCCGGGACCGGGAGGGAACAGGAGTCATTTTTTTCCTGTGTCTCTAATGGAGATTACACCGGCTCTGCGAGTCAAGTACAGGCAGCCATCATTTATGATCTATGATTTAAACTGATATTCAACACAGTACCATGTCCATAGACCGTAAAACACCAACCATCACGGTCTGAATGCTCCCTGTGCTCCAGATTAGCATCTAGTGTATGTGTCATAGAAAGTAGGCTATATTGCAAGTCATGGTGCAAATACGGCTACTGAATAAACATAATAGAGCTAACGTTAACACGGTGTGTTTGTAAACTATCTGTTGGTTCAGTTGATTGAAGAACAAACCGTCTTGTCACTTATAGTAACACCACCACATGAATGACCACAGTCCAGTTAGCATGCTAATCCTGACAACTAGCCTTCGAGGTGAAGTGAGGGCCAGTAGCTAGCTGTCACTCAAGAGGCTGCGCCCCTAATTATTCATGAACTTTAACCTCCAATAAAATAAAAACTAGCCTGGTACAAAAAAAAATAAATCACCCCCCTCAGGGTTGTCATGGAGATATGACCTAAACATACAGACTAGAATGTTTTTTTGTACCAGGCCTTAAACAGGTTTAATGATGCTGTGGAAACGGCCTGTTTAACATGGGGGATGATGAGAAAATGCTCTATTGTGCAAACTACTCCTAGTGGCCACTCGGAGAACTGCAGTTTTTGGTACTTGGTTGGAAGATATGTGGCTTGTGAAAAATCTAATATTTTCTTTGGTGGCTATTGGGCAAAAGACTCGGTCATAATCTGAGCCCACATTCACTCTTCCCATTGGAATTAATACACTCACTGCCTTTAGTCTCTAAAAAGGGGCGGGGCAGTGGACAAACCCACATGACACAGATACAGGAAATGACTAAGAGGTTGCCCCTCCAGGAAGTCTCTGCACCTGACCAAGAAATGCCCCCAAACATAACTCTGTAAGACCATAAATTGTTGTTTTTATCCTTTCTAAAATATAAAAGGCATAAAACATTTAATTTGGGAGCTTTAAAGGTACTTTTGGGCACTTTTGTTATCGTCAGACAAAGCCAACTAACTCTAGCTTACCTGTTGCTGACTGTAGCCTCATATTTAACCGAGCAGATATGAGAATGGCATTGATCTTCTCATCTTATCGAACAAGTTTAAAAATGCCCTGTCTCTCACAATGATAACAATGAGAGACACTGCAGACACTGAAGTTCTTTTGTTTATGTGTGTGTGTGTGTGTGTGTGTGTGTGTGTGTGTGTGTGTGTGTGTGTGTGTGTGTGTGTGTGTGTGTGTGTGTGTGTGTGTGTGTGTGTGTGTGTGTGTGTGTGTGTGTGTGTGTGTGTGTGTGTGTTGGTGTTTGTCTAGGCCGACCTCTGTGGCAGTGACCCAGATCTTTTGATTGATTTGTAAAGTCATTAAAATCTCAGCTGGCGAATAAAAGACTCGATGTAGTCAGCACAAAGTTTGAAGATAAGCCTAAGATAAGCTTAATTATCAGGCGCCCACAGACATATATATATACACACACGGACATACACACACTTAATATTAAGCATCAGTGCACATCCGTGCTCACATGAAAACTGCCTCATTTTCTCCCCCACATACCTATTTGATATTTTCCTTTGAACATGACCTTGCTGCAACATCAAAGGAGAGGCTATTTGACTTCTCACTCATCTGTGTCCAAGTCAATTTTTTCTTCCCATTGCTGCGTTAAAAAAACAATGTCATCGGGGGCTGGCATCACGCATCGTTAGTGCTTGAAGAGAGCATGCAGAGAATGTTATTACAGCCTGTATCCTAACAACACAGAAACACAGCCAGATTGTATCTAATCACCAATAAAGAAGCACAGATCATTCAAGACCACTGCTCAGGGCGGATGAATGACAACTGCGCAGAGAGCTGCCGCACCCTTTGGGAGTCATCATTTTAACAGTGTACATTCCCATCTGTGTATTATTAGGCCTTAGATCCTTCCAGACTTAAGATGATGACTATAAACAAGATAGAAGTGTTTGTTTACTTCTCAGCTGATTCCACAGGCGACAAAAGAGCAGCGGTGGGAATGACAATGTTTGGTGTCTACGGGCAGTGTGAGTGAGTTCTAGCTCAGCTGCAGCAGCCTACGAGAAATTTAAAGTGCCCGGCGCTGAGAGATCCGTGTGCCACTTGTTGCTGCCGAACAGGCGACCTTCATTATCTCCCTATTCTTCACATAACAGGTGGTGAAGTTACTTTAGTTCTTCTGCAGTTTTTTGAGAAAACCATACATCACATCCTCTTCAGGAAGGAACTCATGGAGTGGGGAATCAATTAGAAAAAAAAATTAATTAAAAAAAAAGGAAAACATCTGGTTCCTCTCCATATAGCGGAGGCACCCCGCTGCTGAAGAGACAAGAGAAGTCAGGAGGGTGGATAATTCATTACGCAAAGTTTCATGATGCACAGCCATTCAGCGAGACACAGATGATGACTCAACCAGGAGTAATTCTAGCCACAAGATATCATCTACTGTGCACTATATTACACTCTTATTGTAAATCTCTGTGGTGTTTCATTTCTTTTTTTTCTTGTCTTTTCCCCTTTTGACTTCCTTTCTCAAGAATGACCTTTACATTAACTCTCTTTTCTCAAAAACGCTTGATGACGGAACAAAATGTTCAAAGTCAATAGTGTTTTTTTCCCCCCAAGAATAGGCCAAAAAGAAACCAAGCTCTTTCACTCGTCAGTATGTAACATTTAAAGCTGGATATAGTGAATAAAGTGCCTGCAAAGATATGAAAAGGTCAGCAGAAAATGGATGAAATGTGAGGGTGCCGGAGATTAAACACACACTAATATATTTTAAAAGATGGCCCTACAGTATATCAGGCTCTTCTGAAATGTCTGTACCCTTTTGATTTTCACTATCATAAATTACCTTTTCAGCCTAATAGTCATAATAAATTCAAAGAAACTACAGTAAAGAACAAAAGCGTCAATGAATAAAAGATGAATTAAATATTGGTAAGCTTATAATACTAAAAATATCTACTACACCTCTGCAGACAGACTGTGTGATTCACTAAAGTCTCAGGCCTGAAAGTATGCTCAGTATTTGAGCAACAAAAACTAAAGTGGATATCAACCCAAGGTTACTGCCTTTTATCAGAGAGTGACATCCCCAGTTAAAGCTAAAACACAACAGCTTTACTCTCAGGCACAGAAGGCCACAGCGCACCCTTAAATCTTACACTCTAAAGGAACTTAAGAGCCCTTAGGGGACATGCTTTTAATTCAATGTGAAAACAGCTGTTTAGTGTCTCAGGGGCCTGGCTATTTCCAGAAGGATCAGCTCAAGTGCCCACCCAATGTGATCAGCATCTTCAATGGGACCGACAGCCGATGAACCATGACATTTCACACCTTATTCGAGTGGACAGCAGCCCACTAAAAAGATTACATTAATAGCACTGAGTGAACTATGTATAGAAAGTACGTCTTACCAAATTAAGGCCATGGTTTATCCTCACCTTCATGACTATTTGGATTTGATTTCGCAGAGAATTATAAGCTGAGAAGACAGCCTCTGCCTCCGGGTTTCTAAAGGCTGACACTGTTAAAGACAACATCTGCTGCTAGCAAAGAAGAACATTCTGCGATTATCATTCCAACAAAGCATTTGCCATTTCAAGGAATTCACATAGAGTGACTGTGACTATGATAGCATGCAGCCATGTTTTCTGTTTCTCTTGGACATCCAGACAAAGAGACACTGATAAGTGATTACAGCAATGTAGTCTTAACAAGTGCAAAGTGGAAACTCATCCAAAGTGTTACTGGACTAATGAAGCCGGCAGCACTGCAAGACCTCTCTTTTATTATGATAGATTGTAGCTTTAATGGTTTGTTTTGACTCTTTTTTTTTTTGTATAGCACTTTATGATGTTGCAAGATAAATTCTTAAAAAATTATGTGATATTTTATAGCTGCTCGTTAAAGTATGATCGGGCAAGGTATAGCATTTGAATATGCAAATACCTTTCATTTTGAATGCACCCAAGGTACCACCCAGCTGTGTTAACTGAGAGCTGCAATCTGTAACTTTTCACACAAGTAAGCTAAAGCAAAGCACATTAGCGTTGTACAAACAACTTGTATTATCTGCTTGTTGTTGGTGTGTAGTGGAAATGTTGTCAGACAATAACATGCGTGTAAATATCTAAATTACTGCGGTGATGAGCTAAGAAGGGCATAGAGGGGTTTACTTTACAGGTGTGACCCAACACTCCTGGTCAACAACACTTCTCAAAAGCACAGTATGCTTGGAGTTTGATACATATGTGTTTGCGTTCACACAGATGATATTTTCAAAGTGACATCTTAGAAATTGCTTGTTTTGTCTAATCCAAAGTCTATAAGCCAAATGTATCGCATAAGAGAGAAATGCAGCAAATTCCTTAAGAAGAAGCCAGAACACGGTGATGTTTGGCAGTTTTGCTTGATAAATGACTCACTAAATGAATGATAAATTAAATTAATTAATTATAAAATATTTACTTGACTATCAATCGACTACTTGTTTCGGTAATTAAACTGTAATCATATATAGTCCTATGTTGTGTTAATTATAAATTTTGTAAAAGGTCCCATATTGTAAAAAGTGAGATTTTAGTGTCTTTTTTTTATTATACAACAGGTTGAGGTGTAAATACAGGTATAAATACTGTGAAAGTATCAAAACGCTCAATCCACAGAGAAATGTTCAGAAACTGCGGCTTTAAATGAGCCGTTAGGATTTCAGTACGGTAGTAATGTCACAACTACAGAAAGTTCCGCTACAGCACCATTGCAGTCATTCCTGCAGTAACAATACAGAGATGCGAAATGCTGACCTGTCACAGCAGACGGGGTTTTTTTTTGGGACTGGGTCTTAAAGAGACGGGCGCTAAAATGGAGCGTTTCAGATAGAAGATGAATACAGGTTTATTTAAACAGACAGCATGAGAAAAGTCATGTTTTTTGAACATTAAAGCAAGTAAATATATTCTGGCAGAAACCTGAAAATGAGCATAATATGGGACCGTTATAATAATATAATCTCATGCCTAGAAATGCATGTATATTAAGGGGACGTTCCATCACACAGCAAAGTGACAGTCTAGAGACAGATGGCTCTTGAAAGGGAGTTGTGGGAAGACAGAAAAGTTGGAATCACAACATGTCTGATTAAAATGGCTGGTGGACAAAAAGACATGAATGAATGGAGAAAGACCCATGGACTGACAGAACTTTTTGGCAGAGAGCAAACTATGGAGAGCTTTCAGCTGCTCTGAAGATCAAGTTAGTGATTGAGTAAGATGTTGAAGTGCTCATGCCTCTCTTCATGAGAATTGTTACCAGACTGACGGAAAAGAGAAGGCAGTATCGGCATTCATGTGCAGCTCTACAGACAGCTGTTCTATAATGACGCCTCGCCTACATTCACCTCTCTAAAAGAAAGGTTGACCTTTCACTCAGGACTGGGCGATTATTTGATGTTTATTGTCTTTCAGTGGGATCATATTGTGATGAAATCATATATCGAGATATTGCCATACACATATGGCATCTAAACTCAAATTTCTCAGAAAATCTGATGTGAAATATTTTTTTATTTGTATTTTGCACTTAAGTTCTTCATAAAATGAGAAAATACTCAATATTTTTCATTTGCTTCATCTTGATTTCACACAGAAGTATACAAAAATAGGCTTTACCATGTGGTTATTTCATATAGACTATTTATTGAGTTACCAGAAAACATGCTACATTGTGATATATATCTTTATTGAGAAATTAAATTAAATATATTGGGATAGAAGATTTTGGTCATATCCTCCAGCTCACTTTCACAGACATGTTAGTATTTCCATCGAAACAACTACTATAGAAACAATGTTACTCACTTTCTCTCTCTCGCTCTCTGTAATTCAATAAGAACAGCCTATAATGCAGACCGAAATTAGGTGAAAGTAATAATTCCACAATTAACTCATCTAATTCTCTTCCTTTTGCTGCTTTGTAACACACGATTAGACATAGAACCTGTTCATGACAGCCTTTAGGGCTTTCCTGGGACACATCCTTTGGTACACAGCAGTTAATGTGTTTGCTGTCAACAGCAAAGAAAAGGTGTCTTAGCATGAGCAGCCACCGTGGCTAAATTGGCAGAAACAAGTACCACAAGTTAAATATGTATCACTATAAAATTACGCAGAAAAAAAGGATATCAAAGTATTCCCATTGTTTGAGAAAGAAGACACAACTGTAGCCATTTCTCTTCAAAAATTAGCACCGACAGAGCGGCTACCAACAAACTACTCACGTTTGCTGTAATGTTCCCTTTATGCTACGGCAACATCATTAGCTGTTACTGTATAGCAGTCTGATAATGAATAGTGGAGCCAATTTTCTGCTGCTATCCAGATGCAATTTGTATTGCGCAGTGGTGAAATGTAACTAAGTGCATTTACTCAAGTACTGTACTTTTGATATACTTGTAGTTTCCTACTAGTATTTCCGTTTCTTTCTATTTTTTCCTTCTCTATCTACTTCACTACATTTCACAGGATACATTTATTTGATAGATAGATTTACTAGTTACTTTGATTTGACATACCAAATTAACTTGTAAAAAAATTATGCATTATTAGCGATTACTTTTACTCAAGTAGAATTTTGAATGGGTTAATGGATATATAAAATCTGTTGCCTATCGGTAAGAGGACAATAAGGGGGGGGGGGGCTTCAACCAGGGCTGGTGTGTGTGTTTTTTGTGTGTTCATCAGAGAGAGAAAGAGAAGAGACTGAAATTTGACCCCGCTGTGGCTTACATGTGGACAGCAGGAGAGATGGATGGGCTGAGTCAGATTGTGTTGTTTGCTACTTAAGCTGCCATTCTGTCCCTACCACACACACCAACCTGAGCTTAACCCACATACAACATCAGCACTTTTCACCCTGCTGCTCACATGCATGTTAGTGACTGACTGTAACTAAACACACACATAAAAAAAAAGCACACCAAACTCCTAGAACGGCTGCCATCATAGAAACAAATATATCACAAACTTGGAGCTGGAGTCAGAGTGTGCTGTAAATGCACCTCTGAAGGGCTTTGCACCAAACTGGCGATTTTCCATGGCATCTTTTCTCACGTGTCCTGTCACTCAACCTGTCACCGTGGAGATGAGCTCAGCTTGTGTGTCTCATGCTGTGGTGCATACACTGCAGCACACAGCAGCAGAGGTTGGCAAAACTGACTGGGGCCACCACCACACATGCAATCACATATTTTAACGCTCACTTTTAACTTTTTTGTATTGCACATGACATCACAAAAGTCCTGAATGTGTTGCTCCTATGTAATAGCCACAGATACGTTATAGTTTCAGACTGTGCGATGCAGTGAAGTGATCATATCTGAAGGTGAGTGTCACCTACTGAGACAGAGCATAAGGAGTGTTACACTCAGTGAGGATTAAAAGTTAGCAGCAGAAGCAGCAGCACATAAAGGGCAACTGCCACTTCAGATGAGTGTAGTAAGTGGGCATGGGATCACACCACTGCTGGAGGAGCAGAGTGCAGGGGTCATCACAAACCAGTCACGCATGGAGCACTTAACACATGTGCAATATAACCAGCAACATACGTTCTGCACGAGACAATTACCACAGTATTCTCTCAAAAACATGAGACAGCAAATAACAAATGTTTTGTTAAGTGTCACAATAAAGAAAAAATACATTTAAAATGATTTCCCTTGGCAAAGGTCATGACAAAGGATTTGAGCATGCTGAGAAGTGTAATCATCTGGAAAACAACTGTTCCCTAAAGGGCAGGTGAAGTGTACAACATTAAAGCTACATTAAGCCCATAAGCAATATATGAAAGAAATGAGAAAGCAACACACATATTCCAATTATTTTGATCATATCCTGTATTACTCCAAAACTATCAAGTTACTATGAAATTCTTCCATCCCTAAAATAAACCAAAAACTTCATGAGAGGAAAAAGGACTCTCATGAAGGAGTCCTTTTTCCTGGTGAAATCAAGGTCAGAGTGAGAGATTAGAACTCAATAATGTTCCTTACTGTGAAATGTGGGACTTCCTTTGTGCTCACTCGGAGGAAGGTCCGCGAACTGCACCCGGTGTCCCGACATGTCCGATGGCACCTCTCAGGTCAGAGCCACGCGACTGTGCCGACTGGGTTCTCTGTTCTCCGGGTGTGTTTCAAAAGTATCCGGTAACTTCCGAGCACGCGGCTGCTGAAGTGCGTCGAACTGACCGCGTCCCCGTGCGTTCGGCGCGTGGGAATCATTCAACGGACGCACTATACACACACGCCCCTCTGTCATTGACTTTCCCTCTGCCTCTGCGCTGACTGTGTGCCAGTGCTGCAGTGGAGCAGCCCGCTCGGTCCACTCTCACCTGCCCTCTGATCTGAAGCCGAATTGTCCGTGCGGAACACACTGGAACAGGGAAGGGCGCTATCTCTCCTCATGCATTAAAAAAAAAAGAAGATACAAAACTTTTTTTTACTCTAATGTCCACATGACTGCAGGGTTACGTCATCACTGTAAAGCTTTCAGGGAAAAAAGATGCATGCTATAATAAAGTTTAACTAGCAAGCTGAATATAATGATGTGTCATGAATAGACGAGCCTATTGTAGGATCCTGATGGGAACACAGTTTTCCAAGTTAAAGATATAGGGGAGTTGCCACAAAGATGGCAGATTTTAATCACCTGGACAACTACCAAAATAATTAATTCAAACGCTGTACACCAGTATTCCACAATGCCCCCCATTATCTAGCTTAAACACTTCAAATGTATTTTTTTCTATAACCAGGGCTCTTTTGATCGGTATGTCCGGTATTCTCACGCTATAATCAGTTTGAAAAGACACACATTCCTTTAATGAAATAATGAAGTAACTTTGTCCAAAAGTAGACTATCTAGGGGACTACAATGCCACCTAATGGAAGACAAGTGTAAAGCTATGAGCGGACTGGCATCCAACATAGACAGAGGTGCACAAAAATGCCAGCGGCGAATTTTGCGCCATTTGGCCCAGCTGCCGTACAAACTGGTTCATAAATGACGTTTGCGATTTCAAAAGTCATAAAAGAGCCAATTCACTTCCTCTCTGACTAAAATCTCTATACAGATACTTTGAAGCTTGATGCTTTGGTTCCAATGGGCCCATTCAGAAAGCTGCTCAAAACCCTGCTGGATTTTGCTGTTTGCTTAATGTTGTATTATATTAGTTTTAATCATTTGTATTTATTGTAACTATCATGAGTGATATTGGACATTTTAAATTGTTGCTTTATGTTTTACTCAGGTCTGTTGAAAATGAGACATAAACCTCAATGGGTCATACCTGATCGGGTTCAAATTAAAAATAACATGCTTGAGCATATTCTAATGTTTGCCTATAGTGTTTAATTTTTTGTCTCGCATATTTCCATAATGTGTTGAGTTGTATTTATGAATCCACAATACCCACTGGGAAAGATTATTCTACTGGAGGACAGCATCTTTGATAAAAATATAGAAGCTTACATGAAAATAGTTTCTGAAAGGTTGGAGAAAAAAGGTGAAAGGAAAATGCTACAAAACATTGTAGATATTACAACAGGGGGGGGGGGGGGGGGGGGTAAATGTACACCTGCTCAGACAGCCCCACACAGCAAACAGGCAGTGGTAGTTATCTGGTGAGCCGAGTATTTCCCTCAGGAGACCAAAAACAGAGCTAAAAGAGAATATTGGACTGACATTAACCAGTTGGCCAGAGACAAGACTTCAACTGCTTTCTAACAAATTCACCATATAAACTTAAAGATATGGGATGGAGGAAACCAAACTAAATAAAGCCACATATGACAGTGACGTTGCACTTCAGTGTTTTATGGCGACACTGCTGCACTGCACAGCTTTCAACACACAGCGACAGTGCCTTGGGATCTGTGTACTGAGTAAAGCTCTGATTCTCTGCCCGAACCCGATTTGGTCAAACTATCATTTCTCAAAATTAACTCGGTCTTGAATTGGATGGCGTTTGTGCATATTTCCAGGATACCGATTCAAATTGCACACATGAATAAAATAGCAGTGGAAAGTATGGTTTTTAGGCAGGCTTGGACAGAAACTATTCAGCTATGGGGCTGATTTTCTGGACCGATCATAACTCTGGTACCGAGACCACAGTCACTTAATACACTTAAGTTCTGCAGCCTGATCTTAATGAGAGGCTGCAGGCTCCTGAGTCACCATAAATTCCAAACATGACTTTTCACTTTACAAAAGCGAGGGGTGGAGGATGAGAACTGCACATATCACTTCATCCACATAGCTCCAATTTAAATAGATGGATTCCATTACAGGAACATACTATTCTGCACCCAATATGACGTAGCTGACATTCTCGCTGTGATACTGGACAGCAATTTCTGTGGAAATGCACGCAACAGATAGATTATGAAGCAATGACCATGAAATCACTGGAAATCGGGTTTCTTCAAAAATTTATTTTGAAACATTTTGTCAAAAGGCCTCAAAAGAACTGGAATAATAGAAAAAGAGCCTTTGAACTGTTCTCGCAGACATGAATAAAACTGTCTTGTCTGGACTTTTGTGCAAAAGAGAGTAGCTATACAGATATTAAACAGTAGCTGTAGTGACAAATGGCAAACCAAGTTTCTCTGTAATTGGTAATGACCTACAAAGCACACACATCATAGAAAAGAAGGAGTCAGATAGCTATTAAAAAGGCAAATAAATATTCAAAAACACTTCATGTACAGTAGCCGATCCGCATCAAAGAAGGCCAACCATGTCAACATAACCCAAATTATCAAAACAACAGGCTCACACACTTTCAGAAAACCGCTGCCACTACTTGGGCAACATTGGCATATAAAAAAAAACAAAGTATGTGCACAGCACCTCCTTTCTGTCACAATATAAATCTTATAAAAAAATATTTTCAAGCATGTATTAACCAAGCAGAATCAGTGGTTCTGCATTGTCAGTGTGCATCATTTAGTTCTTAACACAGTGTTCTTTTTTCACACAGATCCATTTTGCTCAATGTACATTTTGGATAATGAGGCAGCCATTGACTTTGCCAGTTCCTCGTCTCGTTTCCTCTGCATCTGGGAGTGTCTGCACCAGTCCTCGTACTCTGGGTTGGGGAGACACTTGTCCAGAAGGACGTCGTAGTGACCATTGCTCAGCCAGCTCAGCCAGATTGCCAGTTTGGAAGCGTCTTCCTCTCCGAGATAGTGCACCATAGTGGAGACGGTGGGGCTCTCCAAGCTCCCCCCTGTCGTCAGGTGGATGTTGACATTCAGCATCTGGCTCATGGCGAGAAGCTCAGGGTACCCCGCCCAGGCACCATCCTGTGCTGCGTTGATCAGGAACTCTCCTGCATCCCCCTCAATGATGGGGTTGAACTCATCCAAGTGGTCAGCGATGTGGTGCACCGTCTGCTCCCTCAGCTCTCCGTGCCTCGCCTGGTCCCCGTACGTGGCTTTGCACACAGCTCTGTACAGACAGTTGCCATCTGGAATGATGTGGTACCTGTATTTAAGCCTCTCCTGGAGGTAATTGTTTTGTTTCTCTACTTCAGCCAGGTATCTGGTGACTTTATTGTTGGTATCCTCTCTCTCTTGGCATTTCTGTGGAGACGACTCCTGCAGAACGCTCAGCTCAAAGGCCCTTTTCTCATCTGCTTCTGGAGCAGCTTTGCCGCTCATCAGATCCCTAAATTCGTCCTTCATGAGGTCTTCAGGCTGATCTGCTTTGGAGGGAACTAGCTCCTCTTCGTGTAATAAGTCCCATTCATTGTTTCTGAGAGGGACATTAGTCACTGTAACTGTATTAGCCTCACTTGAATTTCCAACCAGTCTCTTGTTTTCTTCTATTCTGGGTCTATTGATGCCCTTGCTGTTGAAAAGGTTATTTCCAAGCAGTTCTGGGCAATCAGGAAAAAGCCCTTCCGTCCCATTTCTTAGATGATCTATCAAGTCCACAATCACATCAGAGTCACAGTCATCACAGAGGATACTGTCACTATTACGAGAGTCGGGAGAGGGGGGTTTAGTCTTGGACTCCCCCATGATATGGATGGGCAGAGACCTCTCCACTCCATCAGGTCTGCGGATTAATATCTCTGCAGTCGAAGTGAAGTAAACTGGCCTCATAGATGAGGCTTCGTAGCATGAAAGAGCAGGCATGTTTGCGGAAGAAGCAGTGTCTCTCACCGGATCCGAGTTGGTCGCTGAAGTAGCGCCTGGTTGTGTAAACCCTGGGGTACGAGCGTCAGAGGAACTCGATGTCGTTCCGTTCAAACGCGCAGATCCGGTCGATAAAGTTATTGTAACTTTGCGAGACGACCTCGGGTAGTGTGTCAGCGCACTGTTGTACAACTGCATTTTGAAGGAGTCCTTTATACTGATCGCCGTGGCCGGGCTGTTACGGAAACATGACAACAACATCTAAAAATACCCTCCATGTCATCAACAACAGCAAAGTTGTAGGGGACGTTTCCATGGTCCTGGCTGAGTCCTGACACCACTGACACACACAGACGAGTAGACTGTCCACTTTAGCCTTCTTGCGTCATTTGCTGTTGGGGTGCCTCCCTAATTTTAGACTTAAAAGTGTAACAAGACACGGGCTGCTTTAACAGTGTCAAGCAGAGGGAATGGAACCGATACGTTTTACGTTTAAAGGCTTTCTAAATAAAACCCATTTTGACGAACACTGCATGTGTTTTTTGTTTTTAAGAACTACAATGTAGTGGAAACGCGCCGTGGAAAGGTAAAATTGAAACTTGTGAATGAATAAAACAATAAAACATTGCCCCTTTGGCTCCAAACCCTGCATTAAATTCATTAAACTTTACAGTGCCTATAAAAAGTATCTTCGCTTCCCTTAAAAGAAAGAAAACATTGAATCAAAGTCCATTTCATTATCGTTATTGGCACTGATCAAGAGAAGAATATCTTCATTGATCTAACTTAACTTCAAACTCTAAATCAACAACAAAATACAATTCAAGACACAATAAAAAAAAATACATGTTTGCATAAGCATTCACTAGGGAACACAACACAACACTGCTGCAAACAATTGGATATAGAAGTCACACAATTAGTTAAACTGAGATCACCTGTCAATTAAATACATCTGTGCACAGATTCACATGGATTCAGAGTAAATTAGCCTAATATAATAATGCGTATGGTTACTTTTTAATATATCAACCTTGTGAATGAAATAAGAAACCCATTGCATATTTCTGTGGACTGTATACTGATGATTATTATATCATTATAATAAAGTCGTATATTTGTTACTTAATCCAAGTAAAGCGTGATAAATCTTGATTTATATGAAAAGGCAACGAAGACTGCTAGGCTAATAGAGTTAAGTGGCAAAGCCCATTTTATTTTGAAAGCACAATAGCCTAATGTCCGGTAGCGTTCATGCTGTAGGTATGCAGCTTGACTCAGAGCTCCACTTTCGGGATCTGACAGAAGCAGCGCGTCAGTGTTTGAGCAGGCGACAAATGTAAACTATTTGATGTGTCAGAGTCCAATAATATGTGTAAAGAAAAAACAATTCTCCTTCATATCATGGTGTGACTTAATATATCTCCAAACAAACGAAAAGGCATCAAAAAAGTCTAAAACTACTTTAGGGCTGGTAAAGAAGAACATTATCTGAATACACACAACTCTCTTTTATAGCCTATACACTCTATAAAAAACATCAAACTAAAGCTCAACCTCGAGAAGAATTTAACTGAAATGATTAAATTGCAATTATTTTTAATCTTGAGTAATGAATGACGAAATAATCATTTGCTGCCCAAAAAAAGTTAACACTTCTGCAAGCACTACAATTAGGCCCACTATTATTTAAAGTGCTAAAGTGATTTTGCACTTTCATTTTTCCAGTTGATGATTATGATCATCATCATTATACATGTTATTTAGAGGGTGTGACACAAAGTTTGGGACTGGTTGGTATTGACTTAAGTCTGCAGGCAGGCTGCTGCATGCCTAACCTGCTCACGTCTCTATTTTTACACTTTTAACTGTTTCAGCTTGTCCGGTTGAAACAGAATCACACCACTTGTGTATGGTAAGAATGTAAGAGCTTGATATAAATCCTACCTCAGTGGAGTCAGTTACAACTGAAGCTGTAAAGCAAACGTACAATGAAAAAACACTTAATAATACACTTGATTTAGATAAACAGGTGGGCTAATATCTCTAAAGTGGACAAAATAGTCCCCCCCAGAGTAGATCTACATTTTTTAAACCAAATGTCTTGTTGAGTCTCACTCCACCAGAGGGAGTGCGAGGACCTTATGTGTGTCAAGTGGCGTCGCGTTCAAGTGAAAGATCCACGAATGCACGCGGGGAGGCGACATTTAGCTTCCCGTGGAGGAAAACGACCGCCTGTCTGAAACAAATGCATGCAAAGAGGCGAGGCTACAGCAGCTGTCGCAGGGTTGTGCGGCGCATACAAATGAGCGCATTGATCGTTTCCTTCGCGGCACTGTTGTCTTTTTGCAACCTGAACTGGTGCACCGACCTCCAGCTGGTACAAGGGTGGCTCTAACATCTACATCCCCTATTAACACAGACATATGTAGTGAGAAATTAGAGCAACAGTCTTTTACATACGTTAACGGTCCCAGAGTTTGAAGGAGATACACAAAAACAGGAAACGCGCGTCCCTCCAGGGATACAGCGTGAGCTCCTATAATGACAACATGGGGGGACGCAGTATAAATTGTTATTATTTGGCTACATACTACGGGTCCCCTGTTGTTATACTAGCCTACAATATAGTGATACGATAGGCTGGGGGTTTTAAGCTCACACATACACTGGGGGTATTTCCCATTTAGAAAGCAATTCATTTTGCACGCAGCTATACAACATATAAAAGGTTATTTCCAATGTGCAATAGGCTATGTCGTGCTCTTATTACCGAATAACACACCTGAACCACAATTTACAATCTGCAAAAATATATTTATATCTATATAGCCTGTAGCAATACTGTTGTGATTTTTCATCGAGCTTATTTGTGCGGGATGTTACCACGAGGTCCGCATTGCTCTCCAGCACAGCAGCCTGTTGTTGTTGTTGTTGTTGTTGTCATCCCGACTGCCCACCGACACCAACGCCTTTCTGCGGTTCATCATTTAATACAGGCAACGTGTTGGTGTTTGTTTGGCTTTGTTTGGGGGGTCTGCAGCAGGAATATCTTATCGAGACTGTATTCATGTCAGTGGAACAAGCCATGCTGATGTCAGAGATTTTTCCCTCTGCCCTGCGCGGTGGGAGGATCTCCGTGCGTTGAGTCACGCAGCTGTCAAAGATAGCTGTCACCCAGTTTCAGGATCAAACACACAGTCAATGAGAAAGGGGGCTTTGAGCCGAAGGGACGCAGAGATCTCAGGTAAACCCCCCCCTTTGCGTCTCCAAACAAGGACGGCCAGGAGATAACGAAAGTATTTTAAATTGAGGAAAAAAGGGGGGAACGAAGCGAGTTTGGATGAATAAGGATTTTCGGATACACGCTGGGGATATCTGGAGAAAAGAAGAAAACACAAAGGCAATTTTCTTCTGCGCTCGAAGAGGGGAAAAGTGGGGATTTTTGGACGGAGATGAAGGCGAAAAAGGGTAGGTCGGATGCTTTTGAGAAAAACAAAGTCAAAATGAGTTTATGTAAGCGGAGACAGCGCGCAGGATGATTAACAGAGCGATTTCCCTCATATTCAAACCACGCAGTCTATTGTTTCCTTTCCAGACATGACAGGGGGCTTTTTCTGCCATGTGCTGGCGCGATGTCAAAAGTCCACAGAGCTAGGTTTGCGCATTATCTGTTTGTAAATATGTTTTACTCAAGATTTTACACAGTAACGCACGCTTTGTTTCGCCATGTGTGTTTTTGTCGTCACGTTGTAAACCGACTAACTTCAGAGCTCTGGTGGAAAATGTCCAAACTCGACCAAACGAGGCTTGCTTTAAGTTTGAATACGAGGCAGTTTAAGTGACGGTCGCTACATTTGTGTCGAAGTTTGAGGAAAGTGACGGTACAAGACAAAGTTTGGCGACTATTGTGGCTACAAAAGTTACATTTCCACAACGCGCGCGCTTTGAAAATCGATATCTGGCATCTTTCGACTAATTAGCACGATCGGAAACACCGTCGGCACCTTTCGGAAAGGTACCGAAATCCAAATGTAGGCTAATGTTCATCCTGACCCCATTGTGGGAAGTTGCCGTTGCCTTCTTACATTCATGGACCTCGTGGTGCAGCGCGAGCGCACACAATAGAAACCCCCTTACAAGTTGTTTTAAACTTAAAATAACAGTGTCTTGGCGACTTTAAAACGTATTTTCTGCCCACTGTGTTAAACTGTGATATTTCGGAGGGAGTTGAGTTTATGGGGAACTCGCTGTTTGCGTGTAGAAACTTTTGAATTGCATACAAAGAGGCACGCAGCCCTAGATTCTTTTGTTTAGTCTGGAGACGCTGATTTGCAACAGGTCTCCCCTCCCCCTTCCCCTCTCTCTCTCTCTCCCTCTCCCTCCCCAGCCTACGTAATTACCTCATCCTGTTGGCCGCTCAGACTTGGGAACTTTCTTGCTCCTTTCCCACTGGTGTGCGCCTCACGGCAGACGGCACAGGGTAGTGGATTAAATAGCCTCTGGATCTAATTTCTGCATTTTCTTAATGACGTCTGGGCTGCACGCATAGTAAGCTGCTAGTAACTATGTGTAAATATATATATATATATATGTATATGTACTTTTTTTTATATGTATGACTTGTGTTACTTGGAAGCTTATTTCTTAGTTGTTTATGAATATTTAACAAAACTACACTAAACAGAATAATGGTTGACTGAAATCTGATTCAAAGTTTTAGCAGTTCATAAGCAGGTTTATACCCCCCCCCCCCCCCCCCCCAGTCAATGTTATTGAAAGGCCCACATCCTGTTTGATCATGATTGCCTTTGATTAGAGGTGCCTAAAATGCCAAATTACATAAGAAAACAACTCTGTATTTTTGTTATTTTTTGGCAAAAACACTGCTGCCTTTCTTCAAAACAAAGCCTTCCTTTTATACAGGGATTGTTCTTGTGGTCAACCAAGTGAACTTAACTTCTCCAAGCATGCAAGGTGTGCTCCCAGTCTGTGCAATAGACCTGGCTTGTATTTGTTGAGGCAGGTTTTATAACTGACACAGCATCAGACCAGCCTTTGTGACGCACCCCCCCCCCCCCCCATCCCTCTCTCCTCCCTCTTCCTCCTCACACTCTCTCTAGCTCCTTATATGAATCACATGGCTGAACTTGACAGCTTGCTTCTGACACATCAGCTGCCTCCCAGACAGCTTGTGTTTGGTGAACGGCTGCGGCAGAGCGGCTTGGAGACTGACGACCGGGTTGGCTGACATAAGAGGATACATATTCTTTTGTTCCGTTCTCATGAGCTCTCTCTTCTCCTTTGCTTGTGCAGGTTTGATGATGCTGTCAGGGAGCGAGACTGATGATGACGATAGCTTGGACGCCCCCCTGGATCTGTCGTCCAGCTCTGGGAGCAACGGGAAGAGGAAGCGGCGGGGAAATCTACCCAAGGAGTCCGTCCAGATCCTCAGGGACTGGTTGTACGAGCACCGTTACAACGCTTACCCCTCTGAGCAGGAAAAAGCCCTCCTGTCAAAGCAGACTCAGCTCTCTACACTACAGGTATGGACACCGATACATTACCTAAGCTTTCGACACTAGTAAACCCTTAGAGTATAAACAGACTACTGCAAAAGTGGAGGAAGCCAACTTGCCTGAATCATTTCCTGTGTAGATGACAAACAAAACATGACACATAAACAGTGAATTGAAGGTCATCCAACCCAGCTTGATGTTGCAATATTAAAGTCAGACAAACGTGAGTTAACTCACTCCCTGTGTGCTGTGGGCTTGGCTGAGGCACTTGGACAGGAATTTCCCTCCCTCCAGCCCCTTTCCATCGCAGCTGTCTGGGAACAATGCAGAGTCATTTACATGGTTAGAGCTGCAAGTCTCACTGAGCCAGTTACGACTAGCCTGGAGGACTGAGGAAAAAAGAAGAGAGATGACCGTGATTACTGCTATGACAAAGGAGATTACTTTTTATTGAAGACTATTTAAATACAGGATTAAGAATTCCAAACTAGACTTTTTGTTGAAAGTTAATGTTTAACTTCTTCTACTTAACTTGTTGATGTGGTTTTTCCTTTCTGCACTGCTGAAAGGATGCACAGAAACAGCTAATGGTTTAAAATATATAGCCTCTGGTGTGAAGTAGTGCGTGGTGTTTAGCCTTTCGTTTTGATTTCTCTATTAAAGACCCAGGTGCACTCTGCACCTGGGGATAAGTGTACCAGCAGACTTTCTTTTAAATTGCATGACAGAAAACAAGTGAACCATGTGATGCTGCTTTCTCACAGCATGGGCTTTTGTTGTTGTCTTATCCAGGTGTGCAACTGGTTCATTAACGCAAGACGGCGACTTCTTCCAGAAATGCTGAGGAAAGATGGCAAAGACCCTAACCAGTTTACCATATCCAGAAAGGGGAGCAAAACAGGTGACAGCTTTTCTGACAGCTCCCAGTCCCCGAAACACAACAGTCCCTCAGCCGGTACAGAGGAGAACTACGACAAACGTGTTCTTCACCCCTCTAGCTTCGAAGCCCCTATGCCCGGAGTCCTGAGGAAGGCATCGTCTCCCTCCCTACCTTCTCCAACTTCCTTGTCCCCCTCTCCAGGGCTCATACCAACCCGCCCTTCTGTCATCTGTCACACCACTGTCACCACAGCAATGCAGGCCAGCCCAACAGCCTCCCATCCCTCTGTGCCAGGAATGAACTGTGACAGGGCAGCTGAGCTGTTGCATGCTGCACAGGTCCAGGCACTGCTCAGGTGCCAGGATGAAGGACCTGGCAGCCAGCAACTCCCCACCACTACCACCATTCTCAGCAGCACAGGCATGGAGGGCAACCTGAGCCCCCGCAGCGGGCTCTTCAACACCCCTCCCCCCACTCCTCCAGACCTCACACAAGATTTCAGCGGCTTCCAGCTCCTGGTGGACGTGGCCCTCAAACGGGCTGCAGAAATGGAGCTGCAGGCCAAACAGCTGGTCTCCTAAAAGTGACAGAAGAAGGAGAAGAAGAGGGAATAGAGACTGACTTTGTGTCTCGTCTATGGAACTCTTGAGTTCAGTGACTTGTCTGCACACGACAAAGAACAAATCCACACGAAAGCCTGATCATTTCTATTTTTGGTATACCAATCAAATTGAGGATGTTTTTTTTATTGAAAAAAACAAACTGTATCAAGGTGCCTTGGCTGTAAGTTGTTTATTCATTTCACATACATGCGTATGTATCTACATGTGTATCTTATTTGCACACCGGGACCAAAAATGTTATCAGAGAAATGCTGCCTGTCTTATGTCTTTCCATTATACTATATATCATTTTAGAGAACGGAGAATGAGCTAGAATCACAGACCAATCACACAGATCGGTTGCGTCCACACACGTTTACTGTTATACATTTCAGAGATCAGTTCATGATTGGTCTGCCTCGTTTGTTTGCACACTAAAGGCAGAGGAAGGTCATCTCAGTGTCTTAAACATACTTTGCTCTCAGCATCTATGACAAACTTATTCACTACTGTAGTAAATGTTATGTGTTTTCATGAGTATAAGTATAGTTTTGATTTTGTTATTTACTTTTAGCTATTTTAAAAGAAAAAAACCTCCTATGCTTTTGTATTTTTTACTCTTTTCCCACCAATGGTTATTTCAGATGACCAATGTAGCAGGTTCTTAGTCCGAGCCTTCATCCCATCACTCAGCGAAAACGACGGCCAGTGGACTGGAAAATTAAACACTACAGATGTCTTTTCTGCATTTGCTGTCTTACAACCTGACAGACAGCATTTTTGAAAATCACCAAAAAGCATTTTCATGTATAATAGGACCATGTGTATAGTTAATGTGACATGATGCCCAATGATGTGATTTCTTTTCATACTGTGCAATGTTTGTGGCAAATAGGGGTCACATGGGATTCAAATAAAGTTTTGTTTTTCTAAATCTCAGAATTGATCATTTGGTACTTTCCCTCCTGTGGCTAACTTAAATCACGTGCATTCATACAGGCTGTATTCTTAAAAGTAAATCAGTAAAACATTGCAAAGATTACGGATTCATTCCTTAATGTGAGTGTAGTGAGTCTGAATGTTCAGTTAATAAAATGAGGGAGAGCGGGAGGACAGAAATAGTCTAGCGTTCATGTCTTTCCACAGGCTACCGTTGGGCATTCAGAGACATTCCTGTGTGTGAGAGGTTTACAACAGCTCCTGCCAATTAGCATAATCCTGCATAAATTAACACAAGCAAACAGCAGACGTCAACAGTTTCTTGCCATCAGGGCTTTATGTGTGCCTGCATCTCAATAGAGTCAATGTAAGTCAGTTTACAACTGAGTGCGCTGGCTCGTTCAAGGCTAGGACAGCTGTTCCCTTCTTGTCCCGCTAAAGCTTTTCTATTGGCCTCAATAGGATTTGTTGTCAATTGGCTGAGACAGCCACTCTTTCATTTATTACATGTTATTCTCTGAAGCTCAACACCCATCATTTTCCTGATTTGAATGGAACAAAAACCTTATCTGGGTTGTTTATTTTAGAACAGGAGCAATCATAACTCCATATTTACTAATCAGCGAGCTATGATGTGGCGTTGGATCTAAAACTCAATATCACAGTAATTACTAATCATTATTATTTTTCTTCAGAACACTAGAAGCCAAAACTACCAGACACAAGAGCAGTTTCTTACTACAGGCTGTCACTATGACGAGCAGTCAACATCAGTTCATAATGTCAATAAAATCCCTGTGCAGTAACCCTAAAACACCAAGCATCCACTAACCAGTAAATGATATATTTCATACTCTAAATACTTGTTCTTTAACATGTTAATATCATCACTATCAATATACAGTAAATCCTAGAATCACAGATACACTATATATTCTGTCATTGCACACCTGCTGCATTTTTACACTAGAGATCGAAATAAGAATAAGAATTATAAATACTGGATTTGTTCTGAAAAACTGTTATTTTATTTGATAGAATATCCCCTGTGGCTATACCACTGCTGTAGTAGCATGTTAAATAACCAAGGCATTTGAACAAAAACCTTTATTTTATGAAAAAGCAGTGAGCAAAGTTAGAGAATAGTAACCATTGTGCCAGAAGAGAACATTTAATCGATGTTGTCTTAACTGGAGTGGGTTTCTTAGCCATCACTTTGTCACAGAGGATTTTCCAGAGATTCTCTATGGGGTTTAAATTCTCTATATACTTAAAGACGTACTTAATAATGTGTATATTTGTACTTAGTTGTCGAATCTTTACAGTAGTAGTATGCTTCACCTACCTACCTTCATTTAGCATTGTTATCCCTTTTTTATCTTATTTTTACATTAAGAGCAACAAAAAGAGTGAAGTCCCTTGTATGTTTACTCACTGACTTAGCCATTTAAACTGATTCTCATTTATTGTCTAGTCAGTGACTGGGGCTATTGCACCAAATGTCATCAACAAATTTTCAGAATGCATTTTGTCAGATGTTGCCTGTCAGAAGTGACTGCTCTTTTGGTGTAGGGTGGTTTAAAACTTGGGGATGTAATCACTAATGAGGGTTTAAACAGACCCCCAGGCACACAGTGGGCAGTGGTAGCCTAGCATGGTGGGCCATCAGAAATGTGGACAGACCCTGGGCCAGGCTTTTTTTTCATAAATGACGACCCATTTCTGCAACCCCACCCCCCTCTCCTGAACTCTGGCCACTGAGGTCAGCATACCTCCCCTCAGCCTGACTGATGTGTGAATGACGAATCACATGTACAGAAGCTGGCTGTGCAGGAGCGTCAGGGCTAAGCCAAGGCCAAAAGTGCTGTCTAATTATAGGGACCCGCCCCTGCGGAAGGGGAATGCCCTAAAAACACACCATGCTGGCCTTGTAATCTGTTTAATTCTATTTCAATTGGAAACACATGTGGAGACAGGGAAAGAAATGAACACAGCAAAATTATGGCAATGATAATAATTTTTTTTAATGCTGTTAAGAGCTCATACACGTGCCATAACATCAACAGTGTAATAACATGAATTACAAAATGTATATCTGCTTAATATGTTATTTGATTGGGAATTTTTTAGTTGACATTTACATAGGGAAACATTCATTTATTTACAAATGTTTATTTGAATGTGTTTCTCTTAATATAACTACATCACAAGCTTCAGAATAACCAGGACTGCTGGAGTGTCTTTTGGGTTTAGCAATAAACCACAATCCAACATTCTGGTTTCTAACTCCCTGCTATACCAGGAGTATTATATTGATATGTTAATATAATAAACATAAATAAGAAGTCAATCATTTGACAGACAATTCAATTCAAATACAAGTTCCAAGGTAAAAAATACTAAAATGAATTTCATCTAAATAAAATGGCATTAAGTTTGAACTATTGTTACTTTTATGCGTCCTCTTTAAACTTCCTATCAACCAACTAAAGGAAATACAAATCATACTGTACGGTTACTTCATCACTTGAGTTCCTTCACAAACGTCTCTATGAAAACTTCAGGTAGATGTTCAATAGGGACAAAAAGCAGGAAAATATCCTTACCTATACTTATCCAATGGCACACAACTTTGTCAGATCAATACAGAAATTTGACTACACACCAAAATCCTGCTAATTCTGTTATCAAAACAATTATGTGTCTGGCTCAGGATTGTCTCCACATTCAAGCAGCAGACAGAAATACCTTGTTACATGGAAGTAATTAGTTCAGAGGTGTTCGAGGGGAACATCGATCAAAAGATGGCATGGATACTATTCCCTTGTTTAAGATCATGGCCTGTTCCGGTGACTGGGGTTATATACACTATGATATAAAGCCATGGGTCACATGAAGTCAGTCATACACTCAGACACACATGCATGCACGCGCACACACACACATACACACATACACACACACACAACCACATACACGCTTACTTCTTCCCCTGAGACTGCTGTTGTGCTCGACTATCATATTAGAAAATAAGGCTGATCACTGAAACAGAAAAAAGGTGCCTGTTATGCTAAATAATCAACAGAAATCAAAATAAACACAGTATAAGGGCCTTGTTGTCAGTGCATAATCATAATCACAATGTCATTAAACAGTCATTGTTCTCCTAATCAATAAATTAAACATGAATACAAAATATTACAAATTGGATCTTTTTTTTATGACCTTCAAATAATTGCTTTATTTGGAGGCAGAGATAGTGCACACACAGTGATGAGAAAATAGTCCCTTTTCAGTCCTTTAGTCTCAATACTGTCAATAAACCTCTCTTGTCTAAAAATGACATAATAAATATAGTACAACTACCAGTATTGTACCAAATATCAGTATTTTAGAATCGTCTTTAAGACCGAAGAGTTTGAATGCAACATGAGAAAGGATTAAACCAGTTTAAAAAAGACAAGATCAGTTACCTTGTGTCAGCATGCATGTCATGTTATTATACTGTATGTTCTTTATACAAACATGTTTTGCTCAGTTTAAAACAGGACAAGATGGGTGGTTTGTTTACAGTTTGTTGATACTGCTACCTTAATCTTCTATTACAGCTAGGACCCTTTAGACCTATAAAAATAGGAAGCACTTTTAAATAAACATCTGAAACATCACACACACACACACACACACACACACACACACACACACACACGAACACACACACACACACGCACACGCACACGCTCACGCACACGCGCACACGCACACGCACACACGCATATATATATATTAGGTTTGTGGCGTTTTCAAACAGTGATTCTTTCAGTGAATTGAACTCTTTACAAACCCACAAAATCTGCTCCTGGCTCAATAGCTGCTTTGCCTCACCTGGAGGAGCAAAGTCTGACCTCTTGACCTTTCCTACGGGGGTCAGCCTCTTGCTGCTGAAAAGACCCATTTTAAGACAGAGGGCGAATTGTGTCGCTAACTGACACTATAATTCCCTTGTCTGACCTTTCGCCCATTATTTTTTAGAATGTTTGGCCTTATTATACTAATGTTTTATTTTTAATCAGATCATGAGACATTATCTGATTTTTATGCTGATTTTAAAATCAGCATAAATAATACATTGAATCAATAAGTGAGGTCTGGTCCCTCTGATGAATTAGATCTGAGCAGATCACATCAAATACATCACTTGCTGTGTGTGTCTGCATGTATATACATACATGCACACATACACTCCACGTGCATGCTCCCTCCTTATTTTCTTCTGATTCTGAACCTGAAATATAATAACGTGAAGCATCATTGCTGTGCCACACCTGGCTTACTTTGTAATATTAGGCCACTTTAAAAAAAGGGATTCATAAGATACTTGTTTGACAGTGAAGGGCGGGTGGAGGTACAGGAAGAGGGGGGACTGCTACATCAAAGCTGGGAGAAGGAAATGGGGGGAGGGCGGGGGGGTTAAATAAATAAATAAATAAATACTGTAAATGTACATTTCTTGTTCTTCTTCGATTGTGCCTGACCGCACAGTGATCTGGGAAGTCCGCAAAAAAAGGGATTATGTTATATTAGCACCCTAGCCTTACTACTCAGTGCTATAGTGTGTATGGGACAGTGAATTGAGCATGTGTGTGGGTACATGCATATGCGTGTCTCATAGTCTGGTCTGAGCCTCTGGGATATAGATCTCAATACTGTCTGCACTCTCGGTAGCAGAGCTCTGCCGAGCTGATGCGGCACGTTTGGCAGCTAGCAGGCGTTTGCGAGCCTCCAGACGCTGGCGCTCAGAGCTCTCCAGAGAACGGTCCCTAGCCAGGGGAGGGTGGTGGCCCTTCAAGGGCTTCTTTGGCACGGGAGGGGGCATCCTTCTCTCCTGGACAGGAATGACAAATAGTCTTAATGACAGACCACTGAGTCATCATGGCAAGCTGCAGCTAAACACAGTAAGGAGCAACACAAGTGCAGCCAGCTTGCTTAAGGGTTAGAAAGAGCGGTGTAGCTGTTGGCAGTACAATGTCAGATCATGCAATTTTGAATGAGGTTATGGTTCACGGTGGCAGCCATTTGTGTGGGGTAAGAGAGCACGGTGGTGGCCATTATGTGAGGTAAAAGTGACCATTGGAGACGGACAGGCCCCAACGGTGCATGGCAGGTAGCTTCTCAAAAGCAGCTCACTGTCGACAACAAGACAGAACAAACACAAATACAAGTGATGACGTCAGGCAGGCAACATGACAGTATGCAACACATATCTCCATGCTACAACAAAGCTTAGGACTTTAATTATACAGTAATGAAAGCTGATGCATGCATGTTAGTAAAGCATTCCCAAACAAAATTGAGGTTAGATGAATTATGTATTTGCTTTGTCTGCACCTGAATTTGTGGTGGGGTCAGAGGTTTCCAGTTGTTGGCTTTGAGTTGGTGGAGTTCATCAAACTTCAGGCTGATGTTCTCGATAGACAGCTGGAGCATGTCCCAGAAACCTGCCAGGTCCTGGGATATGGGCCGTGGGTGTGCATTTGGGTTCTGACATAACACACACACACACACACACACACACACACACACACACACACACACACACACACACACACACACACACACACACACACACACACACACACACACACACACACACACACACACACACACACACACACACACACACACACACACACACACACACACACACACACACACACACACACACACACACACACACACACACACACACACACACACACACACACACACACACACACACACACACACACACACACATTAATTATTTGCATATGGTTTACAAATTACATTTTATGCACATTAATATTTAGTAGTTTGTCCTTCAAATGGTAGTTATTGTTACACAAAGAATCAATTATGCACACAGGTACTAATACCTATGGACAAGCAAATGGAAAAAAAATTAAAGTGAAATCTTCACCTAAAAAAGCTTCAGTACAGAAATATATATGTTGCTATCAGCATCTAAAAATTCCTGTTTGCCAGGTTCTAGTTTTCACACAGCAAGTATGTGAAAGACAGTAAGGGGTGTGCAGATGCACACTCTACACTAGATGCATAGTAAACGAGAACTGGCCTGGCCTGTCAGGATGATTTGTGCAGGATGATGTCAGTGTTGTGGGGGGAGGGCACGGGAAGCATGCAGAGGATGAGGTGACACATACCAGATTCTCCTCACACAGCTCCCGGAACTGCTGGAACTTCTGGGACATCAGCAGCTGGGCACTCCCCACTGCACTGCGGATCTTCCCCAGGACTGCAGAAAGACACATGCATGCACACACACGTACGCACACACACACACACACACATACACACACACACGCACACACAATTCACAATGCAATTACTCACAGAACCGCATACTGCAGGGCAGGCATGTTGCAGCGCTAACAGAGAGGGGGCATTTGTGATGCAACAGAAAAGGATAGACTACAATCCTCTTTTTATCTGTGCTTCTAAGAATAAGTAATTTAGGGAAGTGAAATAATTACTGAAATGCTTTGAAATTATAAATCCAAAGAAGTGCAAAATAGCAACCCTTCATGAAAATACAATTAAAAATGCCAGCACATAAAAATATGCTTTAGTTGCTGTCATGTACCAAAACAAACCTTAAAATAATGTGCATTTTTATTTCTCACCTCATATGAGAAAAACAAGGTTGTACTGCAAAACCTGATCCAATGTCAGTCCTATTGACTCACATATCCCTATGGAGAGGAAGTGGCAGGGCATGCATTAGTCAACATGAAGAAAAAGGGGATCAGAAACTGGGAAGGGGGGTAATGAATCTGCACTACAGATACCATGTCTTCAACTCCTTCAGGATGTGTGTGTGTGTGTGTGTGTGTGTGTGTGTGTGTGTGTGCATGGTAGCGTGGGATCTAGGAAAACATAACCTTGAGACAGCTTCCTTGTTCAGCACGTTCTGTGAGAGAATATCTTGCCTGGAACCATAACAGCACACTAGGTGCATAAACAATGACATTTTTCGGTAAGACATTAAATCAGCTGCACAGTAAGGACAGGTACAAATACAGGGCTTGCTGCCTGAGGCTTGCCTGGTCTGATGTGTGTATGTGAGTGTATGTGCATAAAACATGTATCTAGACATGCTCTGCAGTGTGTGTCTGTGTGTTATGTCAATATCAAATAGTGCCTGGAGGAACGCTGAGAGAAACCTCTTCGCTGTGTCTGTGTGAGAGTTCATTATACAGTGTGTCTAAAAGGACAGATGTGTGGCTAGCAGCGGACTATTGATAAGTATGCACGGTATGTCAGTTGAGGCCAGAGGGCCTGAGACAGGAACAAGCAGCTATTGTGGTCCAGTGCCATGAATAGAGCAGGAGAGGAGAGGAGAGGAGAGGAGAGGAGAGGAGAGGAGAGGAGAGGAGAGGAGTACCTTATATCAGTGTAAAACAGATCCTATATGACACAACTCACTCTCATCAGGCAGCTCATTCTCCACCTCATGCTTCTCCATCTGTCGACACCAGCCCTCCATACGCTCTGTCTCTGCCTGCAGCAACTTGAGGAACCAGCGTCCGTCACGGGGGCACACCGATCTTCCGACAGCCTCTAGAGTCTCCGCCTCCGGCTCCGCGTCCATCCATGGGTCTGGAGGGGGCAGGATCGAAGGGTCGAACCCCACGTCCCCGTAGTCGTCAGCGGCACAAGCATGGTAGTGGTTCCCCGACCCCTGAATGCTGACAGTAGAAGAAGCCGCATCGCGGGAGTGCTGGCGCGGCATGGTGGCACAGTGGCGCAGTGGCAGCTCTGGGGTGCCCGTGGGGTTGTCGAGGTCAGCCTGCACGGCCGTGGTTACACTGTTGGAGCGGGTCATCCTGCGGTAACTAGAAAAGGAAGCAGAGAACTGTTTAAATATCTGATTTTATGTGAGTGATAACACATACTGAAATTGTATAGTTATACCACATTAGTGTCTCCCTTTTAGCAGCAATTATGATAATATTGTTTACACACTGTTCTTGGAGGTGATCCCAGTATCAGAGATTTAAATGATCACGGCAATCACATCACCGATAGCGATGAATAGCTTTTGTAGTGTGGAACAACTTTTGTGTGTGTGTGCTTATGTGTGTGTGTGTTTTGTCACCTGGCTCATTCAAAAGTAACAGAGTGTGCAGTTGTCTGTCTCACCACAAGCCTTGCTCTGGGGCGGGCACGCACACGAACGCGCGCGCACACACACACACACACACACACACACACACACACACACACACACACACACACACACACACACACACACACACACACACACACACACACACACACACACACACACACACACACACACACACACACACACACACACACACACACACACACACACACACACACACACACACACACACACACACACACACACACACACACACACACACACACACACACACACACACACACACACACACACACCTGGGACCCCTCTCTACAGCTGGGTGTGCCATGTCATATTTGACATAGGCTTTGTGCCGCTGTTGAGCAGCCTTTGCCAAGTCCCTCCGTACTATGTACAACAGCAGACACACACTTGTGTGCTAAGATTAAATCAACATACTCACACAAACATACACAAATTTGGCTATGTTCTATAGAGCAGCTCACCACCCCACTAATGAATGGGACACCAGAGGGATGCTGGTGTTGGGTGGAGCATTGCCAGCTAACAGCTCAGTGATTGGAGGAGCCAGCAGTCTAATCACTGCAAGATTACAACTCAAAGTGAAACTTGACTCAAAGCGCATCTTTTATTAACAAGTACAAAATTGTACCAGAGCGCAAACAAGAGATACACTTTGATAAACACACATAAGGGTTCGCATGAACAGGGGCTCCAAAGATACAAACAAAGAGCGAACAAAAGCAGAAGAGTCATCACATATGTCCTCGTGCACACCTTTTAACTGTGGTATACCAAGCATGACTCATCTTAGCAGCAAATAGGTAAGAAGTAACAACTTTGCCAAACCAGACAAAAAAAAAAAGATTGAATTGCTAGCCTGCTAGCTGCACTCTGATCCAAACACGCCAACAGTCCTCTGAACCTCAGCTTGACCTGCCTGCAGCACGACACACACAAATGATCATAGCTCCATAACCTCTGCCTCGTCCCGTCTCCGGACGCACACTCCTCCTTGAAGCTACACATTCATCTCTATCGCCTCTTTTCTCATTCATCTCTCCTCTTCCGTGAACAGAAAAAGAGGGAGCAGGAACAAGGGAGGGGCTGCAGCTAGATCAAACACAGTGTGCATGTGCTTTATGTGTGTGTACAACCAGCCCTGCGAGTGCGAGTGTGTGTGAAGAGCAGTTAAAGAGTAACTCCTCTGAGCAGGTGTTCACTTCTAATGACCTCAGCCTGCTTTCTATCAGCCTGCTAACAACTTCCTGCAGGGGCAGAAACAGGCAAGGCCAAACACAGCCCAGACACAGAGACATATCAATAGACAGGAGGCAGGCAGAAGCACAAGGAAAGGCCTTTAAAGAGAAAAGTCAATGTGAGAGAGAGAAGGGACTGTAAAATATCATGATGGTATGCAGGGGGAAAAGTGCACATAAAAATGCAGAAAGTCCATGTTCTCATTACATTCATGTGGTGAACATGATGGAAAGTTGTAAATCACAACAGAGGTGGAGTCTTGCATTCCATATGTTGCCGCTTTCAGAGGGCCTCTTAACCTCTAGTTTTTTACTTAAAATGAATTTTCCTCTCATATGCACAGAGCATGGTACAAACCACAAACATGAGGAAATACTAAAGCCTCTATTAACAAAACCAGCCCGGTGTCTTATTTGGATATAGAAAGAAGTGCCAGAACTAGCTGAAAGAGATATGTTGGATGACAGAAAACACCACACGGCCGCTCAGGCTATTGCGCACCACACTTTTACATTTAACTTTGCATATGCGCCTGAGGCTTCCTGTTTGTTTGCCTTATGTCAGTAATGACAAACCTTCAGTCTGCTAAGACAAAAATAAAATGACAGAGAGGTCTAGCTGTTTCTTAAGTTGACTTTTTAAGATGGTTGTGCATATGGTTTAGTCACTAGGACCAGAGCAATACCCCACTACCCCTGTGACTGCAAAGCCATCTGGTGACCACCAACCCCAGACCCTCACAAGGCCCTTACTAGCAGTTTTTATATATACATATAGAGAGACGAAATGCCTCTAAAAGTGGACTATACATGTGTGAGGGAATAAATATAATACGTGAATATATATATATATATATTAAACTCCAAACATTTCAGTACAAAAAGAAATCTGTGTAAAGACAAGCAAGTTGTCTGTTGTGTTCTTTTCTTTTACAGCTCCCTCCCACTCCCTCTCGCTTAATCCTAGTTCAAACAACGAGGTGAGGTTATGACCTGTGACTGCTGCGTGCGTATAAACACACAGACTCTCTCACATACACACAGACACAAATACGGCAGTTTGAGCACTGGAGCGAGGCCGTAGGAGTTTGGCACTCTCACTGTCTGGGAATCTAATGTAAGAGGCAGCATGCCCAGACCTCCCAGGTACACGCACGCACGCACGCACGCACGCACGCATGCACGCACGCACGCATGCACGCACGCACACGAATGGACCAATACACACGATGCATGCCAACAGGTAAACAATCAAAATTACCCTCCGTCCCACTCCAAACATTAACCAGATAAATGCACAACCTGCAGTGCTGCATAGGATCCAAGCCTCCGCAGAATAGAAGGTGTCTGGGTAGGTTAATATTTGTCTTGGCAAGTCCGGGAACTCAGAGCTTGGTCAGTCAGCTGAGACCTCCCCTTTCAGAAAGCCCCTCACATTCCCTGACACTGAGTAAGTGTGCGTTTAAAAGTGTTGGACTCAGCCCTCACTGTGACCTTTGATTAAAGGTGATGTCTCTTTGAATTCCCGAAGCATGCCTTGGTTACAGCACAAAACCAGTACCGTGGCTAAATCGGTCAACTTGCTTCACCAAACAGAAGGTCACTGTTTTGACAGGGTGAACCAAGGCAGACAAAGAAACCATAAAAGTCTGTGTGTCCCGACAGAGGTTCTCGATAAGCCTGCTGCAATGTGAGCTAATGAAACAGCATGCACACTAGGCTGCTTCTCTTCAAACTGGGAACATGTTGCAGAATGAGAGGCTGTAGCTGACAGCACAGCAGTCTCTCAGTACTCTCAGAACTAAACAAACCCAATAAAACTCCCTCCCTTTTTCTCCCTCTCTCCCTCCCTCCCACGCAAACACACACACACAGCCTGAAAGTAGCCTGAATCACAATGACTGGAGCAACAGATGGCTGTCAACTCACCCCCTCCACCTTCCCAGCTCCCTGCACCACATCCTCTGGCCCAGCTGTCACTTGGGGCCCCTGGCTGAGGGGGCTCTGACACCAACCTCCGCTGAACTGGGGACAGCTGCTGCAGGAAAGCCAGTGCAGGGGGCAAAAGCTTGCACTGCACACTACAAACCTCTCTCTGTCTTCACAAGTTGTCTTCCTGGGCATGCTATCTCTGCCTCATCCCTCCCACCAGACTTATCCAGTTTCACTTTTACAACCCCTTCTTTCTATCTCTACTCACCATCGCTCATCCTCCACCTGAATTCCTATCGACTGGAATTTAGACTGCTCCTCCGTCGGCTCTCCTTCCTCCGGGTCCACCTAGGAGGAGGGGAGAAGCTGTCAAACCTCATGCCTGAGTTTTACTTTAGAAATTCAACAGAAACCCTGGCTCATCCACAAACCTGGATCCCTATGGAGAGGCACTTGCGGAGTGCCTCCCTCTGCGCCTTGCTGTCTGCGGAGACGTGAGCGACGGCAGAGGTGGTGGCGGTGGCAGTGATAGTGATGGTGCTGTTGGTGACGTGCTGGCTGGCAGGGCCGTGCACCTGAGCATTGGCTGCCTCTATAGCTGCCGTCAGGGCCTTCATGCTGTCGATGCTCTCAGTGGAGTTGGACAGGCCCGTCTGAGAGCTGATGCCAGTCCGCGGGCCCGAGCCCCCGTCCATGTAGGCATCCTGAGCAGACTCGGTGCTGCTCTGTGCCGTAATGGATATGAAGGGTTTGGACGGGGTGGTCCGTGGTGGGACTGGGGGAGGCGTCTTCTTGTAGGTGGTGATGCATGATGACACTACAGGAAGGAAAGAGAAAGATGAAAGTACATCTCACAGGAGCTGTTAATCTGTTAAATGAAACATAAGTGCAACAATTTTACACAGGAAGTTCAGTTCACTCCTCAGTACTCAGTACTATACAGTCTTTGAAAAACATGGATTACAAACTGGAGATGTAGAGTTTGAAAAAGTTTTTTAGGAGGCAGGATTGAGTTGCATTATGGGGAATATAAAGAAATAGTTTTTTTTTAATTGAACCTATACAAGAGACTATCTATGCCTCTGCTGAAAATAATGACGAATGATAAAGCGGGCGAAATATAAATATAAACAAGATAAATACAATATTAAATATGTATGTATTAAATACAATAACCAGCAGAAATTTTAAATTAAAAAAATGTGAATGAAAGCATGAAAATACGACATAGAAAATGAAAAAAAGTGGATGAATAATGGACTATATATATGAGTTGCTGCCTGAGAGAAAAATGACTTTGAACAGCTGACACATTGACAGTTTACCCAGAGGTCTTAGGTCCTTGTGTTGGAGTCAAAATGGACAGTAGATTAGGGGCAACTTTAACAAATCAGAGCCTCGTCTAGTAATAGGATTAGTATGTCAGCCACTTGACCCACTGATCTAGATGGTTAAGCCCTCTCCGTACTTACTGTACACATCCAGAACAATTTGAAGGTGCCAAATATAGCCTTGCGTGTTTGTTGTGCCTTATTGTTGTTTGCACACACAATTGCACAGAAGTTAAATTATATTTCTGATAAAGCACATTAGTTAAATTACACTGCAGAAGACAGCCAGAGAGCTCAGTACACTCCCAAGGCTTCGTATTAAATCCATGCAAATAGATATTAAAAAGCATCACAGTGCTGCTCAGTAATAATCTCCTTCTTTCTGTCAGTGCTCTCTCCCTCTCAGGTTACAGCTACATGTTCGGCACAGACAATAGAGCCTCTCACACAAACTGACTCGTAAGCCTGTGTAGAGACACATGCCAACAGACAAAAAAAACAAAACTCTTTTTGAAGAAAGACAAAAACAGCCACCTCCTAACTATATTATGCCTTGGAATCTCCTTCCTGGCCTGGTGCTATCATCAAAACTAGGTCGCTGCCTCTCTCTCTGCTCTGCCTCAAAACTAGGACACCGGGTTTCCTGGATCCCGTTTAATCCCTACAAAAGACAAACATCCTACCGTGGCGGGATTGCTGCTCTGTGTGCGGCAGACAACTGTTGCCAACCACACCCAGCACGAGCAGCCATGTCTAAAACTATTAGAGCAGGATGTTGTTTGCTTTGTGTCTTGCCATCTCACTGACAGCTTCAGAGAGGCCATAACATATTGGAGGTGAACAGAGGGCTGACTTCATCCTCTTGGTTTGTCAGAGTCATCTGCTGCCCTCCCTCCTCCTGCCCCGGCAGCACTGATTGGATGACCCCAGACGACATTTCAGTCAGGTTTTGACAAGCTGGAAAGTACTCAGACAGGATGAATGCTGCATTGAGATGAGATCACAGTTGCTAATATGAGTGCCTTTGATGGTTGGCTAACAAACCACAAGAAAGACAAAGAAGATGACGTGTATATCCTTATATGGCTAACAGGCACATGTTTTGAGAGATACTGTATATGTGGGAATTACTGTCAAAGACATGTTAGGCAGGATTGTCTGAGCATGCCGCGATATGCAGCACTGTCTCAACTTTTTACAGATGTCTAGGGAATATGGTCCAAAACCAGGGCTAATCTTCAGAAAGGTCACTGAGTACAGACCCACAAGAGAACAAAAAATACACAGTGAACACACAAATTCACTCACGCAAAGGGGAAAGGGTGAGGTCCTGCCCCTATCAGGCGTGGAGGTTCAAAGGATAGAATGTCAGCCCCTTTCACAGCTTCTATCCCCTGAAGTCATCTAAAAGTCACACTGTGTGTGTGTGTGTGTGTGTGTGTGTGTGTGTGTGTGTGTGTGTGTGTGTGTGCATGTGTGTGTGTGTGTGTGTGTGTGTGTGTGTGTGTGTGTGTGTGTGTGTGTGTGTGTGTGTGTGTGTGTGTGTGTGTGTGTGTGTGTGTGTGTGTGTGTGTGTGTGTGTGCATGTGCGTGATGGATGATTGTATATGTGTGTGTTCTCCTATCAGGCCCAGAGAAGGGCTAAAGAACAGAGGGTTTTCATCTGCTCAATAAAGCGCTGTATGAAACAGGAGACGGCGCGTCATGTCCCACCTAGCTGTCACCGCAAGAGCCAGACACGCTGGAGAATGACGGGGGGTTTTGAATGCCAAGACAGGTTAAGTAAACACACCCGGGAGTCGGAACATGCCCACGCACACATGTATGCGCACGCGGGCCAGCAGACATGCACACGCAGGCACGGAGGCACACAAATAACATTGACACAACCCAGCTTAACGTTTCAACCTCTCCACATCAAGGGAGCCCACAGGCTTCCTGCCACTGATATGCTCTCCATTCATCAGGAGCTGTTGTCAACAGTGACATGGCCAATGTCAGTGACTTGGAAGTTACGAGTGTGTCATCGAACATTTAGCAAAATGAATGTATTTAAAGTGCCAATGTACAAAAAACTCTAAACTTAAAAAAAAAAAGTGGATCTTCTAATTCTTGCCTGTCTGACAAGAGTGAGGGGAAAGCTGACCAACACTACTGTTCTGATAAAACAGCAGCCAAGTTTCCAGTTTCCACAGAAATGATAAGAAAATAGTTTGATCCTCAAGCTTCACAGCCCTGGACCTCCCATGCACACAGTCAAGGACAGAGTGAAGTAAGAATGTAATGCAAGATACCTTCAGACCCTTAAAAAGGAATGTAGAAAACTCTCTTCACCAACCACTGATGAGCACACACAAATAAGTTTTCTGGCACTCCATAATATCAGGTTAGTGGAGCTTTGATCACAGAGCAAAAAAGACATCATTCATGTTCTCTCTTGAACCGAGAACAACTTCCTCTCACTTAATGGAAAAGGGAATTGTGGATTTTCATCTCTCCTCCCTCACAGAGGTAGGTGCAGCCTGCTGCGAGCATTGTCATACCAGAGAGAAGAGTTTGTGAATGACAAAACTCTAGTGGCTCTCTGCCAAATCCCTCTTTTGACAAATACTTCAAAAGTCCCATGCCGACAAGTTGGTGTGAATAGCATTTCTTCTTGGCAGAGCACTCCCCCACCTCTGGGCTTGATAATATCAAAGAAAGCCCTCTTCTCTCCCCTGAGACACAGCACAGTCTCTATTCATCTATCCTGCCCTCAGAACAAAAACCGATTTGCTAGCCACCTCTTCTTTTTTGGCTCTGTTGATCACTGTGTCTGCTGCATAGGTGTTTCCTTTATTTATTCATCATGTTCATGTTACTAGACAGATTGAAGGCAGACAGCTGCCTTGTAATCTCCGATCTGTGTATCTGTGTGATAGGCCACTTCAAAGAGCAGACGGTTTGGTTTAAGAGGCTAGCTAACAGGAACGGGCTCCCCCATGCGGGGGCCAAGGGCAAATCCACCATCATCCAAACAAATACAAAGGCCCGGAAAGGGGGCGGTCTGTATGGGGGAACATTGACAGCTGAGCCCAGCTGCACTATGTTTGGGATGAGGGTCTGCCAGAGGGGAGAGGGCAGAGAATATTGAACAGAGAAGAGGAGCTGAGCAAGACGGAGGAGGAGGAGGAGGAGGAGGCGGAGGAGGCGGAGGGGGAGGAGGAGGAGGGGGTAAATCCAGGAATTACTGCCTGGCTCCGTCTGCTCACTCTCTGTCCATTTGTCCATCTCCCTCTCTCCCTATCTTTCTGTCATACACAAACGCACACACGCATAGAAAACCAGCTGGAGTCCTTTGTGATGTCGTCACCATGGCGACACATAGCAACATGAAGTTTGCTGGGAGGCTTGGCGTTTTACCAGCAGCAAGCAGAGGGAAGCTTCTGCTGGGCCATTTGTTTACCTTGACAGGGTACACTGCAGCTGCACTGACACCCACCTAAACACCAGCCAACAAGAAAACACGGCCGGAATAATGGGTCGCAGCTAGTGTAAATTAAAAATCAAATAAACACCAGTTTTGCAAAGCGTGAACAACTGGGTGCTACTGTGTTGTAAATTAACATCCAATAATAACTCTTGCCCTGAAGCATGGGCTTTGTGCTGCTGAGTACTGAACTCTACCAACCAGTTTGTCTTGGATCCATGTCAAAAAAGCTTGTCACTGGGTTTCCGGGACAGTGCCAGGTGAGATGACAATAACCTGAGCGGTTCACACAGGTTGACATTACACTTCTGTTGTGAACAACAATACAGCGATGCAAAGCACAAAGTAATTGACTCAACACGTCTTCCAGTAGGCTCCTATGAGTACTGTAAAAAAAAAAATAAAGAAAGAAAGACAAAGAATTGCAGAAGCCTTGAGATTCAAAGTGTTATGATGTGTTAAAATAATCTAGCATAACAGGTTGTTCATCACTGCTTATCAGTTAATACTACAGAGACACAACAAAGCCTCCACACACTGTATACAATGATCCTTTAAAAGTCCTCTGACAGCCCTGTGACTCACCTGAAAGTCAGACCCTCATGTCAGTCTACGCCTCTCAGCCACCAGAGGTCAAAGGTCACCACAGAGGCTTTCTGCTCTCCAGATGCCTGAACTCTCTCAGACACAATAGCTCACTGTGTGCGCCTCTGTGTGTATGCATGTGGAAGTTGGTACTCTGCCCATTTAAAGAAGTATATTTAGCATGTGTGAGTGCTTGTTGGGGTGGGAGCTCTCAATGCAAATGGTGCCAGTGTTGTAAACATCCTGCATTAACTGTTTTTCTTGAGTAAAACATAGGCATGCATATCAGCACAAAACATTTGTTCAATTTGCCTCTGGTCTTCTCAGACCAACAGTGCTATCAACAAAGCTGTGTACTCAGTGTGCCCGTTTTGACAGAAACCTGTGTCAACAGTGGGTAACCACTCTGGCATTGTTTCTCCAGAATCACTAGATAAGAGTGTGTTTACAACTGTCAGCCACCGCTAAATCTGGTAAGCAGCTGCTCGCTGTTAGGCAACAGATTCACTTCACTTAACCCACTTTCCTGAGCTTCAAGTTCAAATAGAGCCTGGTTACCTGCATTCCTCTTTTAAGGCCTGATGCTCTCTTCCCCCTGTCAATCAGTGACAGGCAAGGAGAGACATGCCGAGAGTTAAAAACTAATGGGGCAGGAAATGAGAGTTCACATTCTAAACAAATACTTTTAGTGATCACATTTGCCCAATATTTCCACTGCATGTTGCAGCTCTACTCAACTTGACTCGTTTCCATTGGCAAAAGCTGTGGATAGTACCTGGTACTTTTCTGGTACCGCCTCGGTTGAGGTTCAGCTGGTCAAGTTACTTAACTTACTTAAGCTACTTCTTGTTTAGCATTCCGGTGAACTGGAATGAGAATTAAATGAGTTAACCGTGTAACTCTGCAAGACTTCCGATTTTGGACTGAACGGATCAAATTCTGATATTACCACAGGTCATTTTGTGGGAGTTGTGACGCTTGTAGAAAAGTATCCACTGGATTACAGTGAAAGTCTCAATCCCTGCTGCCTTGACGATGTGATGCTTTGAAGTTTACCTCTGTGGGGGAGCTAACATCACTCTTGAAGTATGTAACTGATTGTTTTATATCCCTCTAAAATCTCAAAATAGCTAACATTGACTGTAACAGCAGTATAATCGTCAACATCAACACTGTAACTAGCAACTAGACTTTTGTGGCACTGTCAGGTATAATCATCCAGGATTTGGTATAAATATGTGATCCCAAAGTTCCTCTACATTACTGAAGCATGTGAGCTAATCTCCTGAAGACTTTTCTTACATGACGGCAGTTTTCCCATTAGACCCTATGATGGCTCCAGGCCGTTTCTATTGTTCTCCGTTGCTCCTTGGCAAGGGCTTTACCCTGACTAGTCCACGACAACATGAAGAGACACATCAGCCTTTTGTTTCTCTCCAAAAGACATGCCTGCAGGGGGTTGAAAGAGCACAGTCACTTAACGTAAGAGGAGAAGGAGAGAGATAAAGAAAGAACAATAGAAAGAGAAGTGAGAAAAAGGATGAGAGGACGAGGGGAGAAGTTTGCTGTGCCGTTTCCTTCAGTTCCTGTACATTCCAGCTGCTCTGTGGGGCATAAACCTGAGCATTAGCCCGAGCGCTAAAGCTAACACACCCACACATCTCACGCATGCTTTCACTGCACTCATTTCCCACAGCATTGCTCATCAACTGACTGAGACTTTTAAGAGTAGACTGAGTGACACATCGCATGTGCCGGCAATGACAGCATGGGCAACTGTAACAAGCCATATCTAAAAACAGAATCATGCAGCTGGGGGACATCAGGTAGTGATTCACTTAAACTGGCTTTGTGATTGAGCAATGACTAGGTCTACATAAATCTCAGTATATGGAGCTTGTTAATGTCAAGCACACAGAGCTAGGATAGGATAGAGCGAAAGAAAAAGGACAGAGTCTTAATGCTGGCATTTCGTGTTGTTAAGTGGATAATACAGGCCACTTAGGCCAGTGTCTGCTACACTAAAAATACCCACAACAACACAGCAATGTTGCCACCACACTGTCTCCATGTGCTAAACACAGCTCCCTGATAAAACATGACAGACTGTCCACAAGAACTAAAAGTCTGTGGAGTTACGGTGAGTATAGGAAAACATAACCACAAGCTTGGGGAGTAATGGACTCTGGGACAAAATAGCTAACACCAAGCAAAGAAGACAAAAAGACAATGCTAACAAACATATACGCGTGCATACACACACACACACGCAGACGAATCGGCCTTAAGTGAGAGGGCTGAAACACAATGCAGATGTCATGTCATTACATGAAGGATCACTGCTTGCTGCAGCTGCTATTTACATATAAATGCAGCAGAATGTGGTCAAAAGTTCACCTCTCCTTTCTGTGGTGTGCATGCGACAAGCACTCTGGGGATTATCTTTAAGAAGCAGGAGAGGTCATAACTTGGTTCATAAAATGACTCGGCACAGAAAGTACCAGGAAAACTGGCTGACTGTTTTTTTTTTCTTTTTTTACAAGACTTTGAGTTTACTCTTCCAGGAATGCCTTGAAACATCAGCGTTGGATGTTGTTTCACAGTCCTGGACCCCCCCCCCCACACACACACACACACACATTCCTTCCTCCTCTCCCCTGTTTGACGTTCTTTGTCCTGACCACTTGCACATGGAGGGGAAAGGAGACACTGGCTGGCTTAATCCACAGCCAGAGGCATGCTAAAGCCATCTGGGCCCAAAACCAAACGTAAGGCCTTCTGCGTCTCCTATATGAGTGGAGCAACGGGCAGGCGGGGAGGGGAGGAGGACGGATGGAGAGACAGAGATGGAAAGTTCAGAGAGAGAGAAAGAGCAAAATGAGGGAAAAAAAAGAGAGGATAAGGTAGGAGGTACAAGAGGGGCTATGGGGGGATTTGGAACAAGAACCAGGCTACACTGACGCATACTGTCTTTTGTGGTTTCCAGTCCTGACCCTCTGACCCTATACATCCTGTTGAAGGGGTGGAGGGGGGCGGAGGGAAAGACGAGATGGCAGCCAGCTATAGGCACCTACTGCATGTGTGTGCATCTGCGTGTGTCGAAAGCAGCGGGCAACAGAGACGTGTCTCAGAGGTAAATATGAATATAGATGCTGCAGAGCTCTGTCTCTCAGGTGTGACTTTTCACACCCCGTCTTCCCTCTCTTTCTACGTGTTTACATCCACTCCCCGCAAAATCTTGCGGGGGGGGAGGAACAAAAGTCTCTCCAACATTCCCACTCTCCTGCCGAGAGCACTCGTTTGTCTCCTGCATTCCTTTCCCCATTCATCTCTTTCTCTCTCTCTCTCTCCCCTCCTGGATTGAAAAAAAAACCCTGCTACTCTTTACACGGGGGAGGGGTCTGAGAGTGTCTTAAAAAAACCTGAGTGGAATCAGTCCCCCTTACCCGCAGCCTCCCCCCTCTTCCTCCTTTCCTCCCCGTTTTACTTGGTTAGTGAAGCAGCAAAGCCCAAAGAAAGGGAGGAGAAAGAGGAGATGCATTCTTTCTCTCCCTCTCGCTGTCTCTCAGTATGTATCAGGGGTGAGTTGTGGCTTATTTTTAATGACTGGTTAATAAAATAAAAAGAGGGGGGCTGGGTCTATTCCCCGCCGGCCGCTTACACACAGGCTAAGTCACTCAGACACATACACACACACACACACACACACACACACACACACACACACACATTACTGTAGCCGAGTCTGGGACTTTCACAGAGAAGTCTTTAATTTGCACTGGGGCCTGGCCTCCCACACTGCACAGCCCAAACCACCCACTTACAGACATGCACCATTCCTCAGCGTTACTCCAACATACTCCCTCCCCTCTTGTGCAGTGAAAGCAACATGAACACCACAATTTAGCTGTCAAATAAAGTCTAAAAAACTTTCAACATTCTGTCAAGAGAATGGAGCAAAAAGCATGTTTCGTCTTTGCATCTGCTTGGCGGAGGGTTTAACTCTATCTCCTAACCCCTCTCCTGTTTTTCATTCACCCAGAGGTTTGATTTGGCGGGCCCTGCCTTGCCCAGCTTTAGCACGCAGGAGCCATGAGGATCATCCACAGTAAACACTAAGGAAATCCTTTTGGGGCTTTGCTTTTTCCTTTGCTCCTTGTGATGCCAAAACATTGACAGGAAGAGCAAAAAGGGGGGAGTGGGACAGCCCCTACCTGACAGAGCAGCCCCTGTGTCCACCTGATCAGACACGCCAAATGCGCTGTTTACATCTTGGCATTCGGGAAAACACTCCTTGACTAACAGACTCCTTCTTTTTTTTAGCAGGGAGCTGGTGTATGTGTTCTTTCTGCAGTGTGGGGGACAGCAGGGGTCCAGTGCCGCAGCCATTTCTTGTGTTTGCCGTAGCCCTGTCAGCTCCTCTCTGTGCCCCTCTTTTATTTTTACCCTCCCTCCTGGGTTTTTTTCAAACCAAGAGCAGGAGTAGATGGATGAATGACATTGTCTTCCTGTGTCAAAAGATACCCAAACGCCACTCTTCCTCCCTAAATGGCTATAATCAAAGCATTCCAGGTTATAACAAGCTGGGACCAATTAAGTCGTAAGTAAACACGAACACCTAACAACCACTAACAAAAGCTTTAAGTCCTGCAGATTGATCCCATTGACTTTTATTCTGCGCTAGAGCTTGTCCAGGCAGGAAATCACTGTTGATTCAGGCTGTGGAAAAGCACAATAATTACACATGATTGATACAATGATATAGCAATTTCTGCACAAATATTTAGCAAGTGCCTACAGGTGCAATTCATCTGCATATATTACTTTAGATCACACTGCATCAGAGCGTCATGTTACGCATTATTTGGGCCAAACTCAACACTTCTCCAGATTACACAAATTTGACTTGGCGACATGCTTCACAGCAGCTGAGGCTATGATGACATCTAGCGAAGGTTTTCATATTGCAAGTGAAGAATTTTCTCTTTTCCTGGCTTGTATCTGGATCACCAGAACATGATTTATTTCAAGCACCGGACATTGTACAATTAGGTTATTGAATTCAACAGGAAGACTGAAGCTCAAATGACACATTAAACTGCAACCATACAAGCTGGAATAACAGGTAAGTAAATCCACAGATGTATAAACATCTGAACTAAATTCAGTTGCGCTGCATCTGTTAATCTGATGACAAACACCCGTAAACTGACATTGAGCTGTAAAAAAGTGATGCTGAGTGTGTCTTGTTGCCTTGTGTCAATGAAAGAACGACAGTGCAAGTTCCCACTGGCTTGCATTCTCAGACAGTCGTGACAGGCTGAAGTAATTACTGAGTGGTTAACACACCAGCATGGCTAGGATTTATCTCCTCCAGGAAGAGAGATAGCCAAATCACAGTTTACCCACATCGAGCCTCCTGGTTTGGGCTTGATCCCGCAGCTGCAAAACGGAGAAGCCACACACAGACACTTTAACACTTGTGCGCCGTACACACACCCACATGCTCAGAAGCTCCATTGAGATATAGCTGCCAACCACGACTGGTGTCTTTCCCCTTTTTACTCCACATGTATGCAGTTCTAGTGTGTCACCACATGCCTCGACCCAGCCCTCGTTTCCTGTCAAACACACCTACTCCTGCACCATCAAAGCATGTGGGATGACAGCATTATGCAGGTGTGTGTGAGAGAGAGAGAATCTGAGAGAGAGATGACACCAGAGCACTGTTTAATTTATCCCCTCTTTGAATAATAATTCCACCTTAGAGGATGGAAGCTTTGATCCACTGACACACAGGTGTATTTCACATGCATCATAGGTTGCTAAGGCAGGGGTTTATCTGTCCCTGTAATTAACGCCCGAGCATGGAGAACGATCTGAGTGTTTGCGTGTGTGTGTGTGTGTGTGTGTGTGTGTGTGTGTGTGTGTGTGTGTGTGTGTGGGGGGGGGGGGGGGGGGGGGGGGCTGAGAAACGGACATGGCAGACTGGATTAATGGAGCTCAAAGGAACATTCCTCCTCTGAGAACATTGTTTGATCTCCATGTCTCTCAGGCACATATACATCATCAAGCAAAGAATGAATGTCAGTCATGATTCAGGGGTACAGTGTCTTACACACTGAACACTCATTTCCTCTATTGCTACCTTTTGAACACGCACACAAACACACTGGAAGTGTCGATAAGACACACAGTGTGTCTAAAATAATGCCTGACAGCAGTGCCACAAGATGAAACTTGTGCGTTGCCCCATAAACTGAGACTTGCTGCTGTGCTGAGACATCCAGCTGGATTGACACTAAAACTGGGGATGAAGCTCCCTCTAGTGGTGATAAATCAGAATTGAAAAAAGTGAAAAATGAATACAATTCAATTGCTGCTGAATGAAAGTAAAGTATGATGCTATAAAATCCTTATTTAATCCGTTACATTTTCAACTTTTTATTCAATACCTTACATATCAACTTCATGCTTAAATTACACTTAACGTATGGAATTCATTTTGGGATGAGCTGGTGATCATAGTTCATGGAAAAGGCCATTGGTCATTTGTTATGATGATGTAGCAGTTACAATAACTGTCATTACATTCAGGCAATACACTGTTTATATGTACTTTTGTTCATTTCTACAAAATTTCAAACATTGAGTGGTACCTTACCACTAAATGTTGAAACTGGACAGCCATCTCAGTGATACAGAGAGTGAGTTGCACTTTGGTTTGTATTGTCTATTGTCTTTTGTATTGTCTTTTGACTGAGAACTATGCAATATTATGCATTTCTTTTGGTTTTGTATATGTCACCTTAGATTATTATTATATTATATTATTATACTTATTATACATTTATTTTTGATGGCAAAAGTGATGTGAGTCCCGGCACACTACATCAGAAATTGGCCAGATATAAACAACATCAGACCAAAACTGTCATCTTTTCTGTTATTTTTTGTGCCCACTTATACAAAAAGAAAAGAAAAGAAAAGGCTAATACACAAAGTGTTGGAACCATCTATAAAGTTTTTTTTAAGTTAGAGGAAATGGGAAATCAAATATGATATTGCACCGATTTATAGCATAGCTAGCATCATATGAAAGCTACTCTTATTCTACACATTCCTTTCTTTCTTGCTCATACTTAAATTATATTATTGAACAACTGGGATTTGTTCATGAAGAGTACGTGCAATTCAAAAGAGTAACAGCATGTGATGTGTATTTATAGACCGGAGACGATATTGTGTTGATAAGGAGTTGGTAAGTGAGGACAGGATCAGCGAGCTCCGTTAATTAACGACCATATTTTCGCCTGACCTCTTTCTCTTTGTTCTTCTGTCTCTACTCTGCTTTTTATGTGGATTACTAGAAATCTGGAATTAACTTTGCCCACAGCACAGAGGAATTAAGAGACGGATGAAAGAGAGAAGTTGAAAGACTAAAATTGAGTAAAGAAAAAGTAAGTGAGTGAGAAGAAACAATAAATATGCCGGGACATTTAGAGAAATACGTAAGACGCGTTGGTCTGTTTACCCCTGAGCCAGGGAGACTGTTTATGAGTTGCCTGTCAACACAAAGTTACTGTAAATGTGGCACCTCATTCATTGGATGACTGAAATAAAAATATCTGCCTTTCCCTTGGCGAGTACTTCATAAGCCTGGCTTTAACACGATAATTGCTTCTTAAAATGACACGATGAAAGATAGAAAGAGGCATCTGAAGTCTTAGCACCTGTCAAAAGTGAGAGTTTCTGGGAAAATATGACGGGATAATTGACAGAACATGATCGATAGAGAAGAGGTGGGAGAGAGACTCATGGGAGTGTGCTTTGGCAATACTGTCTCACTGCAATAAAGCCTCAGTGAAATGAAGCGAGAGAAAGAGACAGAGCGAAAGTTACAGAAAGAGGGAGGGGAGGATATTGGAAGCTGTGACTGACTCTGTTGGTCCCTATGGTCACAAAGAGCTACAACAAAGCTGAGACAACTGGAAATACTTTACAAAGTGCTATCCACTGCACTACATCAATCCAAACTTATAAACCACAACATGACCTCAGCAGAGAGCTTAAAGTATCCATCCAACATTTCAGACCATACATTACGAACCACTGTATTCAGTATTTTATACGCATCTGCAATCAGGCAAGCATAAAGTAAAATGTTACATGTCATATTGACACATTATGGAAATTTCAGATTATGAGCTAAAACTTGTCATTTTCACACTTTGTTTTCGGTTCCAATTAAGCAAGATACAGCAACTAAACAACAGTGCTCGCTCAATGGAACACAATGGTGGCTGAGTCATAAACTTTCTCAAATTAAAGCTAAACAGCATGCGAAGATGCATTTCAGAGTGCATTTTATGTAAGAAACAGGCAATACAGTAACATAATATGACGTCATATTTGATCGGTGCTGTCTAGTTTGACAGTTTGATCTGAGTTTCGTGAAACTGGACAGACCTGCAAACTGGACACTGTCAGTCGTCGTCTTAAACACGCTATGTATAAGATTAATGGTTGTGATTGGTCAGTCCATGGCCAGGTCAGCTGGAAATCTGTCAGAACAAATGAAGCATTTGTGTGGCAAATTCATCCGATCCGGTTTCCAGACTAGCTGTTTTAATCTGTTTCCTTGTGGTATTTGTGAGGGTTTTTCTTAACCTGACTCTGCCAGATGGATTGATTCGCATTATTCTTATCAGCTCAGTATATCCATCTGGGAAATCTCGTTTGGAGATCTTTTGGGAAGGGGCGAAAATACTGGTTGCTGATTGGATAAACCATCTGTCTATCACCAACATACAGGCCAAATCAACCAATCAGATCAACGTGGCAGGCTTGCTCGATAGCTGCGCTCATCTCATCCACAGAAGTCGGCATGTTGTTTACACTGAACAGTCGCTTCTCATTTCGTCACACTTAAATCCACCTCAAAACCAACGCTGATTAGTTTGTTTGATGGCTTAACAGCTCCAAATTTTCTCAGTCGCACGTTATCAGACTGATCTGCGAGTAGAATAAAATGGAGCTCGCGAGAACAGGATGGTCTCACCAGGCTAGGTTTTTCTGAAAGAAATCCCCTCCACACAAGCACTGCGCAAAAATCTCTGGCTAAATGAAAATGAGAAAACACAAATATAGCACTGTTAAGACCATGCCAAACCAACACGCGGTGTTACAACCCTAACCCTAAAAGTTGGCCAATCAGACGCCTGAAAAAAAAACTACTACTGGAAGGCATCCTGGTTGCAATGGCACATCGATCTCTCCGTAGCACATTTGGATGCCTCTGTTCTTCAATATAGTGGAAGAGTAACTGTACATTATTGTGTAAACAACATAGAACCAGCACTATTTTGGCCATGTCTGCTATTGCACAAAATGTCACCTCATTCCTCACAAAGGAGAGAACAGCGTACACTCTGACGTTATAAGCCAAAATCTCTGTGTCTACGTGACCAAAAAATACCAGTGTAGGTGTGCACAAGGCCTAAGTCTCAGCAAGGAAGCGAATACACCTCAAAGGAGTTAAACCTCAAATGCAGCATACCTGGTTTCTCAACCGGTCGATACAGATCCACATGAGAAAGTCTAGCCAGAAGGCAAAATGTTACTAAACATGTTCCTTTTTGTACTGAAATACTTACAGCAAAGCCCGCTGGGCACAGTCATTCATGAAGCCGTTTACAGCACTATAAGTTTAAACGTCAATACATTTAAACAGCTGGCCCTAAAAAATAAGGTTGTGTAACTGTGCCCTGGAGAAAACCTTTTTCAGGATGAATTTTGAGCCAGTACTGATGGGTTGGGACAATCTGTGAATGAAAGTGAGGGAAACTAACGATCCCTCAGGGTGAAGCAGGTACAGCAAAGACAGTAATGGGATTCTGCTGGGAACAAAACGACTGTACAGCTAGTATGAGCACAAAATAGAACAGAGAAATATAACAAAGGCAGTAAAACAAAGAAATCAATTGAATAGTGTAAGGAATTGTATCACATTTAAAGTAATTCATAGCTTAAAAGTGTTACAGTTACAGTAGCTGTTACCCAGATGCAACAGCTTAACAGCAGTGGTTTTATTTACAGCTTGATAATTAAGAGCCACTTAAAGACTTCCTGGAAGAGTGTGTCAACAGCTGAGCCTCTTCCAACTCTGTCATTTACATGATACAATCCCATGTCTATGGCCTACTTGGATCACTGGACACACGTGTGTACAGCATGTGTGTATCCGCGGCATGTTGTGCTCAGGAGGGTCTTCGAGCCTCGTCTGAAAATAGAGAGCGGAAAGCTGGTAGGTGAGCGGGCAGGCGGCATAGCTGGCCTGGCATCAGTGGCGAGAATGATGTGTGTGCATGACTAACTGCAACACAGATGGCCGGTTGGAGACATTGGACCACAGACTGCTCGTCTGTCACACAGTAGGGTGTAGGGGAGGCCCTCCATGTACCCTAGCAGGCCTCGAACTGGTATATTGCACCAGTGATAGCCTATCGTTTCCCATAAGGCCTGTGGGGCTTGCTTTAACAAGTAGAGAAGACGCCCCCAACCACAACCCCACCCCCAAGAGTTTGACCTAAATAACTAGACTCTGCAGAGACGTGTTGTGATGCTGGGCAAGGCGTTGCTCTGTGTGATGACACCTGTCGTCCTCCCATCAGAGATATGATACCGAAATAGACCGGGAGCTGGAAGGTGTTCAAAATTTCCCGGTTAACACAAGTGGAGGGGAAAGCAAACAGCATGCAAGTTAGATTAATCAATGTAATGTCATTTAGAGTATATTTTAGTTAGAATTAGCCCGAGCTATCACAATCAAACTCTTAAGAACCCATGTTTTATTTAATTGATTCATTTCTGGGTTAATTATAATGTGAGGTCGTGGTATTGGCTCGTGCCTATTGTTATTCTGATTAAAAATGAGCAACTTTGTGTGTTTTCATGGGAAGCATGAATAAGCAGAAAGCTTGGGTTGGGCGCTGATAGTTTTACTGTCAGCAACTTACAATGAATACATAACTTCCGGTAAGTGCTTTCAAAGTAAAGGTCAATGACGCACTTTTTTTTGCTGACCTGCCGTCAGGTAGTTAACTTGCACTCCTTTTAGCCAACACGTGTCCTATGAGGTGCTACGATGCAAATGTGTTTCGCATTGAGTCCGATTTTAATTGGGTGTTTCGGTACTTGTTGCCCCCTTTCACCGATAACGTGTGCTTTTATTTTGAAGGCTACATCATCTAACTTCCGTGCCCTGGACTGTCTTGACGCAGCTCGCCATCGGTCATCATGCCTTGACTCTCAAACAGAGAAACGCAGCGGCGGCGTTTTACTCACAAAGGCGAATCCAGTAGTCACGCATGCCGAGCAGCGCGCTGTACAGGCACTGAAGGAACGTCATGACAGTCCGCAACGCGCCGAGCCGGGACGGGGTGACAGGAGGAGCGCTCCCTGCCTCTTTTCCTTCTTCACTCTGACGATAGTGGATCTTATGTCAGGATGTGGACGCGCCTCGATCGCACCCCCCGCCCCACACAAACACTTTATAGCTAATTCAGCAGCGCGGAGTGGGACGGTCCCGTACACAGATAGTCATCCAGAAAACTTTAGCCTGCTGTAACTGTCCCTTCTGTGTTGCTCTGTGGTGGGTTTGAACTTAGGTCACTATATTTCCCCTGATTGTCAAATTCTTTTTACAAAGGCTATTAAATTGGCATCTCTGTAAATTGTATCATTTTGGAAATTAGTTTGTATTTGTTTGATAGGCCTTTACTTCTTCTTATTTTTCAATTATTTAATTTGTTTAAATTCGTAATGCATCAATTCAACAAATAATACCTACACTGCAAAAAAGGCAACTTGTATTTTTCTGGCCTAAAACAGTCATTTAAGTTGGTTAAACTTGAAAATATCAATTATTGACATTTTAGGCAAAAATATTAGTGAGCACAGCAAAGCAAGCCAGTTGTGTGCTCCAAAACAATTTGGTTGGTTTAAAAGCTTTAAGTTGGAGTTCAATACAAGGGACAGCAGTTCTGCAAACTCTTAATTCTTTGAGACAGCTTCCTGAGTTGGCACTTGAAGTCTCACTCTCATGTGGCTGTGCTGGCTTGAGCTTGAGTCCACACAGGTAAGCAACCTTTAATTCAATGAAGTCAAAATGATACAGGGATTTTGAGTTGTTGTAGTACAATTTACAGGAGAATTAGCAGAAGTAAGGATTAAAAGTTATTACAATGTAGATTTATATGTTAGTATAACGTATGGGAGAGTTAGCAGAATGAAGTCTTAAAAGTTAATACAATATAAATGTATAAGATAGTACCATTTACGGGAGACTTAGCAGAAGAAAGGATTCAAAGTTATTACAATTTCAAATTTGAGTTGGCAAAAATCAGAATTCAGAGTTAAGCCATTTCAAATACACAACTTAAAATACTTGTTTAATTGCCCAACTTAAAATTGTATCGATGTTTGTTGCCTTGGAATTTTGAATTCACCCAACTTTTTATGTTTGCAGTTTGAGATAACACTTAATGGAAAACTGAGATGACCTAAATCATTTGAGAAACACCACAGAGATGCTTTTAATCCACAGGAAAGATTTATAAGTTATAATTTTTCTCCATAGCTTGGATTACTTAGGTCACAAGCTCACATTTTCAAAGCAGAGCCTCACCACCAGATCCATTTTTAACTTAGCCAGAAGTTGTTTTTCTCCAAAAAGCACAGCAAATGACATGTATTGATTCATTTAAATGATCAATTATATTTTTGTGTATATATCTTATTCTTTTCACCTGTAGGCTACTATGTAATTCTGATGGGGAATAGTACATCTTTATTTATGCATTTACTCTGCCTAAAATGGTCAAATTTTAAGATATTCAGTCAGACAAACAGCCTTTAAAAATGCACACATATGTAGTGTGTGTGTAATTGTAGTATATGATTAAGCCTGACCGATTTCCTCAGCTCTCCTCAACTTATCGTCTGATATATAGTCAGGAGTACTGTCAATAATGAAAAAATCGGACTTTTCTATTCATACTTTAAGTGTCTTTGCCCTCGGGGTGATGCTACACTATAAATTAGCCAGTCTAAAACAAAATATCAAGTAAAGTTCAAAATCACAATCTACTGTCTTTTTCATCCTCAGCACAAATGTACATCTTGAGTGACTCACTAACTTTAAAATCATGTATACACAAAAATAACCACCCAAACAGATGATGTTATTCATAAATTCAGATTGTTCAATGACAGTGGAGCGTGGTGTAGTTGAGCTTTTTGGGGAGGGATTTACTGCAGGGCCTCCCCTTGGTATTTCATAGAATGCTGACTTTTAAGAACAACTTTGATATTTATTAATTTTACAATGGAGAGTGATGGGGTTATGATCATCTTGTGGAGATCATTGTGTACTTTGCCACTCTTCCTTCATCACCTTGCTCCGAACTCATCATTCCCTGTTCAAAGACACAACAGGCAAACAGATGGCCAGATCCACAGTGACGGGCTGCAGCAGCATTCTCAGGACCTGATGCTGCCACAAGGGGCTTTTCACCTGAAGTCCTCCTCAAACCCACTTTGACAGGGACCTAGAGCAACACGTTTCTTTGTTTTTGTAATAACATATGAGTCATTCTGACATGTGGAAAACAAATTTCAGGCTTGCTCTTGGAAATTTGCGTGGGCTGATGAAGGTGTGAGGGGAAATCTGGACGGCTTGATTGTGATTCCACCAGACTTTGGTGGCCTATATCCCTGCCACTTATATTTAGCACACTGGGAAATCCGAAGATATTTATTCTCACAAGCTCTTTCAGAAAAGAACTCTTGGAAAAGAGCCAGTGATGGCAGCGATTGTTGTTAATTGGGTCAGGCTGTCTAGTAGTTTCACATCCAGCCTCTCACACAGCTACTGCAGGGAGAAAGGGCAGAGGTGCGGTGCTGTGTTACACTGAGCCCCTGGGGGCAGTGTTGTACAGCCTTTATTTTAGCCAGCAGTACTGTACTGTGGATAGAGCTGGGATAACACAGGAGACCCATGTGATGTCACTACAGTAAAGATGTCAGTGAATTTGGTTTTGCGGTTTATTAACGCAGTATGTCTGAAATTAAATAATAATTAAGTTATTTTTCTGATGTCACTGATCGATAGATTACATACATAGATATAATATATAGATAGATGATAGATAGATAAATACATTGATAGACAGACAGAATATACCATAAAACTGCTTTACCTGTGTAAATCTTGCAACTTGCAAAATTACTGCAACAATGCCTTTGTTTCAAGGACTAACTTTTTTAAAAGATGTTTTAAATGCCAATATATTTCCTGTTTTATAGATAAATTGATAAACAAGTTGTTTCCTTGAAGCAGGACCCTGGCCGAGGATCAACTGAGAAATGAACAGTGTGCGTTGAATGCTTTCCTGATCGTTATTCATGAGCTTCCGCTACACTACAAATAGCAAGATGCGCCCAGAGCTGCATCAGAAAACTAATGAAGAGCTGGTATTCCACCGAGTGTTTGACAAGACCATCAGCAAAATTAGCCACATGCATGCCTCAGACGCTTACTTAAGGAATGCATTATTGAGTGCAACGTCTCTGTTCAGGGCTGTAGGAAATTCACAGCCATTAAATTAAACATTGTCCTGTAGCCTATTACAGGGTCTAGGGGAGGAAAGCCACTCTTTTCAGCCAAACCCTCAGCACCTCTGAAAAATAGAAGCTGGGAAAATGAGGCTGGATAATTGACGGCAAGTCAGAAACTGAGTGTGAGAGGAAGAGAAGGCACATTTCCCAGACTAAAGATCTGTCTGTATATACTCTTTCTAATTGAAGGTCAATTCATTTTCCCAGTGAAACAACACACACACACACACACACACACACACACACACACACACACACACACACACACACACACACACACACACACACACACACACACACACACACACACACACACACACACACACACACACACACACACACACACACACACACACACACACACACACACACACACACACACACACACACACACACACACACACACACACACACACACACACACACACACCTGCTGTTGTGTTAGAGACCAAGGAAGGGACAGACAAAGCAGAGTGCAGAGGTGATGAATATGTTAACTGGAGACGACGCAGGGGTGGAGGAGCTGGAGCTTAAGAGGCAGAGAAATCCTCACATTAACCGATTGCTATGGATTTTCCCATGCTGTAAAAGAGGATCTGCTCCAGATTTTCTTAAACTGATCTAAAGGAGTTGATGTTTCGGCTAACATGTCTGTCAGATGCAGTAGGAAAATGTGTGTGTGTGTTTGTGTGTGTGTGTGTGTGTGTGTGTGTGTGTGACTGTGCGGGTGAGTGGGCACACACAGAGGCAGGCAACAGCTACTTGACGTTCAAAGAGAGGAGATCAAAGGACAGCCCCTCATTTCAGTCTCCTTCCTCAGGATTAAAACCATCATCAATAATAATGGGCTGGAGCAGCACAGTTGGCAAACTGGAGAGAAGCATGAGAGGAAGCTGATAGGTCTCTCACCTGTGTTTGTGTGTGTGTGTGTGTGTATGCGCGTGTGTGATATCTTGGTGGTTTGCCGCAGGGACAAGTGGGAGCAGAAACCATAAGCGCAGGCTGTTTTTCTGGAACTGCTGCCTGAACCATCCTTCTGAAACATCGTGCAATATTTACCACAACAATGTCTTCACTTCTCACTTTGCGTTCCCAGAAGATTCCCTGTGAAATGTATGCATGCGTGTGTGTGTGTATGTGTTTGCTTGTGTGTGTGTGTGTTTATGTGAGTGTCTGCATGCTTCTCCAGCATTGTGGAACAACAGAAAAAAGCTGTGACTGTTGGCAGGAAGTCACCGTACAATCAGTTGTGTAGCCTAGTTTATATTTGTCCGAGCAAAGAAAGAGAAAGTTTCAAATGTGTGTAATAAATATTGAGGATTAGATAAAGCATTCTATTTCAGCGGCTGCCAGTCAGTTCTTTTGACTATTACTGCACCTTTGTAGAATTTAATTACCTTCAAGGTAAAAAACTTTCATGTGCTTTTTCAGACACTGCTGCAATATTTGTTGCTCAGTCAAATATAGACAAACTTACTTGTGCAAAAAATCCTATGACAACGGGGGAGCTGCACTCACAATCCAAATATCTGTTCAACACCACCACACAATTAAACATCCAATGTGTTTAGTAAGGGAATTACAGAAAAAGCACTATTTTTCTCTCTGTTTTTTTTTTGTTTGCATAATTAAATGTTTATTATATGCATATGCAAAACATATACTTCTTCCTTACACAAGAAACCTTTAAACACTGGTTCCACGTCTGCAATCCATAAATAATTAATAAATCATACACATATAGGTTAGTTATAGTTTGCATTCATTTATGAGGGTAACATCACTTTTATGTCCATATATTACACTCACTGTCAGTCGTATATTATGTGCTGCTTCTCACCTTTAAACATGCAAAATCTTTATATTACAGGCAAATACATACATAATACTATAAGTATAATAATAAAATAATTAGCTTAATCTTTGAAACCCCTCAAAAGAAAATCTATCTTCAAAAGAAGATAGATTTTCCACAAGTGTAAATGAATGTTTAGTGGTGTTAATTAACAGGTCCGAGAACACCTGCGATCCCTGCGTGAGCACCGTGTATAAGTCAGAAAATGGTAATTGCGTTCTCCCACATGACATGAACGTGGCGGTAGTGCACTTGTTAAGAAAGAAGCAAAATGCCGTACAACTGAGATCTCTCCTTACAATTTCCCTCTCTTCTTCTCCTCTTCATTCACAGCCTTTCCCCAGGAGGAGAAAAAGGAGAGGTGGCTAATTAATTACAGTGACTGACGACTCAGTGGTGAAGATCTAAGGAGGTGATGAATTGTGCAGTAGTACCACTATGACAGTAATCTGAGGCAATCCCCAAACTTCACTACCGACCGCGGTGAACTGCTCACCACATCGCCTCATAATATATCACTCGAACCCACTCTCCCTGTCACGTTCCAACCTCAGTTGCAGCTGATGCCGAGACACAATAAGGTCGGCGGCAATTGAAGGTTAAGGGTCACCAGAAGTCAACAGCCAATCATAGAGCGTGCAAGCCAGACAGAGGATTGCTCTCAATTGGAAGCAGCAGCACAATGTTGCATTATAGGTGACCTCACAGCAATAATAACTCCTCTCTATGGTGTCCATTCATCATATGACAAACTCAGGTGCCAAAAATGGATGTTCAGTAAATTGCCAACAGCTGTGAAGCTACTGCTGCAGACATGTGCACTATATAACACACACACATGAACACAGAGACACCTCTACTTAGTTTAAAGGTGTTATTTTTGAACTATCAGCAAATCATTACAGATCAAGACAACTTCATTTACATAGCATGAGAGACATTAGGCAGCTGGGAGTAACAGAAAGAGAGGCTTTCGGAATCACGGGTAGCAGCAGTGGTTATGTAGCACTGCAGAGCAGCTGTCTGGCTTGAAAACCAGAGTTTAGTCCCTACAACACCTCACCTGATAGATGGTCTTCATTATCTCTTCCTTCTTCAGGGGAAAGAGCTCCCAATGTCCCTCTCTTGATCTTATCCGTCTCCTTTTATAGATCAATAACTACCACCACGCAATAGAACAATCAACTGAATCCTCTATTGCCCTTAATTGTGTTGTTACCCTGAATTGTCAATACATGTGAAATGATAAAAATACTGGGGTGTAACTTCATACTTTGAATTTCATTAATTAGAGAAATAAATTATAGTCTACGCAGAAGTCAATTGCAGCAAGTCTTAAACAGCATTAAATAAATGTTTGCCTAGAATTCATTTTAAGCCCCTTGAACTGATTGAACGAGTTTAGCCTTTCTCCCAGTTTGTCGTAAATGTGTTCGATTAGCCGACTGTAACCTTGTCGGCCAGGTTTGGGGAAATGCTGTCTTTTAATTGTCATAATTAAAAAAAGGAATGGAGGAGAGAGTCAGTGTGCGTCAGGCAATGATGACTCAACGTTCACTGTGCAAGGGAATGACGTTTGGCTTTGCAGAGGGAAACATAGAAGCACCCAGTGCTGGGTGCCAGCACCACTCAGCATCAATACTGCATGGAGTAATGCTGGAAAGCCAAGCGCTCCAGACCATGAGGCTCACAAGAGGGCTAAAAAAAGATCCAGTGAGCTTTATAGCTCGAATAAGCTCTTATGTGGGAAAAACAGTCTGCATTCATCAAATTGTTTCTGAGAAGAAAACTGGGTCAGATGGATAATAATGCAGGCGGTTTGGGTCTGCGTTTGCAAAGTGAAACTACTCCCTGGTCAGCTAACCAAGACAACTCTTTTCTTTGTGAAAAACACTCAGTGCAAATGCAAGTTTTGTAACAGAAGACAATTAGAAATGAAATCATTTAAATTGACTGGCCCTGGATCAAAAGTTCAATGTTTATATAGGGATACATCTTTCTCTGCGCTAACTGCAGAAATAATTTATTTTTGTTGCTGTTGACACTATACACATGCAGCATATCTTAAGACTCACAGCAACATCTATAATAAATACCTTTTATGCAAATGTATCAATTTAAAATGAGCTATGAATTATGAATGTTCACACATGTTCATGAGTCCATGAGTCTGTGTGTGCTGAGTGTGTGTTCCCACCAACCTGTGCTGCTCTGGATGGTTCTGACGGTGGTGGTGGTGCGCGGGGGTGAGTTTGTCCTCCTGATGCCCACCGTGACGCCTCCCTCCTCCTCTTCCTGCGAGCAGCCTTTCTCTATGGCACGCACGTAGCTATGGCTCCGCATGCGGAAGCAGCCGGGCATAGGCAGGTCCAGGGCATCCACCGCCTGCGACTCCATTTCACTGAACACTGACTCACACACTGCCTCAATCTGCCCGTTCACCTCCACCTCGCTCACCTGTGAAAGAAGGTACACACGCAGACATACAGTATGTGTACGCAAACGCCCAGACGATTAAACACACACAGAGGGAAGAATATAAAAATGCACAGGTGCAGCCCGGCATAGTGCAAAACAAAGGAGAAAGGACAATATATTATACAGGGAAGCATCTATCTGCTGTAAGATTAAAATCTTACAGAGCTATTTCACTGATTAAAGCTTCAGTAGGCACATTTTTTATGTACAAACACACTTAAATCACAAATTGGATGCTCCAAAAGAAGACAGTGTTCCAGTGTTCCCATAATTTGAGGCTGGCTGATTCACCGTATTTACCCAAAAAAAAACATTCTGTGGTTTGTTTTTTATACTTCTCTGCTCACAGAGGAATAACAAATGTATGATTGGTCTTTTAAACAAGAGCCAGATAAACCTCTTAGTGGCAAAAAGTTATTTTGGTTCAAAACCACAAAGAAAAAGCAATCAGATTACGAATTTGCAGTGAACAGTGATCTCAGACAGTGCAATTTGGTGGGCTTCTTTGGTTAAGCATCACAGACTGCATACTGGATTCAGACTGAGCACGTCACATCACGATGGCTCACTATGCTAGGTCAGATTGGTCAAACTTTTACATCCACACTGCCTCATGAAGCTTTAAGCCATATACATACTCAGAAAAGGAATATATTCTAGAAAAATAAAAGAGTCCAAGGAGTGCAGAGGGGGAGGAATCACTGTAGGCTACGACTTCAAAGGGCCGTACAGCACAGTGAAATACTACAAGTGTTGTTATTAAAGGTGAGAATTAGAAAGTGTCAAAGCTAGGACTACAGGGAGTTGAGCTGTGACTCAAGGAAATCTACTACATCTACGTCAGCAGTGAGTGCAGTTTGGGTTCAAAACAGGGTCTATGGCAAAAACACAAAAAAAACGACTTCTTGGGACAGACTTGTGAGATGAGGGTGTGTTAAAAATTGGGTTTTGTGAGGGAATGAAGCTCCATTCCATTCCTTCAAGTCGCCCTTGTTCAGTTAAACACAGAGCGAAACATAGGAATGGGATGTGGCCTTGGACTTAAGCGTTTGGTTTGAGTGTTTGTAAAGAGAGTGTTTAGTCAGACAAGTGTGAGTATATACGGTAGAGCTTGGAGTCAGAAAGGTCTGTGGACCTCGATTCAGTCTGCTGATGTCAAGCCTCTGTTCTGTGTCAGTTCACACTCTATGTGTATATACAAACATGAGAGTGGGTGAGTGAGATAGAGAGCCTACCAGCACCTCTTTTATTCAGTGGCATTTTTGTAGATGCCAGGTCCATTGTGTCACTCTCCTCTGGGTCTGCTCCATGCCAGCACTTGAAGGGACGTCTCAAGGGTCCATCATTCAGCCGACGAGGCAAAGTGTTGCCCCTGGGCTTTGGAAAGGGAATACGTATCCCTGTAACCCCAGGCGAAAAGGTAGACTAAGCTCCCCTGTCACTCCAAATAAGTATGACGCTGTGCTCAAAATCCAAAATGACTAACGTCTTATTTTGCAGCATCCATGAGAATAACAGACCTCCACTGTTGAGTGTTTCCTGGCCAATTCTTAATATTTATAATATTTTCCAATAACTATGAAATCAAGGCAAATGCCCATCATCATTTGGAAGCAATTCAAATCACAATTAGTAATAACATTCGTATGGCTGCATGTTAATTCCTATTTTTCATCTCTTACATAGCAGATGCCAAATTGAAGAGAACATTTTTAGCCTGTCATTTTGCATCACAAAGTATGCCGAGGCAGAAGGAGCATTTTCGGGGAAAGGAGGAGGTTTAGTGGTGGTGGTGGGGGTTTCTGCATGCCCTCCTGTTTAATTAGCCGATCTGAATACGCCTGTAATCATCTGAGCTCCAGAAAACAGTACACAGACGTATACACTAATTGGGAGACTGGGGGTTTTCGTACTGTTCATACTTTGCCGGATGGTGACCTGATTGTTAATTCAGGCCTTAGGACGGCTATGAGTGGGATTTCCTCCCCCCCTGCACGACCTTATTGGACATAGCAGTGGAGGTACAGGGGGTGTAAGGGCTGATGGCAGAGAGGCACGGGCCCCTGGGTGCCACTAACCTGGCTGATGGTGCTCATGGCTCTCATGTAGCTCTCGTTTCGCGAGCGAAATTTAGGCGAGGCCAGCAGCCCTGCCGGGTCCAAGCTGTCCAGACTTCTATTGATGGAAACTTCACTCACCGCCCGCAGGTAGCTGTGACTCCGGATCTGAAGCTTGGGCGAGTGCTCTGTGGAAATCCTGCCACAAGAGAGGGAAGGAGAGAGAGGAGGAGGAACAAGAGAAAGTCAAAGCAGAGAAAAAAACAAACAAACAAAGCAAGATAGAGGTGGAAAAGGAGCAGGGGAAACAGATGGAGAGATAAAGTGATGAAAAGAGTGGAGAGAGGGTATTTGCAAAGTACTTGGCAGTGTGTATGAACCCTAAGATACGGATCAATCCACAATTGCTTCAGGAGACACCCTTATCTAATCAACAAGCGCAGTAGAATTGAGAAACACTGGCAGTAGCTTAGGTAGTCTGTCATTGAAGCACCTTGTAAGCATGTTCTAAAACACTTAACAGTGAGAATACTCCCATGCGTAAGAAGAGGGAAGAGAAACTGTGTGTGTGTGTGTGTCTGTGAGGTATACCTAATCCAATGACATTAAAGACAAGCAATCAACATGAAGTAACCCACGCATGCACAAACCCATCCCCACCTCCGAGGTGAATAGGTGTCTCATTAGCTCTCACCTGCCTCCAATCTGATCGCCCAGCATGCATCACGCCTATGTGTATGCGTGTGTGAAAATGTGTGTGGTTATGTAGCAGCTGGAGCTAGCTAAACAATTCATTAATCAGGGGAGATAAAACCTAAAAAGCTGACTCGCTTTCCTCATCATGGCCTACTAAACCAACCAACTTCCAGAAAACAAACTGCACAGAGAGAAATTATTATAGACTCAGATTAGAACACACACACACACACACACACACACACACACACACACACACACACACACACACACACACACACACACACACACACACACACACACACACACACACACACACACACACACACACACACACACACACACACACACACACACACACACACACACACACACACACACACACACACACACACACACACACACTCTATGACTCTCTGCCTCCAGGTCAGGTCTGATTTAATTATGCATTTCCTCTTAAAATAGAGTGTTACAACAGCAAAGCAAACAAGATTACTCATTCTTGGATGGAAGAATGAAGAGAACAGTGGAGAGAGACACAGTAATGGAAGGAGAGATGAGCTATTGAGATTGGAACAGAGGTGATGATTTTGGAAGAATAGTTACTAATTTTAAAATACATCTCCATCTCGCCAAAACATCCTCCAGGCTTTTCAATATGGAGCAGCAACTGTATCAAAGCATTCAGCGGTTACTCACGCTTGCCAGTTCGTTTTTATCAACACAGTTCATTGTTTTTTAATCTGAGGTTTCCCATTGAAGTGGTCCGTAGTAACACTGTGCTTTTAATTAATATTTAAGGCAGTGTTCCGCAAAATGTACAATTTTTTTTGCTGGGACTCTTATGGGTCATTTGAGAAATGAGCAGGTACTAAGGTTGTCCAAATGAATCCAATTATTAACCCATGGCTGCACAGATGACATCAACATCAACTGGTCCTATGTTTATAAGTGAAGTGACATCAGAGAAAAAATAACCTGATACTAAAAGCTAATAATGACATAAAAATGTGTAGACATAGAGGGTAGAAAAACAATTAATAAGTAATAATAAGGTTAATAACTAATTAATAAAGAAACAAAAAGGAAAAAACATCATCTTAATCTGTGTGTCTCTGACTTTTTCCCCCATTTTTTCATGAAAAGAGGTATAGAGTATCAGTTTCTTTACTAGTATTATATCATTGTTGTCTGGTATTGAAACAACTTTAGAAGTTAGATCATTCAACCCAAGAAAAAAAAAAAATCAAATTGCACATCTCAAACCTCAGAGATTGGTATGAATCATCCATATCAGTCTGTGACTGCGCATGAAGCACAGAGGTTCAAGGCAAGGAAAAATCTACCCACACCGTTATCTCCATCCGGATCTCCTCTTGATTTCCCATTGGGGCTGATTATCTGCAGAACCAATGATGTTTTTTCTGGCGACTTGAATGGCAGACCTAGGACGTAATCAGTACCACCTAAGGGGGTGGTGGGGGGTCTATAACAGGGTGTCTCTATGGAACAAGTGACATTTATGAACACGTGTTCCACTCTGCCAATCAGGAATCAGGGCTGATGATTTCCACTGCATTATCAAGTTTTCATGTTATCTTGGATATTATTTTTTTTCTCCTCTGACTTATTCCCCATCATCTCACTTTGTCTCCTTAGTTGCTTCACCTTGTCAGTCGGTTCCTCCTGCTCCCTCATTTGAGAAGTTGGCCCTGTCCAAATTCCCTATCCTCCATTTCCTTTGACATTCTCCTCTTTCCCTCTGCTATTAGTTAGTGTCTGAATAAAAGTCCTCAGAGTGATGACTGTGGTTGGAAGGATGGAAGGACAGAAAGACAGAGCTGTGATTACTGCAACCCATTATTCAGAATGTCTGTTCTCGCTGAGACATAAAAATATAAACATGATCAAATCTAGGCCAAGAATAAATGAATTTGCAGCAAAGAGAAAGAAGACGGGAGGGAGAGACGAAAGGATGTCATTTTCTCCTGAGCTTGTTTGTCTGCCAGGAATAATCCCTACCATTTAAATGCATGCTTTATCTGTGCGCTGTGTGTTTTAATATGGAGGAAGGTTAGGACTGGGGTGAGAGTAAACAAATAGCACAACTTCTCAGGAGCATTTCTTCACTCATCAAGGACACAGCGGTCACAGAATGGGCTCTGAAACATATGGAACAACAAAGCTGATTACTGAATCATTGTGGAGTGTAACACAGACTTGTGCCAGCTCCCAAAAGCACAGTGTGAAAACAAGATGTCAGCTGCTCCCTCCTCATTCTCTATCTCCAATGTGCAGCACTGCAGCTTGGTTTGTGCCACTGGGTTCCATCAGATGATGATGGCATTCCCTGGGCCAAATTCAAGTCATTAGTGGGCCCCAAGCTGCGCCACTTGCACTTACATAAGGTTGTGTTTGTGTGCTTGTGTTTGTGCAACCAGTAACAATGACTGAGTACCCAGTAGTGTTCTTCTCATCTCTGTATATTACACAGCTAATCAGTCACAGCCCTGTGATACAACACAACACTTGAGTCCCCAATTCTTTCAGTGTTTCAAGGAAGTACGACGGAAAATATTGTCATTGGGTACGAGTTAAAGGTCCTGTATTGTTAAAAGTTAGATTTCCATGTCTTTTTATTGTAAAGCAAGTGAAGGTGCTATATAAATACTGTAAAAGTCATTCCCCAGCTGTAATGATGGTGCAGAGACGCCAATGGCACAGATGCAGAAGAATCGCTGACCAATCAGAGCAGACTTTAATCGGGGGGGGAGGTTTAGAGACACAGGCGCTAAAACGGACAGAAGGTGAATAATAATATATTCCGACACACAGTATAAAAAAAAAAATTGTCTTCTAACAATAAAAGCATGTTAACATGGTCTAGTAGAAACCCAACATAGAGTAATATTAACAGAGGAAAAACCCAAGTTGTACGAAACCAAAATTTCTAATTCATATCTTATGGGTTACAGTCTTCTTTCTCCCAAATTAGAATTCTGAGATTGAATAGTCTTTTCCTTAGAAAGGGATATGAAATCATTAACATTGAGCTCCTTGTGTTAGCTTGAGTTAAATGATGTGGACTTAAAGTTAGAAAATGCTGTCAGCTTGATGTTTTTCAAGACTAAGACAGAAATCTTCCTGATGAACTCTAAAATTGCTGAATATTTGATGAGCTCATGCTGTCAAAAATATGCAGCTGAACAGAGAATGCCTTACGCAACAAGAAACAACTTCATGAGATGATGAAGCTAGGCTTTTAACCTCAGATCTTTCAAAAGAAATACATGCATGTTCTCAGCCCACAATGCATTTCTTGAGAACATGGAATTCATTTTTGAAGTGAATTCAGTACATGAACAGGCATCTCGTATTTTCAATCAAGGCTCAGTCTGTTCAATGTGTTTGTGTCTTTGTAGAGATATAGAGACCAGCTATGAAGAACGTAGTGTGTGTCTGAGTTGTAGCCACAGAATAGGTAATTAAGCTGTGGCCACAGTCAGGGAGTTGCACAGAAGCCCGACTGCTGCTAGGCAGACGCTAGAGTCACTGACTGCCTTCCTCTCCTTCTGTTTGTCGACTTTTCCCTTCTCCTTTCATTTCCTTTATCTCTTCCATCTGATTCAGTAAAACGGCAGAGTAGAACCACAGTGAACATAATGTTCAGGAGCATGTACTGTGTACAGACTCAAACATAATATACAGGCTGAGGTAGGCGTACAGTTACACCACACATGAACACAAATGGAACGATCAGACAATTAAGTGATTAGGTAGATGATGTTTGTAAAGATAAATAATTAGTCAGTATAAAAAAAAACAGCAAAGTAACTAATTTGAGCTTCTAAAATTAGTATGTGGTGATTTATATCATATGATTTTGTATTTTGGTCTATTGGATTTGAAGTCATTCCCTTTGGCTCTGGCAAATTGTGATTTCTGATGAATCCCAAAAATATTTAAGACAATAATCCGCAATGAAACTCATTGTTTCACTTACTTGAGTGTGGTCATCTCTGTGAGGGACGGCTGTGTGGCCTTCAGGTAGCTGGCTCGTCGCGCCTGGACCTTGGGCGAGGGTTTGGGGCTGCAGTCCGAGTCCCCACTATCTTCTTCGGCCATAGCCTTGATGTAGCTGCCACTGCGCATCCGCCGGCACGGTATCTCATCATCCTTTCCCAGCGGAGAGAAACCGCTCCAGTCGTCCTGAGGCACCTGTAGGGATGAGGTTAGATAAGGTAAAGAGGGAGCGAACACCTCCAGACATGAGAGCTCATTCAGATGCTTACATGAATAAAAGCAAAGCTGCAACATTTCTACTCCAGCCTGATATTAATACCTATATCGTACAGTGCACTTCATGCCTTAAAAGATTCAGTAGTAACTGTATAAATGCATGGTACGGCTTGATCATACCATAAGCTTGTGAGTGCTGGAGGCCTTCTTTTGTCTACCCTGTGATGCATGCAGAATTTCAAAAGCAGGGAATTAAATGTTTTGACAAAACGTTGCAGCACCCTGGCCTCTGTCTGCTCTCCTGACTTTTCATACACTAATGAAGGTAAAAAAAAAAAAAGGAGGCAAAGCCATCTCCCATCTCTAATCTAAAGGAGAGAGAGAGTCAAAGACAGCGGACACGGAGAGAGAGGGAAAACAAAGGGGGTTTTGTTCAGCCGAACCACTGCAGTCCCAATGTGAGTGGCTGTGAGGGCACCAGCTCTGAAGTGAAAGAAATGAGATACAGAGCGAGAATCATTCAACAGACTGGTGCGTAACTAGGAAACCAAGCTGACTTTGATGTCAGGGGCAACTACAGACTGTGTTAAATAACACCTTGGGAAAGACTGGGACTGTGACGAACGTGAAAAGAACATAGTGTTATTGAGGAAAAAAATCATAAAAAAATACTTGTCAACAGATGATTTAATCCCAGTACCCTCACAATACAGAGCAGCATGTTAAGCTGAAAAGGCTTCCGCATTAATTAAAGTGTTGCGTGTGTGTGTACATTAAGGCCTTTGTGTGGCCATCAAATACAGGAATACAGGATTCTATTGTCTTGTTTTAATGATTCAAAAGACGTCTGCAGACTAACTTGTCAGGCTGCTCTCCCTGAAAGCCTGTTTTTGCCTTTCAGTCTCCCTTTCAGGAAAAAAGCGATGGCTCTTTTAGGCTGGGAGAAATGTTGGCGTATTGCAGCTACAACATCCTTCCTTGATCTGCCTGCTCCATTTTCCAGGCCGTTAAAATGCAAGGCCATGCAGAACTTTCTCTCTGTCTTTTATGCTCCTTCACGCTTTCTTTCTGGTACTCTACTTTTACTTTGTTACTGTTACTTTCCCCCATTCATGCCTGTGTTGCCCTTACCTAATCTCTTTTGGTCCTTTTTTCTACAGCACGCACGCACGCACGCACGCACGCACGCACGCACGCACGCACGCACGCACGCACATACGCACGCACGCACGCACGCACACACACACACAGAGGAGCAGCTGACAAGGGATGATTTTGCTAAATGTTTTATGATGACAATGTCAAGATGAGAGACAAATAATTATTTGAGACACAGGGAATGAAAGGATGGGTCCACTGCTTCCCACCGTCAGCCTCTTTAAGGGGACACACAGAAACACAGATACATGCAGGAATGGAAGCATGGAGGAGCACCTGGCCTCGCAGGATGCATGAATCATGAAGCATGACATGCGAGAGGTGGGGCCATTGTAACCCTCCTACCTGTAGGAAGTGGCAGGTGCGTCCCTGCTCGGCTTTCACTAGAGCTTTATCTAGGTTGACGGAGGCCTTCTGGTAGACCTCTCTTGCTCTGCTCACCGTCAGAGTGGAAGACCACAAGCTCTTCTTCAGCTGAACTTGGCTATCCAGGGCGCCCACTAGTGGCATTCCTCCACTGTTCCCCCCGGAGCATGTCGAGCACTTCACATCGTTGTTGCTGCGTGACGTCTTGAGAGAGTGTGCGCTGATGGTGTTATAGGACTCCATGAAGTACTGCGACTGGGATTTCTCCGGGTGGCGCCCCATGGTCATAACCCCCGATGGCAGGCCTCCGCTGCTGCCCCCGTGGTGATGGTGGTGGAGGCACATCTCCCGGTCAAGCGTGTCATCTGAGCTCCAGTAGCCTGAGATGGCAGTGCGCATCTTAGGCTCCGACTTGGAGCGGTCTTTGCTCTTACTGCGCTTACTGTGCTTCAGGGTGCCAGAAGAGGAGGGTGGGTCGTCAGGACTGGATTTGCTGCCGTTCATCCTCCCACTTCCTCCTCCACCGGACCCTGAGGGCCCCTCCAGGGAATGGGACTTGGTGAAAAGCTTCTGGACAGAGTGAACGAGATGTCGGATACGACCTGGACTGTCACTGCGTTGGTGTTCTACTGCAGTACGCTTATACTGCAGTGTGTGGTAGCCTTCGCGCTGCACTGGTGCCTGGCGCTCAAACTGCTCTAGTAGATTAGAAGGGATGCGGTTGTTGTTTCCACCACCTCCTCCAGTTCCCTTACTGCTCCCTGTTGGTCCAGTATAAGGCACCAAAGCGCCACACTCCTCCTTTAGCTCATGGTGAGAGCTGTAATGTCTGCGAGGGAAGGTGCAGCTGGCCAGGTCAGGGTAGGCACTGCATTCAGACTGGAAGGAGTTGGGTCGTTGGGTGTAGCAGGGGTGGTCAGCAGGATGAGCCTCCCCATGGTTGAGGAAGTAGGACCGACGGTCCGAGCGCCCCAAGGTCATGGAGTCGTAAGAGGGGTCGCAGGTCACCGCATGGTGGTGACTACGGCTGCTGGACAGGCCTTTCATTGTCATCGTGGCTGGGTCGAAGTGCACATCCAACTTGTGCTGCGGAAAGTCTGCACAGGCCCCAAAACTAGCTCTACAAAGAAACACACAGCCATGAGGAAGAAGAGACAAACAAACAAGATGAGAGAGAGAGAGAGAGACAGAAAAGAGAATTATAAATATCTCATATTTGCATACACTCAAAGCATAGTGTCTTCATCTGCTTAGATTTGAAGAAGATACTTTTTGGCACTCCTTCACAGATGAGAAAACTTGATGATGTTGATGAGACTTGGACCTATTCTCATGTTTTTGTCCTTCAAAACTTTTAAAAGGAGAATCTAAATATAGCGGTCACTTGGCATGTGGTTCCTGACATCCAAATCTGTCCTCATCTCTTAGTTTGAAGTGAAAAAGTGACAGGGGATCGAGGAAACTGAAAGAAACAAAGCAAGAAGAGGTATCAAGAAGAGTTCAAATCTATTTCCAGCTCTAGTGTGTAATGTATTTGTATTTGTTCAAGGATAGAGATAAGGCATTGTTTCATCTCAGTGAAAACTATAATGAGATATCACTGATGGGAATGCAGAGATAAGCATCTTCTGCAGAGAGTGCAGAGATGATACATTGGGTAGCACTCAAAAAGTGCATTTATTTTTGCTTTACAGTACACCTGCTCGGTGTGCATGCATGCACATCCCCCCACCCACAAACACAACAAATGATCACAGCCTGATCCCACACTTTTCCTCTATACCTCTAGTTCTCCTCTAAGGGCAAACTAATTGGCCAGTAAAACCCAGCTGACAGCTTCTGGGCCGGTCGAGGCAAGCGGCAATAAACGACCTTTCCCTTACATGGTGACATGAAAACAATGGCATCCATCAGGGCCCTTAAACTGCCTTCCTTACCCATCTGGGGCTGTGGCTGGCTAGCTGCTGAACCCACACCGTTTCCAATGGACTGGAGGTGAAGCTAACGAGACAATAATAAGAGCCCACGCACCCTGGTGTAGCACTGTGACAGCAGTGTGGCCGAGCCTGTGTGGGGAATTCATTACTGCGATTTATAATGCACCAGCAAAGGCCACTGAGGTAAATAAAAAAATAATTGAAAGAAGGAGAAGGAGGAGATGGAGGAGGGGGGAAACAAAGGGACGAAACCCAACAGGACAAAATGAGAGACAGAGTGGTGGAATGAAATATCATATCAGTCCTTTACATATCCAGAGCACACTGTGCAGGGCACATGCAGGATGTATTTAGGATGTATTTATGGGCCTGAATATAGAGTGAGGCAGATCTATTATTTTCTTTGACGTGGCTATAAACTGGGTGCTGGATTAATTGAAAAACTGGGGGAATTATTCATGCAGTTTCCTTTTCTGTACTAAACCACTGGATCAAATCATTGTGGAAGAGAATTAATCCAATATATTATACTTGTATTGTTTGAGTGAAAATGAAAAAATATACAGTGGTCATTCCCCAACCCCATGCACTATGCTCACAAGAGTGAACACACACAAAGCACACACTACGTACCACACAAACACGCACAGTGTCTGCTTCATGCAGGGCACTTAAAAAGTGGGTTGTGTCCAACTAAAGGTATTCATTGCAGTTGACAGAGATCCCTTCTGTTGGCCGTTGAAGCACAGAATGTGACCTAAATAAAAGGCCCTCGCGGTGATCCACAGCAGCGTGTTTGTGGCACAGCTGTCTGCAGCCCTGCACTAAAGCTGAAAAGCTGAAGTTGGGTCATGCTGGCTTTCTGCCTGCCAGCCACACATACACACACACACACACACACACACACATTGACATACAAATACTTAGCGTATCTGACAGGCTGCCTATCCATGCTGAATTTTGATGCTGCTAGCTTGTAAAGTGCAGTTTATCAACAAGAAGAAGAAGATCTGCTGGTTCTGCTGTGTCTGTCAAGTTCGGCTAACAGTGACAAGAGGAAAGCTCATAGACAGCTGTGGTTATGTATTATGCTGTATGTCCATCGGAGCTAACTGACCCAGTTTTGTCCACCTGTCTGGTCAAGCCAACCTCAATAAAGCACACAAACAACTGGACAGGTGTTATATATAAGTATATATATCACATGATACAGGTTGTAAATGGTCTTTCCATGCATGTTGCTAATTGGCTGTTGAGCCACATAATTTGATCAAATGGGTCCTTATTTCAGGAGTTACAGGGAAAAGCAGGCTTTGGATACCGCCTGATCATTACTGCGCAGACTGTGGATGCAGAATTACAACAGGGCAGTGCACGTATCCAGAATATTTTGGCGCCACTTTTGTAAAGCTCAGATGCTTTGACCTATGCACAACACCGACAAGCAAGCCAATACAAAACATCAAGGAGACCCGAACAACTTGCTCCTTTTGCTTTGTGTGAACAGACTGCGAAAACCACCTAGACTTCATTACTGTGTGCTGAACAGCAAGATGTGCAAACAAAATACAGGAGTAGATAAAACAAGTCAGGCTATGAATGTTAATGCCCATTAACACCTGCACTGTATCATCACAACAGGGTAAATTCTATTTCGATGCCATGCCTCTTTGTGCTCAGATGAGATAAATGGAAAATAGATTTTTCCAATCATCTAACACAGTAGCCAATCTTGAATGCAGCCTCACAGTAGTCAAATTTACTCTTAATATTCTTTACTTCACCCTGAGCTTTGAGACTTTGAAGGCAAACAAACATAGGAAGTAAAAAAATGCAAAGTAACACTGACTTATTGCAATATCATCTTTGTAGAAAGTGGTGAAATCAATATGCCTTAGTCTGAGAGGACTGCTGCAGCGTCTCTTGCTGGCAAAATAAAGGGCTGCTGTACAGATTGCAGTTAATGTATATTCCTCAATCGACATCAAACGCTGGTTGCAAGACAGGGCTCAGGGCTTACAGAGCTTCTTTGAGGCCTTCTGAGGCCCTTTCTCACTTTAAACCTGGCAATGATTTCTCCAAACGTGGAAATCATAACCAGTCTTCTCTCCATGGGGCATCAAATAACCTCAGTGGATGTGGCTCATCTTATGTGAATGCGTGTGTGTATGTTTGTGTGGAATAAGCAGCGGCAGCACTTTGCCATCATTTCTCAGGTCAAGTGAAGGTTTGCCTTTGATCCTGCAAACAAATGCAGTTTGAGGCTAATGCATTGGTATTACTGCAGAGACTGAATATGAGGGTGAAGATATTGCACACATACAGTGCCTATGTGAGACAGGTAAGGGATGGCAGTGGGCCTATATCCTTGTGATTGTTTAAGGTATTGTACCTGTACTTAATTGGGGTAGACAGTTTTCTGTTAAAGGCAAAAACAAAACCACTAGAATTTGAAAATACAGCCCTCCTCCTGCAGCTCTCCCATTGCTGGCCTAAGCCATTCCCACCACACAAGCACAGGTATAAGATCACACTTCATACAGTAGTATGAGCCATCATCCGTTATCCTCATCATGATCATTTCCCCATCTTTAAGGTCATGATTTGCATCCGCAATAGGAACGCCCTCTCTTTGAAATGCCCTGGGATTGGCTTAAGTGTCCCATCATGGGCTAGATTTTCTAAAGCCTAAAGAAGAGGTGCAGATGTCTAGTTTTCTCTCAAACCACATGAATTATAATATTCTGACAAAAAAACAAACTGCGTAGACCAGCTTTTAAAAAAGAGAAAACAACAACAATGTACTCCTGCTTACTCAATTATCTTTCAACATTTGAGACTTCACTGTAATAAACTGGAATTTCCATTAACTCCAGGTGGTATCCAGTCATGCAGACAGCTTTGGTTCAGTTTTTGAAGGTTTTAAGTTATCTCCCTCTGAGACTTATGCTGCCACTAAAGTACAGTAGTGTTGTTTTTTTTTGGATGGGGAAAAGCATTAAAGATGACATTTATGTCCACTTTAATGGGGTTGTGGCAGAAGTCTCAGCATCATAAAATCTTGTTGAATAAAACCTAAGTCTGTCTGCATTATGAGATACCAACATGTTTGTTACTTTTTGTAATAGGTGAAGTGACCCTTTAAATACAAAAAGGAAAAACATAATGGAGCAGCACGTTCTAGAATAAATAAGATCATTTGCATTATGCTTTTCTCAGCATTAGAAGTCAATATAGCGGACAATAACAATCTTCCCTGTACAATAGTGAGTGACATAAGGAAGCAGTAAATGCTCTGCCTGGCTACAGACGAGGTATATTCAGTTATTCTGTGGAGGCGCTTTAACAGACACATATGCAGCAACTTTGACAAAACTCACTGGTATTCATAAATATTTGATGACATGAATATTTGATGCGTTAATATGTCAAAATGACACACACACACACACACACACACACACACACACACACACACACACACACACACACACACACACACACACACACACACACACACACACACACACACACACACACACACACACACACACACACACACACACACACACACACACACACACACACACACACACACACACACACACACACACACACACACACACACACACACACGGGAGCTGCAGCTTGTAGAGAAGAAGCACCAGTGACAGAAAGGATGTTCTCATTGTGAATGTGTGAACAGTGAAAAAATGATCCCCCAGCGAATGACGCAGTAGAACATTTTAAAGACAGCCTGGGGCCAAAAAGCTGCTGAGGGAACAGGTAATTTTTGGGTATTTTACGGATTATGCAAGTGGCTTTTAGGGATACCAGGAGAGGCTGAGAACAACTAACTTTAATGTCTTACTGTTAAAATGACTCTTGAATGATAGATGACGGTTCCCACTTGGCTGTCCTGTCTGGCTGCAGCAAGGCAACATTTTGAAGAAAACCTCCAAATAACTACTATTAGTTTATATGATATGCTTCATAAAATAGCATAATATCAACAAAGGTAAGAGCTGACATGTTAAGTCAATAAAAAGGGAAATTGATAGAGCATCGTATTTCATGGGGGGGGGGGGGGGGGGGACATATTCACGCTCCACTGAGTGACAGGTCTATAGGTGTTTCAAAATTGACACCAAAGAAGATAAGAAGCCAGGCAGTATATCTTTACTGTATCAATGAATGACAGCTTACACAACATGTTTCCATTGTAATTTGTATGCGGGCTTTATACAAAACATCCAGGAATGAAATTACAGCTTAACATCTTATCAAAACATGCCAAATAACCTGACAAACATATTTACAGCGCATCTTTAAAGTATTTTCTTAACCAAACAGATCATCAGACTTTTTCAAAGAGGCGGTTTCATCTGATGCCAAATAGGCATGTTCCTGCTCACTGTATCGGCTGCATTATGAAAACACATGCCTTCATGGATGGATTGATGTTCCCGCTTTGCACAAGACAGCTCCTTTGTCACAGCCAAACTAATTAGGCTGACTGTCAGGCCCTCTCTGACGAATGGAGAGACTGTGCTGAGTTATAGCTCGCTATCCACCAAACACATTCTGGAGACAAATTCTCCAAGTGATGAGGTCTATTTGATCAAGGTAAACAAATTAACAGAGGCATTAAGAATAGAGAAAGGCTGCTGTTGTTTGTCTCAGGCAGAGCTGTCAGTGAGGCTCGTGCTACTTGTTCTCAGAACTTCAACAACACAGAAAAGTGTGGCGGAAATGTACCGATGGAGGCAAACAACACCGAAATTTAAAAGGTAATTCAGTTCAAATAAAATCATCCCAGGGTCTTATTAGGCTAATTAAGTCATCAAATAAGCCATCGAGACAGTTTTTCCGTCAGGTAAGCTTGGGGCAGCGAGTTGGACGCATAAAAATGTATTTTTTAAGCACTAATACTGCTCGCAATAACACCAAACCTCTGCAGTAGCATGATGAGAGTCCTGACACATTAACCCAAGCACCAACAAGTAATATGTAAGCATTGAGTGTATTAAAAGACTGTTTTGAAAGACTTATCTACTGGCCCCGATACCAGCTGCTCCATTCAAGTCGATTATCAAATACAATCCAAAGGTAAGGAGCCCATTGATGATTTATTCCAGCAAAACACGTAAATGTCGTGGTTTGGTCTCCATCTGCGTCTCAATGCCCAATGTCGTACCGCAATGGCAGCCTATTAAAAGTTTCTGGCTTGTAAGCTTTCATTTTTGTTTCGCAGCCCGGAAAGATACAAACACGAACCATTCTGTCTCTCTGCACTTCAAGTTGCAGTCTAGTCGGCTTTACCCGTGCCTGCACTCACTGTGCATCTTCCGGCAACACAAGCCCCCTGACCCCTGAGATCTGCGTAATGTTTCGGTGCTGCAGGGAAAGCTGTGTGGGATATTTCACCAAACTGCCAGAAACCACAACGTTTACGTGTTTTGCTGAAATAAATCCTCAGTGGGCTCCTTCCTTTTGGATTGCATTTGGTAATCGACTTGAATGGAGCTGGTACAGGGGCCAGTAGGTAAGTCTTTCAAAACACTCTTTTAATACACTCCATGTTCTCTAACTATGTTGTTGCTGCTTTGGTGAATGTGTCAGGACTCTTATCATCCTACTGCAGAGGTTTGGTGTTACTGCGGCCAGTATCAGTGGTTAAAAAAGACGCTTTAATGCGTTCAACTCGCCGCCCCGAGCTTATCCGTGTTAGCCACGACAGGCTGTAAACGACTGTTAGCGACTCTCTGGAAAATCTATGTTAATTGTTATTACACGAAAAAAATGGTCTTGATGGCTTATTTGATGACCCAATTTGCCTAAAAAGACCCTGTGATGATTGTACACTGGAATTTCACTTTAAGTCATGAGGTTTGAAAGTACATTTCTATATTCTGTATTTATATTACAACTATTTTATTTGTCATATCTGATGCTTATTTAGCTCTTATTTAATGTTGCTTCATTTCTATTTCCATGACGGACCAGAAATATTTCATTTTTTGGAAACGACTGAAGGAATACATTATTTGCAAAACTATATCAGTAAAATTCAGAGTATAGGATTGCTGTGCTGAAAAGCTTTCTTTCCTCTTTTCACACAAATGAATGTATTTATTTATGAATCCCTTGATCTTTAAAGGAATAAAAGACTGAACTGAGGGGATCTGACACTTGACTCAAAGGCCATGAGTCCAATGGGATTGGTATTGTACGGCTTAAGGTTGAATCCATCATGGGCATACAGTGAGAGCCAAAGATAAAGAAGACTGTTGCATTTAAAGTTTGAGTCTTTATATAAGACAATCATGTGATCTCTCAGAGGAATAAGCTAAATTCTTAGCTTCTTACAGAGATGTGGTACCAAACCAAAGAAATACATCACTTTAGTGTGATATTTGTCATTCGAGCAATATTTATTTCTTACCCTGTAAAGCACTAGATGCCCCTTATATCTGCTATTCAGTTGAAATTTAATCTTCAATTTGAAGGAGGAAACAAAATGGATTTGATTTCAAAACTCACAGTATACAAGTTAGCCAGGCGGTGTCTTTACCTTCAACACAAATTAAGACTTTTTAAAAAAAAATAAACTGACAGTCCTGAACGTGTAGCAGCTGTCATGGTCCTTGTGGTGGAAAACCTTAAATCCAGTGATTAAGGATTCACTTTTTCTGTGTTTAAAGCTTTATTGTTTTCACAAACTAAAATGTCCTGTTTTTAATTATAGATAAAACAAAATGAACAAAAAGCAACAACAAGAGATAATGATTATGGATGGTGGTTTATTGTCCAGAAGCCAAACCAAATAAAAATATAATACTAGTTTACTCTGAGCACTTCCAAATCATCTACCCCCACACACCTTCATATTACAGTGTGAGAAACCTTTTTGATCGTTTTTGTTATGGATGTGGACCTTTCATTTTATTTTACTTCTTACACAAATTTCCTCTACTTTCTTACTATTTTACATTTAGCTTTATACCTAAATGAACAAAAAGCCAATAATCATTTTGAAAAAAAGAATGATGAAGTCCAATAAAGCTATCCATAACAAGCAGGCAAGGAAATTGCACAAGGCAAGAGAGCATCGCCATGGAAACAAATGGATTTTCTGGTGGAAAACAATGTGTTTTCTCTCCAGCTAATGAGAACTCTTATGTACCAACCGCTCTGGGATCATATGTGTGGACAATAACCGAAGTTGCCATTTCTTATACTTTATTTCTTCATATCCACAGAGCAGGCAAGGAAATAAGAAAAATAACCAAATCCTGACCAAATTATTTTTATCACCATTTTTTAGAGGAAGACTGAAGAAAGAAAATTGATAGTAAAAGACAGTGAATGGAATTATTAACTCTGATACAACAACACTAAGGCACTTAGAGGAGTACTACAGAATTTGTGAAGTCACCTATATGTCATACTGACAATTGCACTGAAAAATAAGTCCAGTGTGAACGAATGGGTGGATAACTAAAAAGAAAACCTACATCCAGTGTGTGCTAAATAAAAGTAAGGAATAAGAGGAAACATCTGAATAAATGAGTGAAAAAATCTGACATTCACAGATCACAAGATCTCAACCCCAATAAACAATACAACACCAATGACAGTGACTCCACCTTTGGATATAAACACTTTGTCCTTCACATGTGGTCGTAACATCAACAAACTAGTTATTTTCTTAGTATACCCCGGCCTATACACCACGCTCAACAAAACAACGAATAAGGGAATATCTCTTGGGAGAATTGTTTTTATGCCCTCAGTGGCGTTACAGAGACTCGTACACTCTATGCAAAGGAATATTGAAGCTGCTTTGGTGGCTACTTGTGGCTCATTGCCTTACTAACACACTGTACATGAGTGGTAAGTATAAAAATGGGCTAGGCTTCAACATTTCCAAATGATTCCTTAACTTTTGATGATTCACTACAGTGACATACAATATATTCTAATTCTATATGTTGTTAAAACTAAGCACTTCAATGCTAAAGTGATAAAATGTAACATTCAAAAAGCCAATCAGAGCCTGCCAACACACAAACTAATGAAACATCAGGTAAAATGCACCTGCATATGTTTGGATATGCACATTTCCATCAGTGCTCACACAGAATAATAAACATCATATTTATACTCTCTCTTAAGAGCTGTGAAATCTGGAGCGCCTAATCCTGGACTATGAGGAAGCGGCATAATACTGTGACGGTGATAACTAAATTGAACCCTGGAGAATAAGGCGGTATGTGTGCATCTCTGTGCATGTTCTACATAACACGCTGCAGCGTCATCCATCAACCGCAGCCATGACCCACATGTATAAAAGTTGCTAATGCTGCTAATGTTAGCGTGAGGCTTGCAACGGTTTCCTCCTTGAGGCATTTCTCCTGTGTTCTTACACTTGTAAGACTGCTGCTGCTTCTTCATTACAGCTGCTATTTCCACTCCTGCAGTTGTATGCGAGCAGCACAAATGAACTGAACATGGACAATTAAACTTTACAAAACAAACTGTGTATATTCAGCTGCCTCAATTGGTTATTTGATCCTCCGCCTACTCACTAAAAATGTGATGCATCATTGCACGGGACTTGCAAAGCATTCATATTGTTATTAAAAAAACAACATAAGGAGCCACATTCCCTGCTGGAGCAAGCAGCGTGGTTGTGCACATGCACTTTGATTGTACAGTACGCACAGTACAGTCACTTGCCACTGTCAGGCAGCATTAGCATCAACCTGCTGCCAGAGGCGTGCAGAGTGTCAGGTGATTTCAAGCAACTGATTCTACAGTTAATTACATGTCAGGAAACAGCTGACCTCAAGTGCACACAGCTAATGTGTTGATATGCTTTAAGCTGATGAAGCCTAAATACCTACGACTGTCCCTTGCCAAACAATTTATTCAACATTTATTAGACAATATGTGCTAAATAGAGACTGAATATTGTATTGACAAAATACCAGGGAAGCTTAATGCCAACAATCATTTTTGATTTGCATATAATTCTCATCCAGCTCAGAAAATAATTAAGCTTGCAGAAAAACTGAAGTGCAAAGAGAAAAAAGCAGCTTTCACTGTCTTTTCTTTTGGGGAAACACTTTACATAACAGGCTGACGACCAACCTTTTGATGAGATTACATCTCTAAGACCATTGCGAGGCTATCTGCTTAACTTCTGAGGGTGGAGGTCGCAGACTGGTTATGGGAGGGACTCGGGTAAACCAATGAGAAAAAGCTGCATGATTTGTGCCTCTCCTTCACTGTGGGTGGCACGTCACATCGAGGACACATCAACAGACGACTGACAGATCTGGGAGTGAGATCCAACTGAGCAAGAAGGTTGGGGGGAGGGAGTCTAACCCGCTGTCTTCTCGCATGAGCGCTGGTGGACATATATCCAATGCAACACACACACATACACAAGGAGCAATCCCAAATACAGATACAACGTAATGCATACACACACAAAAAACACACATACACACACACAGAGGCTATGAGGCATAAATCTAGCTCCTCTCCCCTGCAAACTGTTGAGATTTTGAGCCTCAACCAAACACGCTGCCTGCACAGAGAGCAGGTGTCAAACCAGGTGAACGTTATGAGCTGACGGTTAGCAGCAGCTAGCTCCCAGCTGACCTCACGTCAAAACTTTGCGACACAGAGAGAGGGCATGAAAATTCTCGACTAAATGGAATCAGCCAGGCTAATGCCAACAAAATGGACTCAATTATATCTCCTGTCAACCCGGGTTTAGCTAACGTCTATCAAAGACTCAAGGCTTGAGCTTTGTTGCTAAACCCAGATTACTGAGACTGTTAATGTTTTACTGATTACCGTTTCCCTTCAGCAGAAATACAGTGACTATTTCCTGTTCCCAGTTTCCCACTGTTTCTCAGTGGTCAACATGGCATTAAGGGACAGAACATCTACAATAAATAACATAAGGAGAGGAAAAAATGAGAAGGACATGAAGAAAGAAATTTGAGATGAGATATTGCACCACAATATAACGCGAGAGCAGCACAGTTGTTTTTCAGATGCATATTCATGTCTGCCTCTGACTGGCTCTTCTGTTTATGATTCGCAATAATAGAATAATTTGAGCCAATAGTAAAAGTAAATCCTTCTCAGTTTAACACTTCACATGTTATTTGTTCATCCGAGGTCCATTAAACCAATATTAATGGATAATCTAAACAAATTGAAAAGAAGAAAGCGCATTCACAAATCAGTGAATTTTTCAGGGCAATTCCACTATTTGTTCAGTGTTCATTCAACAATGTTTTCGTCTTTCATTTAAGGTCAAATACTGAGTGTGCTTGGGGCTTGGAGGCAGAAAATTAAAAGCAACACTTGACGGGATATTATTGACAGGGATATTATAGGCAGATCCATATTTACAAATGTTTCACACAAGTGACTTGTTAATTGTGAAAGCTCAACTACTATTCAGCTGAAAGAGACCTCATTTTTCTCAAGTGCAATGTTGGATATTATGCACTTAGAGGATACTTGAACTTACGATAACTTGTTCATGTTAATCAGATCACTGAGTCACAGTTTTTTTTCTGTCTTGCCTTTGTGAAGTGTTGGGATTAGAAACAAAGCAATGAGTGTGTAAAGGTGATTTGCTGTTGAGTGTTTAATGAACGACCCAGTGAACTGTGAAATGTGCCGCTCATTGAGCAAGTTAAATTAGCTTCCCATTTCATAATTTGCTCAGATACACACAGACAACAGACACCATCTTACTGGTGTACCGAGGTGACACATCCCATTAAATAACATTAACTTTTGGAATAATAGATGTTATCATAGGCAACACTTGAGATGTGAACCCCGGTTATGGAGTCTTATTTCTGCAACAGAGAGCTATAATCTTAAATGAGTCTCTAAAAGGTAGAAAAAAATGATTTAAATGTACTTTAATGTGTATTAATAAATTAGGGAGGTTCAAAGATAAGGTAGCTCTAGCTTAGTATTTCCCTGTGCTCTCTATTAAAATATATTAAAGCCTCATTAATACTTTAATCATACAAAACATTTTCAAACCGTGTATTCTCAACAAAACTCGTAGGTAGCCTGCAGTGGTAGAAATGAATTAAAGCACCTTGCGGAACAAATGTGTTCCTTGCATGCTGACTACAGTAGATCAGCTCAGTCTTGGAAGTTTAATCTTAATCTGTGAGTACCACAGAGTGTGGTATGAGGAGAAGCTCTCACATCTCCCCACTGTAAGCAGTATATGTAACGTCCAGCTGGATGTCCAGTCCAGTTCTGGGTGGACTCCCAGTCACCTTTTCTTTCTCTCCTCTCTGTTACATCCCAAAACACTCACCTCTCCTCCGTCTCTACCTTACATACAACCCTGCTCCGTTTTTGTTCATTCTTTCATTGATTCATCTTTTCCCTACCAAACCCTGGGTGTCTGTTCTGTTCTGATGTGATTGCCAGTATCAGCGCCATGGTTTTCTTCCCACTGGCCAAGATTTACCTCATCTGATCATCCCTAATTACACACTCATTCACTGCCTAATCTCCATAAACACACTCCACAGAAAAACGCTTGATGCTGGAACCCCAAAATGTTGTTTGCACAGGATAACATCAAGATTTCAGTATTTTGAAAAAAACTGGTTGAACTGGGGAGTGACTGCACAGCGGGAATTCTGTGATACGGCCTCAGCTATCAATCTGTTTATTCCACTGCCTGTCGAATCCTTCCCTCCCTCTTCGCACTTCCCTGGGATACAGAACACATTGGCTTAGAGGCTGTTTGTAAACCACATTACTTCGTTTCAAATAGCCTTCGATGATGACCCGAGCCAGTGCAATGATACTTTTCAAATGGCAAGCTGTGCTCGCTCTAAATCCAGCTTTTTGGCAGAGTGTTGGCTCTTCTACAAGAGCTGAGCCAGGGATAGGATCCCCTCCGTGATTATATATTAACCACTCATGGTAATGACAATGCACTATTTCCATTCTGATTCAGCTGCTGCAATTATTATGAACACACTGTTTTATTCAGAAAAAAATGTTTTTCCCAATGATTCCCTGTAAGTATAACAACTATATACACTGCATTATAGTTCAGAATAAGTCAGTACACTAATCAGTCCATTGCAGAGCAACTGACAAACACACAAATCTTAATATTTAATGGTTAATATTAAATGATGAATCAACAAAGAAATACCATCTCCTAGTCAGCAACTGGGCCTTTAAACGAGTCGTCAGGACTTCCATATAGTTGGGATGTCACAGTTATACTGTAAACGTATATAGGTGGAAAGTGACGCTACAGTGCTGTTACACTCATTCCCTGGCACAGATGTGAAAGACCTGGAAATGCTGACCAATTAAAGCAGGTCTGGGCTTTTTCAGGAGGGGGTCTTAAAGAGACAGGTAAGAGTGTAAGAGATTTCAATGTGTTGGGAGAGAAAAGTTGGCAAACCACATGGTCAGCCCTGAGCCCCAGTCTGTGCCTGACATATGATACTATTATATTTGAGTCACAGAGCAGATTTTATGAAAAAAACAAACACCCAGTGATCTTTGAAAAGCCCAGAATGCTTTTTAACAGCTGTTGTGAAGATATTTCCAGAATCCTGAAGGACTTTAAAGATTTTAAAACACTTCTCACAGGACAGATCTCGAGTGTATTATACAGCATCCATCATCAAGTGAAAGTAGTGAAATGATGATTCTAATGTTAGATTAAAATGTTTTTATTTGTGTTCTATCACAAAAATAACTCTAAATCCCTGCTGTTTGCCGTCTGCACATCATTGCTAGAGTGCTTTGACTTATGTCTGGCACAGTAAACATGTTCAGCACTTTTACTTGCTATTAAGCATTTTTGCACACTTTTTAAACTGTTTATCTCACCACCGCCATCTGCTCTGTCACCAGTTATTATTACACAAACAGGAAAAAGAAGTTAATCCAAATGGCCTCTGTGAAGCCTCCTTTTCATTTTGTCATCTCAAAATCATCCCCCTTTTTTCCTGCCATTTGCCCCTCTGTTGTTCTCTGCTCAACGTTTGTGTGTCTTACGGTCTCATTCTGCTGCCATTGATAGCATGCTGTCAACCTTGACTGATGCATTTCCACTCATGGCTCACTAAAAGGGTATAGTTGCTGCATGGAAGGTTGCATTCAAAAGGTCAAAGGTGGATTGTGAGTTCGAAGGTTTGAAAACTAAGAGTTGATATTATATATGTCGAGATTTTTTTTATGTACTGCTTTACCTCAATGAAACCCATTTTATAGGCTCACTGACCTGTGCATCAATAAAACTAGCAGCCAAACTAGTATTAGCAGCGCTGTAGGCTGTATTATGAGCCGTTGGAGAATAGGCACGCAGAGACTCACCTTCTTTATTGTCTCATCTTCGGCATTTTTTCTCTCCTGTGCTTAATTCCAGGCTCCTTGTCCTCCATGCGTGCACATCTCTCCACCTTGAAGTGAATAAAGACAGAGTCCATGGTTGAGGATTCATCACACTCACAGCACACCAAAAAACACTCCTGTGGTGCCCTGGTGGCTAATGTGCTGGTCCATGCGCCATGTGCTCATGCTGTGCTGTTGCTCCCTGCGCTTTCTCCTGACTCATGTGCCGTAATTACTGATGAAATGCTGGGGAATGGTGGACAACATGATTCTTCTTTGGAGGAGAAAAAAAAAATCCTTTTAAAGCAACCCATCTTGCTTTAAAATTAAAAACTTTGATCTTCCTCGACCAGAGAAGGTGGATTTTCACATGTATTTTAACACATTTAAAATGGCTGTGTACATAATCAGCTAAACACAATTTTACGTGTCTGTAAAATCACAACATGTTGGTTTTGATCCAAAACCCCTTCATTTGGGAAGCAGCATCTCAGGGAAAAGGCACTAAAGGAGGGAGGAGGCATATGCAGAATTCATTACCAGCGAGAAAAAAAGGAGATAAGGGGGGGGGGAATTCATTTTAAGCCCATTTGAGTTTCTTTAAATCTAGCGTGTTAAGTCCTTGAGGTGTTTTAAGGGAGGGTGAAAGCAGTCTTTGTCTCAGGGCAATGACTCACTCTAATTTACAATAAAGCAGATCACCAACACGCTACTCCCATTTTCTCAAAGCACATGACAGTGGCCTGCCATGTTGCGGAGGATTTTTTTCTCACATGAAACAGGCTTGTGTAAGAAACATCCAGCTCTGAGACATCTTATATAACTATCCCTTGTAGTGACCAATCAAACCAGATTCACCATTGCGCTGTTGAGAATAAACTAACAATTTGCAAATGAGTTCTAAAGCATCCGTTTCCTGATATCCCATGAAGGTGATGAAGAGGAGATGGCAGGTAGTTCAATGTAGGGGCACGGAACAGATGGTGGTCTGTCAGACGCCTGCCAGGTGGGACTTGGTTTGGGCAAGACACACACACACACACACACACACACACACACACACACACACACACACACACACACACACACACACACACACACACACACACACACACACACACACACACACACACACACACACACACACACACACACACACACACACACACACACACACACACACACACACACACACACACACACACACACACACACACACACACACACACACACACACACACACACACACACACACACACACACACACACACACACACACACACACACACACACACACACACACACACACGACCTCGATGAATGGATAACGATAAAATCATAGTTGGGCTAAGGTCATGCAAAGTTAGTGCAGAATTGTTAAAAAACACAAAACTATCTACATAACCTATGCCATTCTTAGCCAGCTAGATCTGGACAGTGGGCTGGCCATTTCATTGTTTCTATATTTTTATTGAAACAATTATTTCAAGGAACTGCGTAACCCATTTTGCGATGTGACAGAGGGGATGAAATTGCAGGCTGGTTGGGAGGCAACTGTATGGGGAGGTATTGAAGGAGGTTCACATAAACATTTGTATTCACCCTGCCATGTAGCTGTACAAGAGGCCCAACTACTGCTGCAGAAAACATCCCCAAACCATGACACTTCCTCCTCAAAATTTAACTGACCTCTTTAAACACTTTGGGTTCAGTCTTTCCCCAGTCCTACGCCAAACATAATGATTCACATCAGACCCAAATAAATTGAAGGTACTCTCATCACTGAAGTGCACTCTGGACTAGTCTCTGTCCACACAACATGCTCCCCAGCAAAGGCAAGTGCAGCCTTTCTTTATAATGATGAGAGGTTTGGTCACTGCAGAGTGGGCTTCCAGTCCAAAAAGTCTTAAACGACGAGACACTGTGTGCCGAGGGAGATCCTTGCCCTGTTCAGCACTGAAATGGCGAGCAACTCCAGCTGCAGTGTTGAACTCATTCCCCATTGAGAGTCTTCAACAAAAAAAACTTTATTTTGTTTAAAAAAAAGTAAACTTAGAGAAAAGTAACCATTGTGTCAGAAGAGAATATTTAAACAACGTTTTCTTCTCTAGGATTCAAAAATTAATAGAAGATCTAGAGGCCCTTGAATGACTTCAGCACATCTGCGCCCACAGGACCGGACCACTAGTTTCTCAAACTGCTCTGGTTTGATCTTGGTCCATTCTTCTTGCAGTCTCTTCCACAGTTCAGTAACTGTAGTGACTTTCTCAGACATTACTTTGTTGCTAAACTGGAGTTTAGTACTAGATCTAAACCCCAGAAATTCTCTTTATATATATATATATATATATATATATACGTGTGTGTGTGTGTGTGTGTGTGTGTGTGTGTGTGTGTGTGTGTGTGTGTGTGTGTGTGAAAGACTCTTTATATATAAAGACTCTTACATTTTTGACAATTTTGTTCAAAGGTTCAATATTGTAAAAAGTGAGATTTTTATGTCTTCTGCTGTCAGGACTTCTGTAGGGTTGTGATTTCACAACTATACTATACTGTACATAGACTGAAAGTGATGCTGAGATGGCAGATGTGGAAGACCCAGAAACGCTGACCAATCAGAACACTTTTTAGAGTGTATGTAGAGGGGCGTTAAAATGACATTCCAAACAATAAAACATGTAAACATGTCAGACCCTGAAAATTAACATAATATACAACCTTTAAAAGAATCATCACCTTGTTTTAACTCTTCTAGCTATCATGTTAGACAGCTAGCTTGCTAATGGTTAGGACATAGCTTGATAATGTTTGTATTAAAGACTCAGAGCTTTATTGACTACTTCAGGCAGGGCAACACAGGCCACACTTTTAGGATGTCAGAACCTGAGATTAATTCAGGTTTCTTACTGCTGATTTGTTGAACATTTTAGTGATCTCAGGCTATCTCTGAGATCTGGTGCTAAATGAGTTCTCATTGAAGGTTGTGTCTGCAACTCACTTAGAAGACTAGACTAGAAAATCTCATTTCAAGATGTGCTATTGGTATTTTAGACTTAGAGTATCTGTGCTGTGCACATTAAAAGAATTTCAATGTATGGATGTGAACATTTTGAAGCTCAATATCTCAAAACCACTCAGATTGCAGATATAACTTTGCCATTACAAACAAACTTGCAATCTGTGGAATATTTACGCTGTAAATTAGAATTTGATACCACACAGCAGCCTTCACTTTTTCGAATATTGCTACCCTTATAAACATGTGAGAGTATGGCACTATCATTACTATCAGGAGTGGTAAAACCGTCTTTAAATGAACCACTTCATAGTTTCAAGGAAAAAATGAAAACAACTTCAGCAAAAGATGAGATTTCACATCTCGTGTTCTCTCTTTTCTGTCAATCGCGTCACCTCTGCAGGGGAGAATTTCAATTTCACACTCTGCTGGTGTGCATAACACACACATCACTTAAACACAGGTACAGAAGCAGAGAGAGGGAAGGAGTGGAGGGCTGGCCTGTTAAAAATGGATCAACATAAGTATTCAAGAATGAGTAAACAACCAAGGGATGAACATAAATGAAAACATGAGACACACTGTTAGCATGCTAATGCAGCTTTCCCTGCTCCTGGTACAAATAAGCAGAATAGGCAAAGCAGACCCAGTGACCATTTCTTATTTTTTTTCAAATAAAGAGCAGGCAGGTTCACAAAAAATTAAGAAGAGATTAGGAAGGGTCTTTATTATGGTGTAACAGTGTGTGTTCATGTGTGTGTGTGTGTGTGTTTGCGTGCGTGCGTGTGTGTGTACAGATTTGACTTCTGCAAAGTAGCCATCTCCATTTACCTTCCTGTAAGTCAACTGCAGCTCTCAAATTCACTGTAGTCACTATCTGCAATCTGAATAATTCATGAGTGAACAATAAACACCAAAAAAAGAAAAAAGGTCTGTCAAAAGGGAAAATGACTGTGACCTTCTATGCTAAATAAGTGGAAGTCGGGAGAGCGATATGCAGTGAGAGATAGGTATAAAACAGGGATGAAATACTACAGAAAAATCGAGGGAAGAATGAGAGGGAAATAAAATGAGAGCTGTACAAATGAGAGAAATACTTCCTCTCTTGTAGAAAAAAACCCTCCATATGCTGGAGTGTGATACGGAAATAGGTCCTTCTGTATTCATGAATCTCTTAGAGCACAATCAATGGGGTAAGTGATACATAAAAGATGAGGCCGAGTTTGACCTGTGCACCGAGGGGGAGGGGGAGTGTTCTGCAGAGCCTGGACAGGAGGCGATGGCGATTTAGACTCTGTCAGGGCATCCTTTGAAGTTTTGGCAGATGAGGATGGGCTGTGGATCAGCCCATGGCACTGCTGCATTAACCCCCCAAGCCCCTGCTACGCTTGCACTGAGTCAGCAGCAGCACCAGCAGCAACGGGCTGCCTGCCTGGCCAGCATGATGCATAATCTCTACACAGTTGTAGCAGACAGATCCATTATACAGAACCATTATTCAAACTTAAGCAGTGATTATCTCTATGCTTTATTACATTTTCACAGCAGCATGACTTCACACCAGTTGGCTCCAGATCTGATGGTGGTGCTTATTTTGGACAAAGATGGAATTTGTGGAGCAAGAGCCCATAACATCATCTCGGAAATACTGCACGCTTCCTTATCTGCCAGCAGACAGCACAAAGACACACACACACACGCACACACACACACACACACACACGCATGCACGCACGCACGCACGCACGCACGCACGCGCGAGCACACGCGAGCACACGCGAGCACACGCACACAAGGACCTTTATCTAGAAGATCAAGATCAGTGCAGATTGAAAGCCACACTCACGCACATGCACACACATGTACACACAAAAGCACTGTTAGCACACTTTTGCCTGATTGTTTGAGGCATGTGGACACTCTGGTGATAGGTGAGTAACGTCAGAAAGAGGATTAGAGGAGCTGTGAAAAAGCAGAGAGTTATTGACAGAAAAGAGGAAGATTTAGATTTAGCTCTGCCAGTCCACAAGAGCCTCCAACCCCTCCCCTCTCCCCTCTACGTAGACATACTTGCACATAAACTAGTGATGACTCAGTACGACCGTCTCAGGTATTTTTGGACTGACATTGCTCACTGACCCTTTTTCTATTAGGCCTTATCCCATCACTGCAAACCCAGTCAGCTATAAACATACAGTAGCATCCCTCAAAAACCTGAGGGCCAGACCAGTGTAATACATAATGGATGAAGGAATCCACGGACACAGACGTGAACTTGTAGAATCTCATCTAGCCGCAGAAAATCATACACTAATCCGACTAAAAATACACTCAAATCTCTGTGATTAAAATAGTTCCAGATTTTGAATAAATCGTGGGTGATTAAACTAGCCAGGATACAATCTCATTCTTTTTTTCTGCTGCACAAATTACATGAAGTAACTGCTAAAGAGGACTGAAAGTGGCTGAGAGCAGAAATAAATTCAGACAGTACAAAAATCTAACTCTGGGATTCAAATTGTTTTTAACACTACGCAGACAGAGGAAGGTTAAACTTTTACCAGAATGTGACTTGTGTGTGTATGTGGATGTGTATTACAGGGGTGGCTGAGGCTCAGAGACAGAGCTGGTCGTCCTCCATTCGAAAGATCTGCGTTTGATCCCCGGCACCTCCGATCCACATGTCTAAGTGTCCTTGGGCAAGACTCTGAACTCCAAATTGCTCCCCCGTGCTGCACATGGGTGTGTGAATGTGGTTTGAATGATTGCATTAGATTAGATGATGGGCAAGTAGCCTCTACCATCACTGTCTGTGTGAATTGGTGAATGTGACAAATAACGTAAAAAGCGCCTTGAGTAGTCAGAAGACTAAAAAGGCGCTAGGTAAGTCCATTAACCACCAGTTTACCATGAATACCATTTGTGTGTGTGTGTTTTGTGGGTTTTTACAAGGGCACTGAGATGTGTACAGTACTTGCAATTGAAATGCATGGTGTGATTGAGAGGCAAGGGGGGTTGACTGCACCCCACCTGAGTGGTTAGACTTCCAAAGGGCACTCTTAATGAAATCACAGTAGTGTAATGTGAGAACCAGACACTGATGACAGGTAAGTCGTTTATTAAAGAGCAGGTGTTTGTGTGTGTATGTATGCGTACACATGTAAAGGCACATAATCACTACAAGAAGGAGATTTGACTGTTTTTTATCGAATAAATGTGCCAAAAGTGGCATTGATTTCTTAAAGGTCCCATATTATAAAAAATTAGATTTCAATGTCTTTTTTTATTATAAAGCAGATATATTTGCTATATAAATACTGTGAAAGTATAACAGGCAGTACCCACAAAGAAATGGACACAGCCTGTATTCAGAGACTGTGCTTTGAAACGAGCCATCAGGACTTCTGCAATGATGGTGCAGTGGCAGATGCAGAAGACATAGAAACATTGACCAATCAGAGCAGACTGGGCTTTGTTCTACAACAGAGGGTTTCAGGCAGAGAGAGAGAGGCTCTAGAGTTCTGATCTGAAACACACTGATATTATTACTCTTTCAAAATTACTTTTTTTTTACACTTCAAGGTTATTTTTTCAGAAAACATTCTTAGCATACAGCTTATGTTATACAGGTTGTAAACCCCTCTAAAACAATCCTGTGATATTGGGTTATATACTGTAAATACACTCGACTTGACCTATATTGTCAAATACAGTGTGAAGCTTACAACCCTTACCAGCTCCACACACACCCCTTGCAGTTGATCACTCAGCAATAAATTCTCATTTCTTAGAAACAGTGCACATAAGACAAATAGAAGAAAAATAGCATATTTGATTTTTGCTGATGCTGATAGAACTAAGCCTCATATTGGACTCAAGTGGGTGTTAGCAAGTCAGCTAACCTTTTCAGAGAGCAGGAGAGGCATACTGAAGGTACAAAAAGAGATGTGATACCTTCTGTCATTGTCTTTCTATGCACATTTGTCTTTCTGACATCGTTGTCAGTCTACATTAGAATAGGATATGGGTTACATCCAAGAATACATATGAATAGCAGCCAAAACAATCAGATATGAGCAGCAAATTTGGCACTGAGCATGAAAGCCTGTGGTGTGGATGTAGTGGAAGAGTAAAGGACACATATGGCACATTATGTCTGACTGTGTGAATGTTACTGAGTCTGAAAGTGAAATGAATACCAATATGATATCTATAAAGTCATATTAACAATCAGAAGAATCACTCTACAGTTTCTTATCTTACAGTCTGACTCAATAGATGTTGACGGATTAGATAAGCCCTCCTACTGCCTGACTCTTGCATTCTGCTGCCTTTCACTCACCCCCGGGGTATCTGTTGCCATTTTCAGTGTTAAGCAACTATGACTTATGAGTCGACCACACTAACAAGATACATGATGATAATGGTAAAAAGAAAGTTGGGCCGAAATTTGAATTTAACTAAAATTATACTGCGACTATTGTGCGTATTTTCCCAATTTATGTTCTACCGACCGGAGCTGTCAACGTTGATACAAGATGGTTGTATGTTTGACGCTAAGTAACTTAAAATCATGTGGAAGCTTGTTATCCAGGCCTGCTACCTGCGTCATCGGCAGCTCCTGTACAATCAGTGTATAAAGGAATGGTTCTGGGTAGTGATTTGGAGTCCAGGTTGAGTAACAGCAACATTCTGAGTTTTCAAATCACAGATGGGGCTAACGGCAAGAACTAATGGCCAACAATGTCCCAGCTGAAATGGTCTAACCAAACTAAAAAAATTCACAATCCTTGAAGAACACTAAAACTTAAAATGTATTCATTTTTTGGTTCTACTGTCAAAACGGATTTCTTATTAGAGGTTAAAAGAATCAGTTTGACTTTGAACAAAATGTTGAATTGAACATAAGGCAAGTAATTAGCTCCATGCAATAGCACTCAGTAATATTTCACCCAAGGAGCTCCTGTCAGTTTTGCGCTCTTTCGGCATCCCCATGACAATCGTGATTAGATTAAGAAATTTAAACAGCCCAGATTGTTTTCTTGATCTAAATTGACTGTGTGTTCAGTTAGATCTTTCTCCTGTGAGAGACAGGCCTGGCAATGGAAGATTACCCACCTAGAAACGCCCATATGTAGTCTGCCAGAGAGCCTGTAATCAAATTCAATCATATTGGTGACTAGAAGACGACACTGTCTAGTTGTACAAGTGCACACACAAACACGTATAGCACCCACCTACATATTCTGAGAGATGATGGGTTTAATCACATTATGATATAGATCAAGGTATATACACTAACTTCAACACCTAGACACCAAGACATTGCATTTCCACAGGGAATACACTGTATGTAGTCTAATAAATAGAATTGAATGGGGACACTTGCCTTCAAGGTCTGAGCTTTGAGAGGCGGAAGCACAGATTGCACTAATAGACAGTCTTGTCACAGCTCCGGTCCATCATCACTCCTATGTCTCCCTCTACATTCATATTTGTCTCCCTTATCTTCTCTCTGCTGCTTTATTTCCAAGCATATTGCTCCCACAACCTTATATGTGATCTTTTTTCCCTCTCTTCCACTCTTTTGTTCTCTCTCATGCATAATCTGGGTTCTTTCCTGTCCTCACTGTATTTCCCCTGGAGACAATTTCTCTCTTTCTCCCTCTGTCTCTGGCTCCCTCTCTCACTCCATCGCTCTCCACTGCTCACTCAGAATAACAGCAGCCATCTATCAGAACATTTTCCGTAACCAGAGGGCAATTTTCTAGACCTGGCAGAGCATCAGCCTTTTGCTATACTGTACCAAGACACGGTTGTAATAATAACACCAAGAAATTTGATTAACACTGCATAGTGTGAATGCCACAGCAGTATTAGTAAAGCAGCAACAGTCCAGGCCAGTGATTTCATGCAAATTCACAAGGTTGGACTGACATGGGCTGGGTGCATGTAAATAGTGGTTTAAGAGAAGGGTGTGCTCAGTGATTAAGTGGAAACACAAGCTAGGGACTCCAATCAGGCTAAATCAATGTGAACTAATCCTGTGCCAATTAAGAAACCGTGGTTCAACGGCCAGGACTTAATTCAATCTCTTTCTGACTTCTCGCTGTGAAAGGATTGATTGAGAGCTCTGGACACAAGCCAGAGGAATGAGAAAATGCGTTATGAGAGATTTTTCTTTTCTTTTAACAGACACAGCTCTTGGCATTCAAGACTACATTGATCGTGGGTCGGACATAAAGTGTTTCAATGTATCGGCCCCATAGCTCAATGCTCCACAGTACTTTGAAGAGATGATAAATGAGATCCAGCTGGAGAGAGGAAAGCGGCTGATGATGAGTGAGACGATGCCGCTGCTGATGATACTTTTTCTTTACCCTGATTAGTTTTTTTTGTGAGTCTCTCTTTTATCTCAGTGATAACCTTCCTTTTTGTCCCATTGTCATTTTCTGTGTTGTAATGATTGATTGCATATGTATCTGCTCCCCTGCCACATGCACACTACCAAAGAAACAGGGAAGATGATATTCCTGCATAAAGCTCAGAGAGGATGTTTTCCCAAGAGCCAGACAGCGGGGGAGGAACAGGTGATAAACAGATGACAAGTGTGTGATAGGACAATTTTCCAAAATATGAACTCTCGCTTTTTAAAAATCTATTCAACAATTTTGTTTGGTTAAATGTAGCTGCTGGCATTGTGAGATGAGGTTGGATATCACAGTAAAACAATGGTTGGCTGTAAGCAGAAAATGTACATTTTCTGGAAAGAAACCAAAACCTGAAAAAAGGCTGATAGTCAGACTACATAATAGATAACAGTGATATTCTAGATATTTCTTATTAATAACAAATGCCTAAAAAAGACAAAAACGAAGCATGAATTGAGCCTACTAACAAGTATTGTCGGTACAGCGAAGGCCTGATCTAACTTATCCCTCTGTGCCTTATTTATTCAAATTAATTGAAAAAGCAAAAACACGTCAGTGAGCCACATTGTTGTACTGGTGAATATTTTCCTTCTTTATAATGAATATGGCCACTGTGGTTTATTTTGAGTTGATCCCTTATACACCCTTCTTTTGCTTTTAATACTCACCGAATAGAAAATAGACAATAGACCCCATTGCTAAAAACTACAGTGTCCAGTAGTTTTAATTCATTCCTGAGCCTTTAAAAAGAAATTGCTGACCGGTTTTTAAACATTTACATCTTCTGCAGGAACAAATAAGCCTATGGTTGAGTGCTATAACTGAAAGGGAGAGTCGAAGCATTGAGAGATTGACTGATTTATTGTTGGTTAATTTATTTAATTTTCATAGGATTTGTTCAAAAAAATCACAAAAATATATAAAACAAAAACAATCAGTGGATAATAATGTGACTATCCACTATTAAAACTAGGTGTTTTAAAATAACATGAAGCGTGACTTTACATCTGTATGCCCACCCTACTTTTTGCCTTCAAATGATTGAGAGACAATGATTTTTGTTGGATACATTTACGTGTTTTTCAAGATCAGCGTCAAAGACCAATGGGTTCATCAATCAAGGTGATTCATGCTGCTGTCAGAGTGAAGTAGAGAACTGTCAATCACCTATTTAAAACCTATTTAACATGATGTTTGTCTCAAGCTAATGCATTTGTGGCCTATACGGACCACGAAGAGCAAAGTGGAAATTAATTGTGGCAAGGCTTTGCCAGGCTGCGTTATCCACAGGAACAACACACCATCAAACAACAAAATGTGCCTTATTGCCAGATGCTGCTTATTTAACTGTGTCAAAGTGTTCGATGCTGTATTTTTTTCCTTTAAAGTCCAAACTTAAACTGAGACAGAGCGGTTATTTGGAAAAACACTAAATCCTTTGAATTAATAAAACTCCTTATGTAACGGTAACATCCTTTTGGGAAGCATAATTCGCTGATGTTTTCTTGACTAGAAATGTTTTTGAGGTTATGTAACTCAAGGTTTCAGTGTTTTTTTTAAAAACATTTACAGGCATTTATATACAGTATGTATAGACTAATGCATGTGTCAAAAGAAGAAATAAGAACAGACTCACACAGAAAATCTACCAATCTCAAGGAAGCAGATATTCCATTACTGAGCCAGTAAGTGCGCGGAACTCTATCTACAGTGCAGGACAGCAAGCAAAAAACATCATGACGCACACCGTTAAATCCTCACATGGAGGGCAGAGGGAGAAGCAGAAAACAGCCCTCATGCCATCCACAGCAAGTAAAGTGGAAATGAAGGAGCATCTAGACAACCACTTGGATGAGTTACAGGTGAGAGACAGATGCATCGTGAAGCTCAGAGGACCCACAAAGGAACAAACAGATTAGGTAAAAGGGAAAAAAGGGACAAAATGAGGAGTGAAATTCCCATATGAGATATAGTCCAGATTTTAAAAGAGTCCAACTGTCTATACTATTTTACAAAATTGCAAGAACACAAGACAAATGAGAAGGAAATAACAAACAACATGCAAGTAATCTTATTTTTGAGTGTCATGAGACAGGAACTTGGAGAACTACCTGAACTAAAGCTCTAAAAGTATATCTACAGTTTGTTTGGCTCAAGTACTCGGTAGCTTGTAATCACATTTTCTGAGACAGCCTCACTGTCACACGCTGCCTGAATACAGTCCAATAAAGCAGGCAATGCCCAGGTGCTACACTCCTATTGTTTCTCATGGAGTCTGTCTTTCCCTCATCACACAGAATGAACCTTTACAACTCAATCAAACATCCTCTTCTATGAGAAGAAAATAACAGCGCTGTGAAACTGACACAAGCCTTCAGGGTTCATGGTGTTCTCAAATACATCAGCATTATAAAACGCACAAGAGCCGACTTCGACAATAGCTCCACACACTGTCGGGTTGACTGGGACATGGATAACAATTCATTCAAGAGAGCCACTATTGATGCTTTTATTTCAGGCATTGGGTTTGTTTACTGATGACTTTTTACGACAATAGCCCAAACAATCAACTAAAATGACAAAATGAAAGTCTACAATTATTCATTTACTATATTTACTGTATTCATCTTTGGAGGACAGACTGTAGATGAGAGATGTGGACTCGGTGACTTGTTCAGATGACTTTCAACTTGACTTGACAGAAAATAAATGACTTGGGACTTGATTTGAACTCGACTTGAGACCTGATGAATTGAATGACTGTGTTCATATATTAAAATATTAAATGTTTTAAAACAATGACCTGCACTATTGTAAAATATAATGGGGTTTCCCGTGATGTTTTTATTGCGTTGATGTTTCTATTGCCTATACCAATTTCCGATAATGTTTTGAAAACGAATTTATGGATATCCTACTTTATCCTATTTGATATATATGAATTTAGTGTTGCCAGATTTGAGTGACAAAAAGTAGTCCGATCAGACCCTATCACCCACCCAATCATCATAAAAGGGTTATGGTTTTTATGCATTTCCAGTGAGGGAAAGGTTTCTTTGTCTTAGTGTTGGGCATAAAGTAGGCTATACTGCATATATATACTGCATATATATAATAGTTGAAACCTAATTGTAATAAAGTGAAATGACATTTGGTTTTGACAGTCATCATTTATCATTGTGTGTGGAGCAGAGTCAAATGGACTCAATCTCAATCATACTAATTAGAGAGGAGGGGCAGATTTATTGGAGTACAGCCTCTTTTTTTGTGAGTGACAACTGTTCAAATGGTACAAAAGATCAAAAGATCACAATCAGCCTAAAAAACTACAAAAGAATGTAAATATTTAAAAGTGACAAAATAGTTCATTTTGCACATAAATATGCAGGTCTATTGCTCCAGTTAATTGATTATGTTTCCGTAACTGCAAAGTCTGTTATATTTATGGACTAGTTTAATCTCCTCATAAAGACAATAATAATTAATAATAAGTCTAACATTCAGCAGTGTCTCTGGCTCTTCCAGGGCAGAGTGAAGTCAGTTTTGAAATGTGGCTTGAGGTCGTGTTGAAACGCTGCTACACTGTGTTTGATGATATGAGAGTAATCAGGATGTAGTGAAGATGTGACTTGAAGACATTAGGGAGGAGAAGTGTAGTGAATAGTGAGCAAACTGAGTTGGGGAGGTGTGTCGCCGGTGATAGTCACACAGATAAACACAATATCTAAACATGTATAGCTGGGAGAAATGGGTGTAAAATTGCACAGCGCGCCATCGTCAAGTAAGCTGATTAATAAAACATTCATTATCATACATTATTACGCAACATTGTTTGAATAATTTTGCACACATCTCTGTACAGTAGCTCTTTTGGCCTCAGGCACCGTGTTCATGCTACTCATGTAATTCACTTATTTTTGAACCTTAATGTTATTCTGCTCCAATGCACCACTGGACGCTCGTCATCCATCCCCGCTGCAACTGTGCTGAGTACTGTACCATTCATTGCTTGAATACACAAGAGTCAAAATAAAGTATAACGCTTTTTATACTGGATGACAACAGATGCTAACCTTCTGTTTAGGTGAATAACATTGTTTTGTTATTTGTTTCTTTCACTACAGGGATTTCCCCCAAAACCATTCTCTTAATAGTGTACCTTGTAAATTAGTTTAGATAATGAGTTGAATTATCTACTGAACTGAAACCGCTGAAGTCCTCACAGACACATTTCAGATGTCTCTTTTAAACATTTGATAGTGCATAAATCAAGAAGAAACAAATAGATCTCCTGTAATAGTTCCCTTTTATCCTGTGGTTTTCCAACTGTGGTGTGTCAGTTTACAGTGTTTGTTTTTATTGCGCCTCTGCACCGAATTCTACATTTAATTCACACACTGCAGAGTTGTGATGATTCTACATAGTCTCATTAGTCTTTTTGAAATTCACAGAAGCCATCGCTGTGTTGACAGCTCCTAAACATCTGTTGCATCTGACGATTAAACCATATAAATAAAAGATTTTATCCACCCAAAAATGAAAGAAACTACATAAACACAGAGACTGAAACATGGACCTGCAAACTGATCACTCAGCCCTCCATCTGGCTGACATAGCTAGATCTCTGAAGGAACATATAAAAATCATTAAATCAGTGCGCACACTATCTGCTATCTCCCATTAACTTGTTACCTAGTGTCTAATTATTCACAAGAGTCTGTGGGTTATACGTTTAATGCAGCTTGGGATCACACTAACATAAGAAGAGGGTCTATTTAAAAAAAAAAAAAAGCATGAGTCATTAGAAAGAATAGTGCTTGGGTCTCTTAAAGAGATTGATTCCTGTTTATGAGGCCTAAATGACATTCACATATTTCTGTGATGGGAAGTTTATAACTCAATGAGACAATCAATCAAGTGTGTTATATTAAATGATCATTAGATACGAGTACTTGCATGAATGCAAAGCAGATACCTGATTAGAATCACAAGTGTGTTGGTGAATAATATGTGTATACGATGTAAATATTGCACCACACACCATATGTATTTTATTGTCAGTGCAACTTTTGTGCTGATCGTATCACAGCCATGTGTGTAAGTGTCGTCCTTACATAGTGGCAAGAACATTCCTTGATCTCTTCCCAGCTAATCTGAAGAGAAGGTAGTCAGGCTATCAGTGGGATATTTAAAGGGATTACACATGCTGAACAAAATAAGGCTTAGGCGGAATACTACACCTTATGTGTGCACACATGAACTTACTGTGTTTGCACAATTGCACAAGCCTACTGTAATAGTGTTACTATCCTCTCTGCACATGCCCAGCTGTGCCAGAGGAGCTGAGAGAGTTAAGTTAAGTCGAGTGAAGGTTTTAGTAGGCAGCATGGAGGTTACACCATCAGCCAGGCTCTACAGTATTGTCAACACCTGAGGAGAATCTGGTATGGTTACATCCTCTGGCAGCGAGGAGTGTCTCCTGCACTACGACTGCCTTCCGTAACGGCACGTCGATCTAAATCAGGCTCAAAACACGTGTATATACAGTAGTTCTCATTCTATTTGATTTATTTGATCTATTGTTCAGTGTTATTGTCTCTCGTTACCATGTCTTTATTTGTTCGTTTGTATTTTTTTCTCTATTCAAGAACAGAGACAATGTAATGCACCAATTCCCCTCTAGGGATCAATAAAGTATTTCTATTCTTTTCTATCCTATTCCAAGTCTGTACGCCCACTCACATGCATCCGGCACCAGAAATACAAAACACACAGACATGCAAGCATATGTGTACAGGATTACTTTAAACACCAGCCTAAAACAGAAACAGAGACATGCAAACACTTACGTAAACCATTAAATATGCACATAATTGCTGAGTAAATGTAGTACATGCAATACAAAATACAATATACAAAATTAAGCAAAATCTTCAACGATTCGTACTTTTAAAAACTGAGAAAAGAGTTGTTAAATACTGGACTGTTCGTTCATCCAGTTGCTAGGACTTAAACAGATGTGTTTCTGTATAATAGCCGTTAAGGACAATAAATAAATAAATAAATAAATAAATAAATAAGGAAACTGCTTTGTAAAATGGAGTGGAAGCACAAAAATCATCCGTTACTGTGTTTGAAGGCATTCTGGCATCAAACATACGCAAGATTTCAATATACTAGTCTATGAAACAACGTCACCTAAGAGCTAAAAGACGTCACAGATTAGATCTAGTTAAAAACAACACTTTTGTGGGCCAAACTCTTCAAACCCTCTTTCCTATACTCATACACAGCAGTCAGTTAATCATTTTCATTGATGTTTGCTTTGGGGCAATCAGAGAGTGTTGACATATCACTATGGTGTGGTCTAGTTTGTTTTGGGCCTGTGTATAAATCAATAGACACACATTGATTGTTAGATATCCCATTACTCTATAGCTGCAGGCAGAGTTTTCACAGATCATTGTAAAAAAAACGTTAGATATGGTTACGTTTTTTTGATAAATGCAATGGTTATGCTAAGGGCCATTGTCCACATAGCACTTTTCTAGCCGAGCGGTGCTTCACACACGCTTGGAATCTCAGCCTGTGGGTTTTGTTTCTAAGACAATATTAGCAAGGTAGCTAACTAAACACTACATTAACAGGGTGATGACACAGCTAACAACAAGCAGTACAGCGATAAAAGCACCACACTCACCAGCAACATTCAGTGTCTGGCTGATCTGCTTCCACAAATAGGCTTCTGTCTTTTCTTTAGATTGTTGCCATACAAGGCGCGACCACACCACTGCTTTTCTAAAAAGTCCAAAGATTTTCAACTAAAAGCGTTGCACAAAAAAGGCAGAGAGCTCTGGTATAATTGAAAAAAAGAAGCTAGGGTTCAGAAAAAAAACACTTTGTGGACACAGGCTCTAATGGGTTCAGCACCCTAAGTTCAATCAGGTTGATCTTTGGGTGCAGGCTCACCAGGCAAACCGTTGTGGTTTGGTGCAAGCCATTGGAAATAATGGGTTAAGGAGTGCAAGCGGTGCTGTTGCCGTGTGTAATGTGAAAGGCCTGTAAGAAAAAAAAAACCCTGTTGTAATTACTAATAGATCCCATGTCTTAATATGCTGTATAAACTATTTTATTCCATTTCTGTCTATCATGAGTATACAACTATCAGCTTGACAATGAGCAAAAGCTTAATTAGACATCTAAATGCCTGGTGTCAATTTTCAGGATTTGTTCCAAGAATTTATTGATGGCTCGTAACCAAATGCAACATGTTTTTCATCAAACTGTGTAGTGATGATGCCTTAAAATCTTCTGGCATTTAAAAACGCGAGAGATTCCATCTCAACATTTAAAGGGCGAGTACGGTCAAAATGACTGAATGAATGAGTTCAGGCCTAAAGGAAATCTGCCATTTATCACAGCTGGGTGACAAATTAATTAGAGTGTTTACTAAACTCAACTGCACAAAAGCAGAGCTCCAACATATCTTCTGAAAGAAGAATGATTCATTTTCTCTTCTCATCCCTCTTCGCTTTCTTTTGGCACATTTTCCTTGCTTTACCTGTTTAGATCAGCCATACATTAATGACTAATGGTGCAAATGGAGCAGAACCACTTTGTTTTAATTTAAGTGACTGCGTAAATGACAACCATACAGGGTATAATGACTCATGCTTGCTTCAGTACATTTGGTTTTGTTGCAACATTCATATAACGCAAATGAGCAAGAGAATTGCATCTGCTAGGTGACACTCCTCCCCACGACACAGGAACATACAAACACGCACTGGTTTCCCCATACCTCCCCTCCCACACACCAAATCATCATGACAGTGACTGCTCATCCCGCCGGCTGCCTCCTAGTCAACACTGGCCCAAATTCCATCAGATTATACAAATGACATCATCAAGTGTGTGTGTGTGTGTGTTTTAACATGTACAAGCATGGTTGTGTTTAATTTTTTTTACTTTGCAGATTTTATAAAAGCTTTATCATATAAGAAAACAAAAAGTCTTGTGAACATGACAAACCTTCAGCGTGCTTGAACAGAGGGTCAGACTGGGTTTCATCAAACTAAACAAATACACAGTTGCTTCAGAGACACAGCTTGCATGTCTGTCAGCACAGGAAGTACATCTGTTGTTCTGCGGGCCACTGAACTTCAACAGCCATATATGCTTATAGGCATCTCCAGTGACAAGACTCATATAGAAAAGAGCATCCAGACACTTTGACATGCAAAGAGTAATCCCACAGTGCAGCAGCAGACCAAGGTATCGTGACTTGGTTTGACTTCAGCCATACTGACGTACCCCCCGCTCCCCACTGTGGCTGTTCACATATGATGGAAAACAATATTCACTGAGGATTTATTATTACTTTTTAGCGGGTTGAAACCGTACACATGGAATGCAGATCAGTTTAAAAGTTCCCCTGTGGGATCAAGTACACTGAATCAAAGTCAATTCTGTTTGACAAGTGCATTATTATTTTTTTTAAAGTGCCAAAAGGAAAAATCATGTCATTGTGTTTTGACAAAATCTATTGTTAATATCTATAATTGAAATGAAGAAAAAGATTTGAAGAGACATCACAAACATTTATCCCCAAGCCTTGACAGCTGAGCCAGCAGGGGCACTCCGTAAACAAACTCCTGCCCGGTTACAAGGCCAGAACAGTCAGTGTTTGGTCAGCAGTGGTATTTACAAATACAATTAACATCATTTGGCATCTAAACGGAAAGATCCTGACATGTACTATCATGCTGAACATTTTTAAGATAATCAATGTGCAGAACCTAACTGTTGTAATTGTAACCTGCAAAATTACGTTACGTTTGTTCTATTCACTGATGTTTGTTTAGTGGCTCAATGATAAAGCTAAGGTGCAACTAAGCAGCAATCTCCGGTGCTGAAAAATTAGGCCAATAGGGGAGTGCCAAAACGAAAATATTTTTGGTCTCATGACAATTGAACGGGGAGTGAATATTTTTGATATTTTATTATATTAAAGTTTAAAAGCTCGCTCTACCTCTTTGACTTTTCGGAAATAGCTGGGAGCAGGCTCACACATGAGACATGAGTTGGCGAGCTAACATGGGTAGCAAAACAGAGTCTTTGGCTCTTTTGGTGTGATGTTGCACTCAGCTGTCTGGTCATTGTTAGCCAGTAAAAGAATGATGTTGGTTTCAAAGCATTTCTCTATACATGTAGAAAAAAAACTACAGCAGTCTTATTTATATATCCATAGATGGGGCATTGTCATCAACCCCCCCAAAAAATATTACTGTAACTTTTTTTCTCAAAAGGGTGCACAGGACTTCAAATGTCCTGCTGCAGTGGCTATGAAAGCTTCTCTAGGTGTAAACACCACAATCTGAACAACTCCATAAAATGTATGTTAATTATGGCCAATAAAGACCGTGAGAAAAGTGTTTGTTGGCATCTTAGCATCAAAAAGATCTTTTCTCACTTAGCTTATTGGAGCCTGAGAAAATGCCCTGGCTTGTCACAGCTATCCAAAGCTATTGGCTAGTGATGACCCTGACTAAGCCATTTTCTGCTGCCTGTGCACACCCCTCTCTCTCTCTCTCTGCCAGAACAGCCAAGGAGATTTGGGTGTCCTCACAGATGCCAGTATTTCATGCTTTCAACACGCAGGCTTTCAATGTCTGTCTGTCTGTGTGGCTGTGTGGAAAGCATTTGGGTAGGAAGAAAAAAAACAGCATCATCTTCTCAACAACTCTCAACAACTCTCAACAACTTGCAAATTACGCTACAAATGCTTGTTTGCTGTCTATAATGCGTTAGATACATCTCATTCCAAAAAAGGGACAATGGCTCTAATTGATTTGATTTCTGATCTCAAATTAGTGGGTAAATAGGTGCCAGTTTGCATTTTCCACTCCTTCTTGTTTTTGATGAGGTGAATACGAAAACAAGACAAGAGTTTCTGAGAGGGAGACCGGAATGTTTTCGATGTATAATCCGGGCAAGAACCGTCTTATCCAGAATATAAAGTTCAATGAAACGCCTGTCTGAATAGAGTCCAGGAAGTAAGTGAGATGGAAATTAATATTCAATTACAGTGGGGATGAAAAAACTTGAAGTCTCCAGCTCCTCCCCAGCATTGGTGAGTGGTTTGATCATTTACATCTATGCAGTGTCACCTACATATGAGCGGATCCTTATGAACAAAAACTGCCAGCCAAGATACACTAGGGGTTTAAATGAGACAAACATTGTTTCAAGGTGAGGGCTCTCACAGAATATTTGATATCTATATACTACTGGAAATGTTCATTGTAGAATGCGAAAGTATATACTGTATATACACCAAAAAAAGAGGATTTATGGCAGTGTTTGTTTTCTTTCTGCAAATGTGTAAGCAGAAGATAAAATAAAAGGTAATGCTGAATTAAGTTTGGTTCTGTTTGCAGGCTGCGAACTTGTGTTTGCTGGGCCTATCATGGAAATTTGCTCCACAGACCTTTGCTTCAATGCCACATTCATTAATCTATAAACGTACATTTGCTTTTGAATCTGTGTGTGTGTGTGTGTGTGTGTGTGTGTGTCTGTGTGTGTGTGTGTGTGTGTGTGTGTGTGTGTGTGTGTGTGTGTGTGTGTGTGTGTGTGTGTGCAGATGGAATGCAGCGGATAAAAGATAAAAGAGCATTGTGATATGCATGAAGCATGAGACGCTGTCCGTGGTGCTGAAGTAATGCTGCAAGCCCCACTAACTTGCTCTCTCAGGGACATTCATTCATCTTTCGCTCTCTGTCACACACACACACACCACTTAGTTTCAGCCAACACATGTTTTGATCTCCCTGCAATCTGCTGTCCTGAATTCAATCCAAAACCACTTTTATTATGTATATCTAGATTATCTATACTTAAAGTGGCATGTCCCTGAAAAGGCTCAGCGAGAATACAGGCGTAAGTGATGACCTGAAAAAGTGGTGACCAATAACAGGAAGAGAGGCCAGCTAATTCAACAGCAGCCCCATCACTCAGCCCACAGGGCCAGACTGATGTCTGACCTCCAGCTGTCTGTCCATTTTGTGCTCAATTAGCAAAGAACTCTCTCTACCGCACATGTGCAAAAATCTCAGCGCTTGTGACCTTTTTGTTCTCTGCTAATTAAATTACTAATAAATCTAGACGCAAAGTTTCTCTGTCACAAACAAGTGGGTGTGGAGGTCAAGAGAAGAGAAGAGCCAGAATGAAGACGACATCGATGGAGGGGTCTACTGATTCATTCCCCTCCTGGCCCCTTAGCAGGTGGAAAATTGGGAGCAGGGAAATATTCAACTGTCACTCAGTTGCCAAGAAAATCTAAGCTTGTAAAAAGCCACAAGAGGAATTTGGTTCTGGAAACTACTCTGCCAAAAGTGCAGGATCCACACGTTGAGGTTACAATTTTACTGTTTGGAGAGGAAATAACATGGTGAGCATTGCCAAGGCCAGTAAGCAAAAACAAAGTACTACATGGACTCAAATTGTCATTAAACATCATGTTGTAGTTCTTATTTTTTTAATGAATAAAAACAGCAAAATGTGTCAAATGACTTAAAGTGAGCTCTGGTGCATGATCCATGCACACCAAAATTACAGTGGCTTACTTACTGTGGACTATTATTTAGTTTGAGCCATTTCCAAGTCTGTGACAGTTGTTTTTCATACTGTACAAAATATTATGCAAGGACATGGCCTCTTGTGAAACTATACAAATTAGCTCTAATACCTCTGACTATGCTAGCTGTGTGAATACAAACATTAAATAGAGGGGGTCTCTAGATGATTGGTCAAAAATAGGCCCTCTGTTGTCACCGTCCATCCATGCAGGTTTTGAGATTGAGAGTTTTCTCCCATCCTCTCTCTCCACCTCTTCCATGCCTGCCACCTTGGCATCGGCCGTGTTTTGGCTTTGTACCTCTGTTTCAGCACCTCCCTCCTCTGCCTCCACTCTCCCCGTTTCTCTCCCTGTAGCCAAATCGCAACATGGTGATTTATGGGTGAACTTAAAAACACCACACAAGGATCTGCATTTATTTTACACAACTTCGTTGGCATTTTTAAATACTTGTGCTGCGGGTCTAGTGTGATAAATAAAAAGAATGCTTGTAACAGTCAGTTTGTGAGCTTGCTTCTGTAAGCCGTGTAGACTTACTTATTGTTTCTATGGACCAAGAGATAATCCAGGAATGAATGCAAACATGGCATTTGATTTAGTTCCACTTACGTTATTGTTTCAGATGTATTAATACTCGTAAAATGGGTCTGATTGAATAAAGGTGTGTGATACAAACTATCACAGATCGTTGCAAAAGAATGAAAGGATATTTGACATGGATAAAACCACTTTCCAAATAGGACACTAAACATAAACATTACTTTTATGATACAAAATCCTTGACAATATTGCACCAAGGTGGCAAAATGACTACTGAAGAAATAACCCTCCAACCTGAAAACACTGAATCACGTTGCAGTCGAAACTAACCCCTCTCACGTAGGAGTGAATCCAAAACTGGCAAAAATTTCAAGGGCCTGCTGCTAGCAATATACCATGTTGAATACCATGTTTGGTCCTTCTTTCACTTGTTTCCATGCAAAAACAACCCTAAGTACCAGCACCAAGCATTCACTCATTCACACACTAACACACACATACAGTCACCATCTGTCATGCTGTAACCTCCCAAAGCTTGCTTTCCCTTGCCGTCCTGCCGGGACACACGCTCACTAATGATTCCATAACTTTGTTACCACCTCATTATGGCAGTTAGTAAGTGCCACAGCTAGATTTACCACTTTGTAATGGACTAGCGGCACAGACTCATGTGCTTGACAGTCATATTGATTCACTGCACCGTGACGAACAGGCCAGTTGAGACTGCGTGGTGGCAATGATGACCTCCACCTGCTCTCGAGCTACTGCCGTCATTATGTCCATCTGCCTCTTCCTCTTCTACATCTGATCATATGGCAAGGACAGTTATGGCACAACATTTTATGGAAATATGTTGTGATTTAAATAAAACATTTCTGCAGACAATACAAGGCTATCACATACAACTCCACAGCTCTCTGAGTTGAACAGGCTCCAGTCTCCCATTACACAATGACTGATGTGTTTCCACACACGACTCTATAGTTTCACACCACCTGGGAAAAAATATCATAGCAAAGTGACTTGCCAGGGAACAAAAAAAAAGCCAGGAAACAAAGACTGAAAGGAGCAGGGAATTTGCACCAAGCTGGCTCAGCAGCAGAATACTCTCAGATGATGCGTGAGGAGATGATGCCCAAGTTGTCCTGTGCAGTTATTATATAAGCCAAATGTGCATTGTCTTCATACAATTTCAGGAGCTTACTGGAAGACCTGTGGAAGCAATCTGTAATGGTTTCAGAGGAAGAAACATTCTCTTATTGCCAACGGGTTTCTTTTGAATGCAGCCAGGAACATTTCAGCATGTGCAGCTGCTCTGCATGTTTATTTCAACCTACTGGGAAACCTCTCAGGGGGTGCGCCATCAAGAAGAAGAGCCGATATGGAGCTCAGTAAGGACTAAACTACTCATGTTGGCTGAAGTGAAGCAGCTACTAGAGGTTGACACTCAATCAGATTAGTGAGGAATATAGTTTAAACAGGGCAGGATGGGTTAACTAGCATTTAAACTAGCCTGGTGACCTTTTGGTTTGGAGATGACCAGTTGGTCTTTGGAGCACATAATCCCTGGAAAAGCTGGTCTTACTGACTGAACAATGGTCTCCTCCCCCACACACACATACAGTCAACACTACTGCAGTGCGTACACTACTATTTATTTGTACAATGGGGTTTGCTTAAATGAACTGTTCTAATATGTTTGTGGGAGTTCATGGCTCAGTATACGTTGTGTACAAAGCAGCCATAATGATTTACAATGCTCACTACAGAAGCTACATATCATGTAACATCTGAGCGATGATACAGAGACAAAGATGTTATATTATCACTGCATAATTCATATATTTCACATACTGAAATGCCTCCAAAGAGAGGTCTTTATACTTGAGACTGTGATGTGAAAATAGGAATTTTAACATAAACTCATGTGCTCTGTGCTCATATTCTGCACAGCACATTAGCCATCTCCTCCTTGTTCTCCTGCTCGCATTGCCTCCTCATTCATTGGCCCTTGCGCCTGATTTAGCCAGTGCCTTGGGCCTGCAGCAACTGGCGGTGGTATAGAGGGCCATGTAAATGTCACCGTCTCAGAGGCTGTGCTCTGCAGAGCATGAAATGAAATCTGGCAGAGTTTTAAGGCCCTGCCTTTCCTCACATGGACATTCCACAGTACATGGGCCCTATATAAAACTCAAGCGCATGTTATGATTACATCTGGACCCCCCAGCCTCTTTTCTTAATCAATTTTTGAAGTGTTAGGTCAAAAAATTTGCAGTCACTTCCATGTGGGAATAAATATTTTTCCAAAACGATTAACAGGTTATTAGTTCTAAAACAGATTATTTCTGCTGTCATAGGAAATTGGTTAGCTTTGCTAATCCAAACTAATCCTATGGATCATGCAACCATATCAAGATTACTGCATGTTGTATGCATGTACTTCATACACATAACAGAAAAGTAACTACATAATAGTGACCTATCTTACCACTCAACTGTCAATCACAAGATTTAAGTTTCTAAAAGAATAATGGCTGATACTCTCTCACAACAGGAGGATATAAAAGAGCTGCGAGCACAAAACGCTGGCGCAGAAGGACGGCGAGTAATTCAACATATCACTGCAGGAAAAGTTCCCTGTAGGGTTTCTTCTACAGGGAAGATTAGCAGTATGCTTGAGGGGCTCTCTCTCAATTTAAATCAAGAACTTGAAGGGGCCTGAGTTGACAAAATTTTGTACCCAAAACAACTGTGCCAGTCTTGCCTCAGACCATCTCTTGTAGGTTCTTCTTCTTATTATTATTATTATTATCATCATCATCAAACCCATGTACTGAGCATGTAAGACTTTAGGAGGGGGAGCTTTCAGCCATTAATGTATCAGAATTCCTGCTCTAACATTCTTGCCACCAGGCGATCACTCTCTGAACTGACATGAGAGCTGACAGCATTTAGATGAGCTCAATGGGGGCGGCAGTAGCTCAGTCCATAGGTGACTTGGCTGGGAACTGTAGGGTCGCTGGTTCAAGTCCCTGTGTGGACCATATATGGAGCGTGGACTGGTGGCTGGAGAGGTGCCAGTTCATCTCCTGGGCACTGCCGAGGTGCTGTTGAGCAAGGCACCGAACCCCCAACTGCTCGGGGCGCTGGTCACTGGCAGCCCCCTCGCTCTAACATCTCTCCTCAATTGCATGTATAGGTCCTGGTTGTGCATGTGTGTATTTCGGGCCTGTGTGTGTAACATGTATGATAATAAGAGTGAAAATTGAATTTCCCCGTGTGGGATAAAAATAAAGTAATAATTCTTCTAATAATTCTAAAACCCTGTATTATAGTCTATTCAAAAGTGATGAGATCAATTAAAGGCTGTCATCGGAAAATATCTACCTTTTAAAATACCCATTGTTGAAATTACTCTCTTTTGCTTAATGTCTCTATTCGTCTCTCAGCCAGGCACTTAAAGCCTGGCACCTGCGGACATTTACAAATAGGCTATTCTAGTCCATTTAGAGCTCTACCTTTTGCAGCTTATCTTGTGTAAGGAGGTTTTAAATAAATCTCCTTGCCTTAAATAAACAGGAGCTGCGCTCACAAAGGCTTCCCTTGATGTTGGGTCACATGACATGTCTGGACCTCCAATGGAGACTGACAGGCATGTGGCATGATAATGACAACAACTGTATTCTATGCTGAAGGTAGAGGCTGTTTAAAACGATGTGATTAATTTATGAGACACCATAAATGGAGAGCTAATTGCATTCTGATGAGTTTCGATAAAACAATATTATTAACAGACTGCAAAATACTTAACCATTCCCTAAAACCAGAGAGACGTATAAAATCTGGCCCTGCGGATCAGTAATGTGTGCCAGCTTTGCGGAACCACACTTGCCTATGAGCTTTAAAATGGCTGCATGTAACTGTGATCACATGCACTCTCGCTGTATGACAATGCCCGGCAACTCAGAGAGGAGTCAGTGCTGGGGAGATCTTCGTCATGCCCCTGATTCATCGTCATCCTGCTTTGTCCTGTCAGAGCCACTGAGAGGCAGCCAGGCCAGCTGCTGCAGGGCATTGCAGAAAGCTGTGGCGTGGAGGGATGCTGGCAGGTCAATAGAAGCCCCCTCACTGCTCCATGAAGACAACCGTCACCAAACTGACACTGTGAGCAACAAGCTGCTTCACAGTCCAGCAAGAAAATATGATATGAGGAAAGTCATGATGGAAACTGTACTGAATATTATAAAGTGGGATTTTGTTGAGTTATGATTCTAGAGATTTTCATGAAATCAAACCCATTGTTGATACTATTAATGGCTGTCCTTTTTTTTCTGCAATAGCCATATTACTTCATCAACGCCATATCCGAGCTAATGCAGAGTAGCAAACCCAACATTTTGCACTGATGCTTCATTTAGAAGGTTTCATATTGTGGAAAACAATAACATACCATGTCTTTATTGATTATAAAGCAGGTCATGGTGCTGTACTAATACGGTAAAGGTATCAAATGCTGAAGCCACAGAGAAATACACACAGCCCTAAGTCAGGAACTGTGACTTTAAACTAGCTGTCAGGTCTTCCATGCAGTGATGTCACTACTATAATATATATAGGTAGAAAGCAAGCCCCCACCACAGCAACTTACTGGTTTACCCAATATGGAAATGTCAAACACTGCATTTCTTCGAGTGGCCACTAGGATAGTTTGCATAATAGAGCATTTTCTCATTGACCCCCCATGTTAAACAGGCCGTTTTAAACCAATTTAAGACAAAAAATCATTCCTGTCCTGTTTTTTTTTATGTAACAGGCTAGTTTTTATTTTATTGGCGGTTTAGTTTGGTTTAGTTTGCTTGTGTTCGTGGTTCTATTTATGTAGGCACTGTCAAATCAAGTAAAATTCCTTGCAATGAAAATTGCCTGGCAATAAACCTAATTCTGATTCTGATTCTGATTAAAGTTTATGAATAATTAGGGGCGCATTCCTTGAATGACAGCTAGCGGCTAGCCCTCACTACTCCTCAGAGGTATACGTCAGCCAGATGGACGTATCTCCTTCCCCACTACGTCACATCAATGCCCTTTTTTTGGTAAAAGGAAATGAGGTGGAGTCCAAGTCTAAAAAGATCCGGCTTCAATGACGGCTAGTTTAAATTTGGAAGAACAGGAAACACTGACCAATCAGAGCAGACTGGGCTTTTTCAGGAGGAGGTCTTAAAGAGACAGGTGCTTGAACAGAGCGTTTCAGACAGAGGGTGAATACAGGTTTATTCAGACAGTATGAGAGAAATGATGTTTTTTTAGAACATTAAAGAATGTAAACATGTTCTAGAAGAAATAATACAAAACACACAAAAGTATGAACCTGAAAATTAGACATTTAAAAGCATTCAACTAGTGAAACATGGGTGACCTTTATTTTAACACATTAACACAATGTATTTGCCAAACGTTCTGAATGTTAATCGCTCTCAGCTGTTAACATGACAGTGTGTTCACATGACAGTTTATCAAATATGGATCTACAAAAGAAGACATGATCACTTACATCATGTTTAGACAGTGGATCAGTTTTAACATTTCAAGAAGTGATGAAAAAAAACGGAGCAGCATCGGGGGGCTGGATGGCAAAATCCCTCATCAGTGTCAGGGAACGGTGAAAATGTGTCATTAATTTGTTATTACAGGATGTGACACCTGTGTTGTGTGGGGGTTAAACAGGTTGACACGACACTGATTGTTGCCTATTCCGGTTCCACCCATCATCCCATCTAGGCGTCAAAGGTATGATGATGGCTGTGAAAATATTACACCCTGTGAAATTATATCTATATACAACACCTTTTCAAAATTTTGGGATGATAACAGAAGCTATTATCCTGTCTAGACAATTGCCAGACTATAAACAGTCATGGGTGTCTATTACTTCAATAACAAGTAATTTATATTTATAATATTTATTTAACCTTTATTTGACCAGGCAAGTCATTAAGAAAAAAAATCTCATTTACAATGGCAAAAGGCAAAGCCTTTTGAGGGAATGACAATAGTATAACATGCTTTCGGCTGGCACTGTTTGGATGAAAGAAAATCGCATTTTATTGGGGAAAAAAACATTATTATGTGGTAATGAACATAAAAACTACTCTGGATGACCTTACATTGTTTTATGGGTATCATAATCTTTAGTGTCTCTTGCCAAAACAGTAAGATGTTGTCAAAAATCCTCTCTAAAGAGCCATCAGCCCCCTCTCTTGTCACTGTCAGTCTAGACTTTCCTAAAGCTTGAGTCTGCATGCAAATGAGTGGCTCTGGCTTTAGTGTGTACACATGCTAACAGACTGTGGTACAAAAACATTTGCATCAACTCTGCCGATGGCTTTCTGGGTCTTAGAATGATGTTTGGAATCATAGGAGAAAACCCTGTTCAGAAATATGCATGATGTGCAAAAACATTAGCATATTGCTATTACTGAGGCTTGATTGCTTTAGAATAGATATGTGCCTTTCATATATATGCCAGCAAAATGTTTGTTTGTTTTTCATTTAAAAAAGTGGAGGAACTGCACTCCATTGCATATGGGAATGTATCTTGGTACAGGTCTAGCTGAGTCAACTTTAGTTCAGCAATTCATTTAATTTGACACCAAACCTTAAACTACTACTACTACTAATATATATACACACCATGTATGTATCTGGCAGATCAGGCAGCTGATGTATGTCTATGCTATGTGGAATTGATTGTGGAGTGTCTGTGCGTTTGCATGTGTGTATATGCAGACTGAGTGCGTGCCTCTGTGCATATCTCCTAAACCAGGTATCTGTCTCCAAGATGGGATATAATATCTAAAGCTACTTATTAGATTGTAAGCAAGTCAATACTGAAGCATGAATGTGTGTATAATCCACTGATTCCACTATCACACCACAAATGTCCTGCTCTCACACATTATGGTTGGTATCCGTTCTGCAGGTGACCATACGTCATTAAACCCACCCAGAGGGAGTTATCTCTGGAATTACTTTTTTCCCAGAGGAGCTATCTGTCTACATTTTTCCATTCAGTCCCTCACCATCGGTGAAGAATATCAGAATATACTGCTATCAATAAGACTGTGTAAACAAGCCAGCATATAGTCTGTGTTTAGAATGGCAACAATAAGGGGATGTGTGTACTCTCACCCCACACACACAGTCCCATAAACAGTTGAAAATTGCTCAGCATTCAGCAGCTGATTCCGGCACAGAAAGGGATATGCATCTGTACTGAGAGAGGAGGAGAGTATGTACAGGCAGGCAGTCCTCCCCAGTGTCTGGCCGAAGGCCTCCCTGGTGGATTATGTTACCCAACAATGGCAGTGGCTTTTCAGTCGGTGTATGCTCCAGTAGCTGGAAGGCATAAAAACATGCCTCTCTTCCCCTTTCCTTCACTCTCCACCAGAATTAACATTGTACCCTGTCGGATTGCAGGTCTACAGTATGGTTTTATCAACAAATGAGCACCCTGGTGCTTTAGTGTGATAGCCTTTCTATTTGCTTTTCACAAGAAACTAGAAAGGCTATCACACTACAGCATTTGAACAGTGCATGCTCTGACATGCATGGCATCACATTGCAAAGGTGCCGGGTGTCGCTGCTGTGAAGACACAAAAAGGTGAGACTGCTATTGATGTTAGCATTTCCTCACTAATGAAAGATGGTAAAGACAGAAGGCTTGGTTGAATTGCAAAGATGTGATAGGACATACTGTAAGCAACTGTGTGTCCATAGAGAAACACACTATCTACACAAAGACAAAGCCTGAGGCATAGACCGCATGAAGGATGGCTGTTATGGTAAACATTGCTCTTCTTCAGATATTCAATAGACTTAAAAGCTGCTGCACAGACATAACTCCCTCAGCAGAATACTGTAGACAGCAAAGTGACATCATCAGTAAGTGTAATGTACTTTGTGTCATGCTTCAGCTGCACAATATAAGGGTAATGGGTCTGACCTCGGAGTGAATTATATTTGTCAATGAATTGAATCGAGCAGCTATTTCAACATGTTATGGCGATCGCTGAAATTTAAAAACAACTTATTAAGAATAAATCCTGGGGAGCATAACGTGATTTTTTTCAGCTTCAAACTCCTCAAAAAGCAGATCATCTCAGAAGAGCAGGATTAATAGATCTCTAAACCTCACAGTTCACCTCACAGGGTAGCATAAAACTAGTTCTCCTTACTTCTTGAAAAAAAAAGAAAAATCCACAGAAAAGATGAAGAAATTAAATTGGCCTGCTGACGGCTCCCGCGCGACCTATCTCAGCAGCCGAGTGCGGCGGAGAGTGCGCAGGCTGAGATTACACGGCTAGTGCAGGAGTGCTGGAAGAGTCCCCTCAAGCCAAACTAGTAAGTCTTATTGAGGAGCCTCAGAAACAGAAGGTGTCCTGATCTCATAAGTGATCCACTGAAAAGCGAGATGACGTTATGGGACCTGTCTGACATGGATCCGCTCAGTAGAACAGTGCGGTGTAATTAAAATTCAACAAAAGAAAAGAACACAGTCTGGAACCACAGCACATCAGAGAATACTGCTACAGCTGACTCATCAATACTGTCATACACTACCATCATTACAACACAGTTGTGACTTCTGGCCTTACCTAAAAAAAGCTGAGGGGGACAAGTTATGAGTAGCAGCTATGTCATCACTGTGCATTGCGAAATCATTGTTGTTGTCATCATCCCTTATTTTGATTGTAAAGCCTTCTGGTGTTAGAAAGCAATATTTGTGCAAGCACTATAGCTTCCGTCTGCCCTTCGGGCTCCTCAAGTCTGATGGTCCTTTTCATAATTTCAGTTTAATTTCAGGGTTCCATGGCTTCAAAAGACAAGCTCAAAACAGAACAGCAAACACCCAAACAAGGCTGTCTGTCTGTGATGACACATTTGCATCCGGACAGCATTATCTGCATAATTACATAGCAAAGCGAGACTTGCTACATGGAAGAAAGTGTGAAAAATATACAGAGCTTTTAAAATATTCAACAGTCTTTATCTCCCCTCGAAAACATCCTTAATATTCCACAGGCAGCATGCGGAAAGCAAGTGGCTGAGGTAGTGTTTACAGGTATTTTGTAGCAGAGCAGATGTTATCGTGTTTTAACTAAATTGGTGCTGCCAACAGCACAACACAGACAGCAGCAGGACAAGCCCTCTTCTAATTTTCATGGGAATAAAAAAAGAGGCAGTCACAAAGGACCTTTAATTCTTATGTTCTCATCTGTGAGGTGCCTGAGATATATGAAAATGATAGAGGGGGAAGCCACTACAGTGGATAACAGCATCAAGACAAAAAGAAAGCTAATGAAGCACAGGCACACGGTTGAGAGTTCAGCACTGAGTCCATCATTATCTGACGGGCAAAGAGGAAAAGGCAGCTAATGATCACTCCAACACTCCATCTCCACAGTCATATGAAGCCACTGCAGTCAATCATACGAGGGAGATGCAGAGGTATCTAATGGGGGGGTGTATGCTTAAGGCCTGTGTCTAACAGGGAAAGTGTGCACATTTTTTTACGGTTTACGGAAATGACACAGGCACAGAGGGAAGATCAACAGATTGTGAGACTGTTCGCTGCTTCTTTGAGATAAAAAGAATGCACTTGGAAAAAATGTCTGCCTAGCAATGCCTTTCACTTGGAGTAGGCAAGAAAAAGAAGATAAAGAAAGCGAGGAAATCATTAAATATGCCTCTTATCCTGTGGCACATTACCTAAAATCTGGGGGAACTGTGTGGCCTGCAGCTTTCGGTAAATATTCCCATTCCTGTATTATGCAAGTGCTTGATTCATTTTGGTAGGGTACTAATAGCTTCTTTATACTTGCTTGACCTCTTTGCCTTGATACCTTCCTATTGTCCTTGTATCTTCCTTCACCTCTGCTGGAGTCAGAATAACAATCGCTGTTTCCTGTGCCTCAAACACACAACACTAATTACAGTCTATACTAATGGCATTTTATGTTCCTCTACACCAGGAGCCATTAACAGCTTCATAGACAAACTAGTTGTGCATTTACATCAGACAAGTGATCCATTCATATCACAGCTGGAGTTAGTCTAGGGAGTAATTTACAGATGTAATGTTCATTTATGCCAAGTGATTTTCACAGGCTTGTAGCAGTGTTTTAATGACACAGTCAGTCTGGAGCAGTGCTTGTGTAGACCATAAGCAAGGGAGCCTGAATGAAAATATAGAGCAGACTGGCATGGCTAAAGGAATAAGACATAAAACCAGAATCCATCAGTGGAGCGTTTACAGCCTCCAAGCTTCAGAGTTTATAATGGAAGGAACATGTGGTGAGAAAGGCTTGGACATAGAGAGTGGTATGATGGCACCTGCTCTGCTGGCCAGAACTGTGTCCTCCACAAGTGGCAGCAGTCTGTGCAGCTTTTTTTCCATTTGCTTGCAAGCAGTTAATCTTGCACAAGGAGCAAAAATTCTACACCTCATCCTCATATTTAAATGCCAAAGACGCAATTGCAGACGCTGTTGCTCCGTCAAAGCGCACCGATTGGAATGCATTATTTTAGCCCTGCCTCGTTATCACTTAAGGCAAGTGCTAAGGTTGGCTGTCAACGAGACATAAAAGGGGGAACTGCAGTCCAGCAACTTTGTCAAAACGAATAACCCAATTTCATTAATACTCTAGATTAATGAGAAAGTTGTGAAAATGCACACAATCAATGCAGTGCATCACGCACGAAGCTGACAACATGAAAACAAGCGGCATGACGTTTAAGACTGCACATTCACGGGGGGAAAAAAAGTGGCTGGCGGAACATGTTATGATTAAAAACGAGAGATGCGTCTAGGAAGTGATGACAAGTGCAAACAAATTGTCGCTGCAGAATGAATGAAACGAGACAAACAATTTGCGCATTTGGCCCCTTTACCTTGTCAACACAGGCCGTCCGAGAATCGCCTCGAGAGTAATCCTCTGAATTTCGCTGAAATTGCTCCGTTGCCTCGAGAAAGTACCAAGTCGGGATTTATCATAAAGGACGTCACTTGGATGGTAAGGTCCCATACACCGGAGTATCTCCCTGTATCGCTCCGTCTGTGGGCTGCAGAGGCATTACTGAACGTATGAAACAGCGCTTCACACGAACGGGGAGAGGGAAAGTCCGGCATGGAGTGTCCTGTCTGGATTCTTCAGCGGGCCACTTATACAAGTTAGACACAAAACGTTTAAGAGACAGTCTATTGCTGAAACTTTGATATGAATAAGTAGCAGGGCTATCATAGCTGCTGGAAATGATCACAAAGGAAGGGGAGAAATTGTATCCTGTAAAGTGAGGAGGATCCCAGGTGCACTAATGAACTCCTGAATATTAGCATAGAGGTTGAGTAATGGCTGAAGGCTATAAATGAACCTCAGGTTAGGTTATTTCCTACATGGTTCATAATTCAGCCATAGAATCAATAACATTTTGTACGTTCAAAACTATATTTAAAATATATTCACCACAACATCCTCATGACAATGGAGCAGAATTCATCTGCTGAGGAGAAAGCCCTGGGAAAGGCTAGTAAATGGATCTCAACTTGTGAGGATTTTTTTGAATATATGTTTTTAGAAATATAGGGTCAATCATTATTCACAGTTTATAAGCCAATGTGGAACAGAAGATCTTAAATGTCACAGATTTGAACATCTACTGTACAATTGCATGAAGTCAGACAAATCTGGCAATTCCAAATTAAAAAATATATCAGCTAACCCCTAGTACATGTTGTGCAATTTCACTCATTTTCATTTGCCTTCCGATTAGGGCGAATGTCCAAATGTAATTATCATCATCTCTTGTGTGGCACCCAAAATCGGCAACAAAATAATAATAAAACACTGTGACTGTGTGTGTGTTATGGAGAATGAAATCCTTCAGTGCAGTTTTTATTATCCAAGCCTCTCACACTAACACACACACACACACAGACACACACACACACACACACACACACACACGCACACACACACACACACACACACACACACACACACACACACACACACACACACACACAAAGACAGAGACAGTTCTCCTATCACTCTCTGCCTCTCTCGAGCAGTGATACTGATGAATGACTGGAGGCTACTCTACTGGGAGAGAGCGAGAGGCAGCAAACCAGCCTCTGCCCTGTGCCTGCCAGCAAGCCTAGATCTAATAACAAAGTTGCATACTTTAATGGCATAACCCTGGAGCTGTAGCAGTAAAGCTTAGCTGTAAAACTGTAGCTAGCTGTGTGTTAAAAATGAACTTTGGGTGATCAGACTTTAAAGAAATCAGTTACGCATTTAGATAAGTGTTTTGATTGTGACACTGCATAAGGACATTTCTGCATTGAGACATTATCAGGGGATTTACTGAAGCTTGAAGCCTTTTCATCAACCAGCAATCAACAATTTATTGCTGGCAGTCCGTCAATAAAGGCATTCCCTGAAAGTGTCAGTGAAATCAATAATCCCCCAGAGAGACACGGAGAGGCAGAGAAAAAATAAGCAGAGGTATAATAAGTGGCCACACTTGCAATGTATGCAAATGAGATAGATTGATTGTGTTGCCAGTGGAGCATTATGGATGAACAGAGGTGAACTGGATTTGCACAATTCATACCAAACTGTGCAGATTATGACCATTTACCCCCCTTCACTCACCCCTGTGACTTTAATTGTTACCATAATGATTTAATCTCACCTGATCCCAGTGTGATGACTAATTTCTCTTGGGGGAAAACTGAACTGTCACCCTAAGCCGACTGCAGTAAATCTGTCCTTAAGGAAAAACAAGCACTGCTCACCATAGGCTTAAACAAAGTGTGTGTGTGTGTGTGTGTGTGTGTGTGTGTGTGTGTGTGTGTGTGTGTGTGTGTGTGTGTGTGTGTGTGTGTGTGTGTGTGTGTGTGTGTGTGTGTGTGTGTGTGTGTGTGTGTGTGTGTGTGTACGGTGTCTTTAAGTTAGTTATGCTCAAATTCAAGATTGTTTTCTGTGTGTGGTGTCTTTAAGAGAACTTGCGCTGGTGCAGTGAGTCCCACAGAAGGCAAGTGTGATCTTATTTGCGTCACAGTATCTTGCAAGTATGCAGTATACCCGCTAGCCAACACATCAAAGTGTGTGAAATAGCTTGGCTGTATCAAAATGTGTCTTGAGGCTGAGAAACACAGATACGCTAGTAGAAAGTAAATACGATCCTATGATCCTTGAGGCTTGTCAACAATGCAAGTCAACAAGATGGAAATTTCATTTGTTTATTTTTTAAAAAGAAAAACTGAAAAAGAGGATTAAGAGCCACACATTTTACATGTCAGATTAAATGTGAATAAATACTACTGTATGCATTTTGTCAGAGCACTTAAAGAGCCTGTGTGTGGCAGGTTCCAGTCCATATTTTTCATCTCTCTGGCTCTGCATGCAACAGCCAGCTATTTATCAATAATTCATACCAAAGGAGGTAGTTGCAAACCTATGAAAGATGACACAGAGAGTGCAAAGTAACCGATGATTTTGCTGTCACAATTACCATTAAGTCATACGTTTGTGAGAGCCTCAAACAATTCAGCTCTCTTTCAAAGAACTCCAAGGAGACGACATTATAATGTAATGGCTGCTTGTTATAAGTATGTACACTTTAAGTCAATGTAAAAACTAACACATTTTGCAATGTGCTTTGCTTGAATTCACTCTGTCAACAGAGTAATCTAGTGGTTTATAATTGCACTGCAATTTATTTCATTAATCAAATGTATGATGCTGGTAGATGATGCATGGGCCATATAAATGTAAATTATTAATTATTATACATCATTAGAAATTCTGCTGATGCTGCCATGGCAATGACAGCCTTGTTACAGTGAAAAGTATGTGAATAACTACCTAAGCTTTGTTTGAAGTTTTTGAATAATAATCTGAATTCATAACAACATCTCAAATACAAACCTATGTTTATATGTATGCGGCACCTATGGTCTCAGCTTTACCTTCTTTGTTATTCTGCCACTCACCCATCTTCTGCAGCATCTCTCAAAACAATTACAGACTTGAGGGATTAGCTACGAGGCGTGGCTGGATGAAATCAGTTTTCACTGGATGGGAGACAGTAAGCACGTTCCCACCCAGCATTTTCGATCGATGCTCATGAAACGGCCCAGAGGGACATCTGCAAAACCTTTGATGTTCCCTTGAAGACTCTATCGCTTTTTTCGACTTGATTTAATTCAGGCCCTATGTCTTGAAGCAAATTAATTCCACCCTGTAAAGTGACAACATCAGTATCTAATTTGAAGCTTGCAGTATGTATGCGCATTTTTAATGCAAATGGTGCAGATGGTGTGAACACGATGGTTAAGTTAAGCAACATCGAACATGTTGCATTTTCTAATTGCCCAATTAATATGGCGTCTTTTAACCCAAGAAAATCAGAACTCATTACATGTGCTCATGCATGTATCTGAACCTCCTTAACTACAAAATTCACATGAAAGAGCCAAGCTAATGAACAGAGCTGTAGGACTTGCTTATATTCTGTAGGCACTATGCAACACATACGCTACTTACGTTGTTAACTGTGCATTTAATATTCGTCTGCAGCAAACTAAACACTAGTAGAAGTACTAAGAATAGAAATGGCATTGAAGCTGAATAATTCAGACGCAGGGGGTGGAGTTTTTCTATGAGGCCAAAAAAAAGCCTTAGAAATGCTGATATCACAACAGCATATTGCGCCCACTGAAGAATCTCTTTGTGTGTTTGTTTGTGTGTGTGTGTGTGTGTGTGTGTGTGTGTGTGTGTGTGTGTGTGTGTGTGTGTGTGTGTGTGTGTGTGTGTGTGTGTGTGTGTGTGTGTGTGTGTGTGCTGGAATTAAAAGGGCCACGGGACACTTTACACAAGGCTGAACTAATCATAACACAGTCCTCTAATGTACTGTATAGGTCAGGTTCTTTCAGATGCACTTAGTGGTTTTATAGCTGAATGACTGATGAATGATGAAGTCTCAAGAATTACTCAACACATCACTAAAACACACATTTACAATTAATATAAGCTGTTTCAGCTCATCCACAAGTCCACAAAGTCCACTTTCTTCTGACTTTACATATAATACAGTGTAAAAGCTTGTATTTTAGTGTGAACTCTGTGGACTGTAAAGCTGGAAACAGCTCTGTTCACCCACCAGGGTTTTGAAAATCTGACTCTCCATCTTCCAGAACAGGCAGCACTTACTCTCCCATTTCCTACATCCATGCACCTGCTCTCCTCCATCCCTCTCTGGGACTTGTGCTCTTCACACTTCCCTAAACTTTACAAAAGAAATTCACAGTGAAGTATTAAATATTGAACAGCACACGAGTGAATGCTAAAGTGGTTGTCTGTCAGTGCAGTGGGTGAGCAAGATAGAAAAAGATTTGTGGATTAAGGCACAAGACAGAATCCTGAACCAGCTGTAATGTACGGAGCTTTACATTCACATCATCACTTTGGCTTAATGAGGCAATCAGTGCTGCATGATGTTAACATGCTCTTCAGATCATATGATTTTTTTCGTAAGGAGAAATTCATCTTAATTGCAACTGCAATTAACCAATAGAGACCATCTTGAGAAGGAATCACATACTTCCCACATAATGCCCTTCTAGGACCAAAATAATCTTCAAACTTCAAACCTGCATTTTGATCCCAACTACACCACTATATACCCGCACTCTGGATATATAGTGGTGCTTCGCGCCCCCAATGAAAATCATCAGAGGTTTCAAATTGAAAATCAAGTAAAATTAGCTTTTAATTGAATTTGTTTTCTCTTCACACAACCTTCATGCATTCATCTGAAGACAAAAACAACAACACACAGACAACAACATAGCTTACCTGCGAGAGCATGCAGCTAAAGACACAGGGTAACACTGCCTGAGAAACTGCAAAATCCTCCTACTTACCTGAAGTCACAGGTGTGGCTTTATGCAAACGAACAAATAACGGTAAAGCATGGTGCATTCAAATACCCTGTAAACTTATGGTATAGGTGCCCCTCATAAACTCATGGTGCATTCAGGTGCACCTTGTAAACTCTCTCCCACTCTTTGTTTGGTATAGCCACTGTTGACATTTTTTTTATTAAATAATATTAAATATTATTGTAGTTTTTTTTTTTATTGTGACTTCCCAAATCTGTGTAATCGTAATACAATAAGCTCATGCAGAACAAGTCTCATTTAGTCAGTCGTATGCTCAGTACTTACCAAACAAAATGTTGGAAATAGTTTAGTGATATTGCATGTTTGGGAAGTATGGAACATACAACTTTGAAAAGCATTCAGCTCGGGAATGCTATGACAGCACACACAGCCGCAGATGAACACACGGCTGCTGCCCAAATTGAAGCACTGGCCCTCCAGTTATGCAGACTCTCTTGCTAGTAAGCATTGTGCAACCTTGACTACATATGCTTTATCCATTCCAGCAGGCTTTTATAACACCAGAGCCTTGAATTTCTCTTAGAGAACTCCTGCCCCTGGGAAAGAGCTGTTTATATTGGTAGTATAGCAAAGTGTTGTTACTTTCTGTCACTGTGTTGTCATTCTGCAGTGTAGCTGCCATGTCCTTCTTGTAGAGACAGGCAAGAGCAATTCCTGCTTGAACTGTTCACTGGCAGGTAGAAGGTGCTGAGAGAACCAAACAGAGACTACATTATCTTTGCTTCACTGCACTGCTTTCTCTCCGCTTTCCTTGCTCTTTGCACTCTCCCGCTCTCCCTCTTTTCTTTTCCTGTGGACCCTTAATGCACTGTGTCCCAACTGAAGTGGCAGGAGTCAGAAGGGCTCCTATCGTATTCACTTAAGTGTCAAAACCAGTCAAAAACAAAAAAGCTCGAGATCACAACAGCCGCAACACCACATCAGGCCAGGGGCGTATAGTTAAGGGAGAACACCATCCCTACTTACTAACCTCTACTTGCAGCGCCATATAAACACCTAGCAAAGTACCCAGAACTTCCTCCTGAAAGTAGAAAGTAGGAGTTTTACCATTTTAATACAAGTGCAGCTCTTAAAGAGAAACTGCCGTGGAAATATAGTATAGGCGTACATTTAGTCACTTTTTCAAGTTTATAATAAGGCATTTATTTGGTACCTAGCCAGTGTCAATGAATTTCAATAAAGCTGAATAAACTAATAAAATATATCTCAAAACCATTAGGTAAGAAGGGAAACTGCTTATGGCACATAATGACACATGCTACGTGAGCTTTAACTCTCTATTCTATTAGTGGAAAAATTTGGTTTCTTATTGACAGTTATTGTTCTTCTTGCTCTCCACAGCGACCAAATGCAAGGTGCAGCCATATTTCTAGTGGATGTCACAGTCACTAACTGTAGTAGAATTAAACATGGCTTATTCATTACTAAATAAGAAAAAATGACGATACAAAATGTAAACAACTGAGAATGGTATTTTCCGAAAAGTTGGCTCAGGGGGAAAACATGTATTTGAGAGAGACAAAGCCATGCAAACATGTTGCTGCGAGCGGACATGCGCTGTTAAATGTTAGTTTGTTAAAGGAAAGCTTTGTGGCTTGGATGTCAGGGAGGGATCATTACTCGATATCTACTACCAACAGTAACCACAGTTACAGCATGTGTACCTTAATGAGATACATCCTCTAATCGCTAGGGCAATGCACACAACTCTTTTTTCTCTACAGCTATGGCTTGTCTACGCTTGTCATATTTGTGAGACTGCTATTTTGTCTCCTCCATCCTCAACATCCATTTAGCGCCATTTAGCTTTTTGTTTGGTTTAGTTTTGCATCATTCATATGGCAGGCTGGGTCATTTAAGGAGATACAGTTTGTGTTCGCCATGCCAAGTTGAACGTGATGTATGATGCCATGTGATCGACAACATGTGAGAATTAGAAGAGGAACTGCATAACAGGAACGGAATTTTAAAATCACCTGTGTATGTGAACTAAGGGGCAGATGACTTCATACATACAGAATGGTGACAAATTAAAGGAAAAATAAGCGTCGTGGTACGGTCATAGGCCGTCAGAAGCTGCCAAAACAGTTTCAGTGTTCATTGGCAGATATTCGACAAGAGGGATGAACACTATTCGTCTGAAAGATGTTCCCTCATTTAGTGTTTTGATGATGGTGGTGGATAGTGCTACCACAGTGGTTCTAAAATGCATCGGCTTGTCACCTCTAAAAGTACATATACATTTCTAATTGCAACCCAAAACATTACAAGCAAACAAGAGTTTTTTACGGGGGCAGGCAGTACAGTCTATGTACTTAAGCACACTGATGCTTTCAGGTAAATGCCAACATCAGCATGCTACTGTAACATGCTTATAAATAAATAAGCAGTCTCCATTGAACACATGGCTCTTATTGCATAAGCAGAAGTAAATAAATACCTCCTTGAACCTTCAAAGGCTTTAGAACTAAATAAAGAAATATTCTTTTGTGCCTTTGAACTGTCAAAATAGCAGTTTTCATATTTCATATTAGCATATTTGGAGTGATCTGTTATTGTGTTACAGCAGTGAGTTTGATTCATCCAAATACCCCAAATCTGGCGTCCATCATCACCTAACTTGTGTCAAGGGTCCTGTGATCCCCAACCTCCAGCCTTCACACTCCACTAGCGCAGCACCCAGGGTTTGAGTGGCAGGAAAGTAGTGGCATGTCATTGAGAAAGGTTGTACAGTCTGTACACATCTTAAGTTCTAAAAAAAAAAAAGGAAAAAAAAGCTTTGTGTTGTGTCAAAACTAGATGTTGGGCGATAATACAGTACAGCAGTAGACAGCAATGGTAACCAGGGTCATTTGGAGGAATGGAAATATTATTTTGACAGCCTCTTACAGACCAAAGTGGTTTCATATGTGGAGATTTATCTCTTCTGATGGCTTGTCTGAGGAGAAGAGGTGGGGATAGGAAGGAGTTAGATTGGATGTGATCCCTGTGAAACTTCCATCTAAGCTGAAAATATGGTGTGTACTGCTGGTCAAAGAAGGTGATATATTTTCATTTCCCAAGCAAACCCTGTTGTTGTTGTTGTTGTTGTTGTTGTTGTTGTTGTTGTTGAGTTATGCTTAAGCAAGAACCTTTTCAAAGCTTGAAGGTCGCATATCAGGCTCATTTTCCGGTTCATACTTGTATTTTGGGTTTCCACTAGAACAGGTTTACATGCTTTATTGTTAAAAAACGCATCATTATTTTCAAGTGGTGAAGCCCAGTCTGCGCTGATTGGTCAGCGTCTCTGCACCGTCATTGCACCTGGGGAATGGGAACTGCGCTGTAGCAGCACCTTCTACCTATGTGTAGTGTATTTGTCACATCACAACCATACAGAAGTCCCGACAGCTCGTTTAAGGCACAGTTTTTTAAATGCTGGCTCCATGCATTTCTCTGTGGATTGAGCGTTTCAATACTTCCACAGTATTCTAATGGCACCTTGACCTGCTTTATAAAAAATACATGGAAGTCTCACTTTTTACAATATGGGACCTTTAAATGATCTTTTATAATGAGAAATGAAAGATCTTTAAATGGACTGGACCGTTTCAACACTTTTCCAATGAGTAAATTATAGTTCTGGGACTCAGATTAGGCATTGATGTCATTCAGAGGCTAACATCCTCCACTCACCTTTGTTGTCCTTTGCCATCCTCATTTGTAATCTAGTTGGCACAGCCGCCACTATTGGTCATGGCAGTGTAATTGTGACATTAGGAGTTGGTGCTAGAGGGATCCACAAATGTCGTCCACAAATACAGCGTGAAAGTCACATAGCTCGGGCTTTGAGGAGATAAACACTCCAAATACTCAGAGCTTGTTAGTCATGGTCCCTAATTACCAAACGGTTCATGTAGGAATCTCCCAATTGTCCAATCTAGTCCACACAAAATGATGCCAGGGATGCTGCTGGCATGCATAACTATTTGATAGTTTGAAAAATATACATATTTTTTCTGATCAAGATTTCCAGCCACAAACTGTTTTCTGTTTATCTGGATCCCTGTCAGTTGAAGGTAATTGCTTTTATTGCTGGCATCCAAACAAAAACAATGTTGACAATATTTCAGTATTTGACAGTGTTTGGATGTAATCGCTGTGTGATGCAGAAAACCTATGAGAATTCATTGTCACCAAGTCCTACATGAGTCATAAAGTGAATCATAATGTGTTACCAAAGTGACAGTGATCCTTTATAATACCCATCATGCACATATCTCTCATAATGTAAGTGATCAAATATGGCGGGCGTGTAATTGGATATGATTTCAGTTATTAGATGATGAGCAGCCGACAAATTGGGCCTTGTCCTCTGCCAGCAGTACGGGTCACAGCAATCAGTCAGTGAACTTGAAAGAGTCATCCAGAAACAATGTGGGATTACAACACCAGAAGTAAAGACTAATACTGTTCCCTAGATCTCAGAAAAGACAATGTTAATTGTTCTTTTGGTATAACCTTTTGGTTAATTTAGCCTCATATACTGGGAATACATAGTTGACTTGATGGTAAAAAATAACTGCTGTTCATAGGCATTAACACAGAGCTGTTTTCTCCCACATCAGAAGTTAGGACTCAACTCAGTAATTTGCATATGTTGGTGTTTTTTTGAGTGTGTATATGACTGCATATTAGTAAGCGAGAGTCCATTAAATTTTAATCCAAGCTCTCCTAAGGAGCTTTGCATTAATTATTACAGAGTGTTAAGTACAATACACCATAAGGCAACATCTGGTGACTGGTGAGAGAACCCGCAGGGGAGGTTTTCCTGGGTTGAGGGCTCCCTTTAGAAAGGCTTAACTTCAGCTGGGCTGCCGTGTCAAGGTCTACCTGCCCACAAACTTAGTCCTCAGAAGCAGAATAATTGGATCATATGGATAATGGCACACTTGGACATAGAATATGTATATTTTTAAATGACCTTTTGAAGAAGAAAAGGCCAACTGACCAAAGCAAAGTGATATTTTAAATGCATCACAACGTTTCACTAGTAGGCACCGGAAGAAGTCCTCAAAAGGAGTCCTCAAATCTTTTACTCGAGTAAAAGTAGTGAAACCACAGTGTAGAAATACGCTGTTACAAGTAAAAGTCCTGCTATTCTTGTACTTAATTAACAGAGTAAAAGCTGTATTCATTTACATGTCAATTAAAAGTACAGTGAGCCGATACCATACACTCCCACGAGACCACACTGCATCACTATCATGCAATGCTGCCCCTGTGTGGAAGAAGGCTGCACACACAGAGTCTGCTGTGACTTTATGCAAGTGTATTACAACACATACAGTACAGTATGAATCAACACAAATCAACAATGTTTCAGCCTATAGCCCTATAAAGCAAAAATAGAAGGTAAATAATTGACCATGATAGCATATGCATATTGTTTGCTGAGAGAAAAATATATTTTCAAAAAAGGACAAGTGTCACTCAATTTAATTAGAATTTTCTTTTATAAATTTGACTCATTATAAATGATATAACTTAGTGCTCTTAATTAAAGTAATCATTCCCAGGACAGCTGCTGTAACCTCATTATTCTTGTTTTACCTCATTAAACAATAATAACATTAAATCACATCAGTAGAATACATTTGTAGAGAGTTGTGGCCTGGTGGATCTGAACTCTTGCCATCATCACACCCAATCTATTAGCTACTACTCAATGCCACCAAGGGTGGGACGTTTTCAAATTTAATAACTGGAAACATGGTTACAGCCCAGTGCATCCATATTTCAGGATTAGCTGTGACTATGCGGGCTAGCAACCTTACTGATTTGTTCTAACATCTCACACCTGACTGGATTTTCTTTTCACAACCTGGTCTTTACTCTTTACCCTGCTTTAAATAGCAGATTGTTTATGACAGGGACAGATAACAGATGAGCAGTGTTGGACAATAAAAATAGATGACACAACATTTTTATCATACCAAGAGATAGGACCTGCAGATACTGGACTACATTTGCTGTGAAGAACTATAAAGACTGTTAAGTGGGTATACTAAGAGGTGGGTTTCAGATTCAGATTCTGATTTTTATATAGAAAGAGAAAAAATACTGTACTTTTGTTGTTTTTTGTCTAAAAGGGCATTTATATCCTTGGCAGGCTTTTACCTTTAGACCATCAGCATGGTGAACCGCAGCCCAGCCCGCGTTGTGCTCATGTTTATTGGATTGTTTGCCTTTTTTGCCGCAATCACATTCAACTCTCTATCAGGATTTGGTGCTAAATCAGGTGAATGTTTGTCAAATAAGTAAAATCTGTCGCAAGTTTTGTTTATGTATATTATGGCATAAACTATAAACCGTGCTTGTCTCGATACAGGTGTTTTCAAGCAGCGCACAGAGGATGTGACACTCAAGTATACAACCCCCATAACTCCTGCTCAGTGGGCTCTGTTTGTCTGGGATTTCAGTTATATATGGATTTTTGCCATGTTTATATACTTTTTAGTGGGACTCTGTAGAAGGTACCATCATTTGTTATATTTTCATGCATAATAAAAAAAGATGATAATGCTTAATAGCCACTGCAGAACTATGCTTATGTCTTAATACTTTAATCTCATCCTGTTGTATTATTGCATGCAGCAAATCACTCCACCTAGTAAAGAGGCAATTTAGTCGTCCTCTGTGCAGTCATTCTCTCTTTACATGTTGCAGATCACTCTGACTTTATATGAAAGAGTCTGATTATTTCCCAGCAGACACAATTTGTTTGCCAGGGTGTGATTTCTCTCTCGAATAAAAACAATATTATCCTTGCTCCCTGCAGGAATGCTTACGACTGGCTGTACACCATGCCCTCAGTGCTACCCTATGGATTTCATGTCTCTTTCATCATCAATATCTGCTTGAACATTACATGGTTGTTTCTGTTTGACAGAGAGTGAGTGTGTGAGTTCAGGTTGGCTAACCAAACATCTCTTTCTAATAACATTAACAGCTTCTTTTTTTTTGCTATCATTTCTGACATTTTAAATGTCTGCTGTTCTCGTGTGTGTTTGTGTGTGTGCGTGTGTGTGTGTGTGTGTGTGTGTGTGTGTGTGTTTGTGTGTGTGCGTGTGCTTGTGTGTAGGTTGTTGCTACCAGCGCTGATCATCTCAGCACTAATGACGCTCACTGATTACATGATGTTATTTTTCTCCTGTCATGGACTGAAGATCTATGGTGCCTGGTTGAGGAAATACCACAACACAGACCTCTGGCTCATCAGAATATTGGTAAAATGATATCATAGACTCTTTTTTTGCTCTTGTTGTTGTTGTTGTTGTTGCTGTTTTTTACGTCTTTGGTTAACAATGACTGTCATTGAAAAGCTTGTAAAGAACAGTAATACATTCACACATTCAGCAGACAAAATATGCACTTTGGAGTGCAAAAGTGGAAATGCAAGGTGAATTTGAGTATAAAAATTGTCACAGTCCATGTTTTATTAGTGACCTTAATTTGGCATTTTACCTTCATCAGTGTGATGTATCCTTATAAGCAACTGTATGTTCAGATCAAACAAACAAGATTGAATGTGTTAATTAGTGAGTTTTAGTTTAAGAAGTGCTAGTAGGTCTATTTTGTTCATATAAACCAGGGCTGGGTATGGTTATATAAAGTTGAAATACTAGTACTGATACCAGTACCCTGAAAGTGATACTGACACCTAAAGAGTACCGGTACTTAAATTGATATCTTATATTTTCTATTTCATTCGATACCCATCATGTGCATAGAAGCATTCGGTTTCATAAAATGCCACCACCACTGCTCCCCGTCCAAATGACTGTTCAGTGCTTTTGGATATTTTCATGGCATCTCGACACACTGAACTGCCAAATCCACGTCACTGGACTTTACCGCACAACAGACTGTATGGGTTATAGCTGCTGTGGTATATTGGGCCAACACTTGCAGTGATTGGCTGTGAGCAAAACCAAAAAATTGTATATTTTCTAGATCTGAGTGCATAAAGGGTGGAATGCAGGTGTTGATTGACTGCACAGTGTACTGGCTTATTGTGGTTGATACCTACGGTATCAAGTAATGATAACCAGCCCAACTCTGGACAGAGCCATGCTAGCAATTTCCCCATTAACAGTCTTCTAAGTTAAAATAAGGTTGTAGCTTCATACAGACATGAAAGTGATAACCTTTCAATCATCTAACTCTGCAACAAAAAAAGAGTTTTTCTGAAAAGGTCAAACTATTCCTTTAAAGAGAAATTGTATCACTCAGTCCTACTGCACACTGCTGACACACCATAAGGTTAAAAGAAGCCAGCCACTGGTCCCAAAGCTGCTGGCTGCTCCATCACAAAGTCTTTGCTCAAGGCAACTGTGGTCTGAGGTTAGGAGGTTAGAAGTAGAGTTACGATACAGCAAAAACCTTTCCCTCCTTTCTTGCACTTGTCATTAAAGAAGTGGTAGGTCACATGACAGACCAGCATCCTGTACAGTATTTAAAACAGTCAGAATCTGTCACATACTTCCGGATTATAATTTACTGGCTGCAATAGAAGCTTCACTTTACATTGTGTGTGTTTTGTGTGTTAAATCAGGTGCAAAATGGAGTAGCAGTATATGCAACATGGGGGACTCTCTTCACTCTACTGAACCTGACAATATACTTGCAGCATCAGACAGAAACCTTGAAATGCGACTGTGCAATGCTGTCACTGCTCCTGCTTCTGATGGAGCTGTTAGCCTGGTGAGTCCCACTCCCTGCTGCATTCTGTCATTTAGCTGTCAGTGGGTTTTTTTCTTCACCTGAGAGACACGAGTAAATCGTTTGTCATCGTCTCCCTGTGCTCCCAGGTTTCTGTTAGAGAACTTCTACCTTGATGAGCATGTGCGTTATATTGTGACCATCTATCCTGTGACAATCCTGTGGTTGACAGGAACTCTGAGCAATTCCGTCTCTCCCAAAAGTTACGTTTATGCATTTGCAGGTACAGTTTGACACTCGGACTGGGGGTTATTAGCACCACACCTTTTTCTAATACACCCTTTGTATTTCTGTGTACACATTTATTCATTATTCTTTATTCATTTCCTCTTCAGCTTCGATCCTGACTATTTCCTGCATCATTTTCATTACTCGCATTGCCCTGGTCATATGGAAGCATCACAAACGGCCGCTCTACAGTGACAGTGGAGCCAGTATGTCACCAGTGGAAATATCCTTGACACAAAGAAAAATCTTTCTATGAATATAGGCTTGAAGTGATACTGAGCAGATGGTCACTGCGGTTGGTTTTATGCAACATTTTTCTGGACTGCAATTTCAGTCAGTTCATTTGAAATTTACTATGGATATATAACAATAAATACTATCATTAATGTGTAAATACTTGAGCAAAAAAAATTATACACAGCTTTTTTTCTAAATAAATGAAGGAAAAATGAAGACATGAATATTTGTGTTGTTTTTCAAAGAAAAAAAAAACATTGCATTAAAGACACCAATTAAGAGGAGTAATTCAAACAGAGATTAAATACAGTAGAATAAATGTTTTGAGGCACAAGGATATCAAAACAGCAAACAAAAGAAGCATATTCAAACATGGAAATGAGATGACAATAGCAGGTTGAAATAAATTATGAATATGAGAGAAAAATATACCTTTATTCATTTCTAAGCGCAACAACGGTCCCCTTGTTTGATTTACCTAAACATTCGTAAAGCTCCATTTAGGTAATTGGCTGCAAAAACAAAGAGCTCCAGAAAAGCCCGATGTATTCAAGGATCAAACAAACCATACCTATAACCAATTAATATATGTAAAACAAAATCAAATATATTCTGTTTGCAATTGTTTTAAACAGAGAAAAGCAGCAATTCCTCACATTTGGTCTATTGGTATCTTTTTTTAAATAAATGAATTAAAGTCTAAATCAGTTATCAGAATTGTTTTTAATAATTTTATGTAAATCGACTTATCAATACGTTGCCTAATCCCTTTAACACAAACGTGAGCATGCCAGTCAATCCCTAACAAAACATTTAGCCAAACTTTGTGTCATTTAGCACACTTCCAGACAAGCTGTGACATGGTCAGTACCAATGGATACTTTAGTTCATCTAGTTTCATATGATACCAATATATACACTTTAACTTTAAAACAGAGTGTGCCACAGCCTCTTAAAGACAATAATGTCCACCAATCTCGCCCACACCCCAGAGTGTCTCTAGGAACACCCCTGAATCTGACTCTTGGACAGAAATGAAGAAAAAGCATCATAACTCCACACACACAGACACACACACACACACACACACACACACACACACACACACACACGCACACACACACACACACACACACACACGATATGACATTTGACACATGATATCATGATATCATGATTACAGGGCATTACCGATATAATCAAAGAGATACCATAAACTGTTACAGTATATGCACAGCAATCCAAAGTCCAAAATATTAGATTGCAGTACAAATATTGAGCCTCACAGTGTTCTGACCAGTAGTCGGGCATTATGGTGAGGTTCCAGATGTCTCCTCTCTCAGTGAAAAACTGTGGCCATGTAGTGATACCTGCTGGGAGCATTGCCCTGGCTGTTATTGCTCAGGCGATCTCAGACATCTTCTGTAACCTGGCAAAGGACAGCAACGTGCCCAATGGTGAGTGACTCCACATCTATTAAATGTTTCAGTCAGGTGATCATACCAGAAAGTTGTATTCGGAGCTTGAATGTGTTATGAATTATTTTGGTCTTATAAGCTGGTCTTGTATTCGTAGTGATATGTTATTATGTGTGAAGAAAAAAAATTCCAAATCATGTAAAAGAACAGGCTTTTTAACTGTAGAAGCGTAAACAGTTTTGGTTATTTGGCATGAGTGATTTGAATATTTAATGTTTAATTTAAGAAATGCCAAGTTTTCAGGGGCTATGACTTTGCCCTGCCAGTCATTTCACGCCATTTTTACAAGCTATTGACCTGAATGGAATGTGATGAAACTAGAGGCCATAAACACACACACACACACACACACACACACACACACACAACCACCCCTCACAATCTAGACTGCTGGTCTGTAAGATAAAACATGATTATTTTAGGAGAGTGTTTATTTGAAGTGGACGAATTGACACACTGATTACAAATGTCTTTCTTTTTTTCTTTCTTTCTTACTTCCTTTCCTTCTTTCTTTGCAGCTCTGTTTCAGACCTCATCCAGGAATGTGTCTGAGACCTTCCCCCTGGAGGTGACAATGGACTGGTGGTCTGACAGTTTCTCATTCATGGTTGACTTGTGGTCTAAAGCTTGGCTGTTGTACGCAGTGGTCAACCTTTTTCAAAGGTAGCATTTATGGTGTTTTATAAAGCTTTATACATCAGATTGGTAACTGGTGTATGTGTTCCCAGTGCAACCAAACACAGTCTTTGTAACCTACGCATATGTAGGCAATTTCAATTTAATTCAATTCAATTTTGGTCACAGTGCCAAATCATAACAAAAGTTCTCTCAGGACACTTTCAGAGTAGGTATAGACCACACTCTATGACTTATTTATGATTTACATAGACCCAACAATTCTCCCGTTGAGTACACAGTTTGAATTAAATTTGAATCCAATGCAGGAATGGCAGACTCTTCCACCAATGATGAAAACTACTATATAGAAAGACAATTACAGCATGTATTACTGAGAAAAAAAAACTATCAACAAGGGGACTTAATGGAAATATCAAGGATTATACATTGTAAGTGCTGTATGTGATCATCTGCAGAAATGTGCCTGGTCTGGAAATCCACCCTCCAGTATTTTATCTGATGTGGACCATGATTAATTTTGTAAGGATGTGCAGCATGCTCCTGTGGGACAGACAGTAAGTAGAGCCAATTCTCTTCATACCGCAACACTCACAAAGAAATAGCAATCAAAGCTGCGGTTGCTTTCTACAGTGATATTTTTGGAGCAGTTATACTCGAGTGGATCCTCCCGGTCCTCAGCTTCTACATGCTCTACATGTCCTACTCGAACCTCAACAAGCACAAAGCCTGGCTAGCCATCAACAACCATCATGTGATCTCATGGACACGTTACCTGGTGAGGCCAAATTTCAGTTCACCATCATTAACTGTGTGAATGTAAATATATATCCACATAAAGGCACATGCTTTATAATTTGTGGCAGACCCAGAACGGCTTAGCAGTGTTTGCGTGGTGGTCTGTGCTGAATGCTGTGGTGGGTTTTGGCGTCGTGCTCAAGTATGAAGCTGGTGTGTCAGACCCACTGATCAGCACCATCGTCCTCACCGTAGTCTCCTTGTGCACTATAATCTGGTAAAGACAAAAGAACGAGTTATAAGAGTTTTACAGGAATATCTAATATCTGAATTTGCCTTTTGTTTGTAAAGCAAAATTATGGAAAGATTATTTTTATTTTATAAAGAAATGATAGAAGATATTGCTTCCCTCAGGTTCACCTTGCAGACCTTCCTGTTAACCCAGTACATGCGCTACACATTTAGTGTTTACGCCATTCTCATTCTGGGCCTGGGTGCGATGTTCACCAGAAGCTATCGTGTCCATGACCTCGCTGCAAACACAGTCTATTGTGGTAAGATGTCATCTCAGAGTGCAGATGCACATTTGACAGTCACATTTTTCTATTTATTGTGGAAGTTTACCCCTTCCTTTCTTGTCTCTAGGATTCCTTATGCTCCTGATGACTGTCATGAGCTCAGTCCATTTGATATGTGCATGTTTGCACACGGATAAATCAAGTACACCTGTTGCCACAGAGCCCTATGTGACACCTGAGGGCTGTGACACAGTGTGGCACACAAATCTCAAAAGTGATGATTTCAAGAAAGATTTCTGCAAAATTTGAGGTCATGTGATAAAAGAAAACAATTCAATCAATCAACGTATGTATCTCTCAAATATGCACTTTACAAAAATCACCAAAAGGGGGCAGCACATACTCACCTCACACTGAGATTGTGATATGATAAATATAGCTCTTTTGTACCAGAAGATGGCACGCTGGTACAAGGTTTTATAAGGGAAATATCTATAATGAGCATGTGGTTTAAAACGAAAACGAAAGCAAATAAGAATATTATTCAGTGTGGTTCAAACTATTTTTGTGTTTTCTAGACCAAATTTGATCTCAGTCTCTGTTTGAAACATGATATCCACTTTTACTCCAAATATAAGCAGGGTAATAAAACCATAATGGATGGACTCATAATGGTGACATGTCACCAGTTCCTTGGTTAACAAAGTAAAAACCTCCATACCCTCTGCCGCTCTGTCTCTGCATCTGTGACGCGATACTGCAGAGATAATCACACATGCTCAAGTTTATAAGTGCCCTCTTTCTTGATGCGGCTTAAAGAACAGAATATCAAACATGCCCGATGCCTGTGAGCAGGACCTTTGATGAGGACGCTGAGCTGAATAGACCCCAATGTCAGATGAAAGCAGAGGAGAGAAAAAAAGACAATAGGGATACAATGAATGTGTTTATGGGTGGATTTGCTCACCCCACAGCTGAGCAAATTGGTGTCTACATCTACAGCATGGTTTTGTTCACTGAGAAAATAAAGAAACGTAATGCAACATGGCCTTTTTTCCTCTTTATCCCACCTATTCACTTCTGGTTCAGGGTAAGATCCAGACACAGCATGTCCTTTTTATTATTATTTGGATTTAAAATGATTGATTCATCTATTTTACAAAAAGCTTCCTGAGCCATAATGTTGATTTTCCCCTCTTTTGGTAAAATGTTATTTACAGACAGATATTAAAATGCAAGTGCCTTCTGTTGTGGGTGGATGTCTGTGACCCTGATCCCAAACTCACACAGATAATTTATTTGACTGCCTCATTTGGAGGAAATTCTGCAGAAGGTTATTATCTCCGGCTTCATAATGCAGAACTGATTCGCTTTCAGGGTCACTCTTGAAAGAGGTGGGAAAATCACTAATTACAAATCATATCACTGTAATTTCGTTTTGTGTACATTTTTGAGAAAGTATTTTTGCTTCCAGAAACATTGATTTTGATGGAATACTATTATACTCAGCTACAGTACGTTTGGAAATGCAGTAATTACAGAGCTGCCTGCAGTGATGACAGTGTGGCTCAGTAAGGAGGATTTTTTATTCAAGTTTGATATAAACCGCTCTTCCATGATAACAAAATCTATTGGAAAGTTTAAAGATTAAGTTTAAATGATTAATCGATCAATTGATTGGTTTTAAATGTGAATATTTTCAGGTTTTCTTTGTGTTATAGCAAAATACAATATTTTTTGTATTTTGTTTTCTATTATAGTAAACTGAATATGTTTGGGTTTTAGTCTTTTGATAATCATCTTAAAGCAAAAATGTTAGGAGTTAACTGGTTCCAGCTCCTCAAATGTTAATATTTTCTGGTTTCCTTGGTGTTTAATGATAGTAAATGGTTTTGGGCTATTTGCTGGACAAAAAAAGACACTTTAAGATGTCACACCCTATTAGCTATGTTCTGGTCATCAAGCATTACTGTGCTTAAAGGGATGAGGGATAAATTGGAATTGTGCACTCACAATGTATTACAGTCAAACAGCTGCAGTGGTCCTTTTTGGTAAAATAACATACTACAGAAACTTAAAAACATTTTTTTCTGAACTTCCAGCAGTAAGTAACTTCCAGTTGAGTCAGATAGTGTGGTAGTATTTCCACCCCGAGCAACATAATGCATCAGCTTAGCTGATTAAAAATAGCTATGGCTTTACACCATGTTGGCTCAGTATTACAGTTTTTCTCGATTGCTAAGACACATTCCTTGAAAGCTTCTCTCCTTTTCTCTAAACTTTAACACAAACCTCAATTTTCAAGCTACATTCACAAAACCTCAGACTCTTCTTGCAAAACCAAACTTTCACCTCAAAACAGTTCAATCTGTGCCCAAAACTGAACTTTGTTATCAAATCGTGCCCCAGGTCAATCAAAATTAAAAACACTACTGAGCACCTACTAAACACTACATAGAAAAATAGAAAACACAATGCTCAGGACATGAAGCTGAATGCATGTTGCAAAACAAAAAACCTTTGCATTTAGCACTTGTACACAAAGACAAAAAACAGAAACCTATGTAAACATGTAGCACTTGTACAGTACAAAAACCTTTTGCATTTACAGTACACATAGCATTTGTACAAAACAAACAGAAACCGTATGCATTTGCCACTTGTGTACAGTTCGGCATTGTCCTCACGGACCATATCAACAATTAGGGTCTCTTTGTGTGGGGAGAACATACCTGTCCTCACACCCTTATGTGGCAGTCCTTCAATTCTACAAAAAGAGAACATGCAGTTACAAAAAATATACATGGAATACTAGGCCTACAGACAGTTAGACTAACCCTCCATTACAATACTACAATACATTGGCACAGTGATGTACTGAAACATATATTTACAGTATACTGTGGTACAGTATATACTGTAACATGTCATACAGTAATTTGCTCTCAACATGTACATACTTTACTATAATGTCAAAAAAGACCTGTTCTCTTCTCTAAATCTTCGGATTATGGTGGACACAGTGAATCTAGCGATGTTTGGTTGTACACTTTGTCCAGCCTCCCTCATGCTCATACCATGGACAAGAACATGGTCAATCACAGTAGCTCTGATTTCATCAGATATTACTGTTCTTTGTCTTCGCTGACCACCTTGACCACCTCGACCTCCTCGACCACCTCGACCTCCTCTCACACAAACTCTTCCTCTTAGATTTCTATCCATTGTAGTGCCTCACAAATCGGTGCTCTCTGAACTGGCTTTATATATTCCCTCACATCATTAGCCACAAGTGTGATCAATTTTGAGTTGTTGTGTTCAAGTAGTGTCAACCGTGCTTTAATAGTGTTTGACTTTTGCCACCTGTGCTCACCATTATGCAGCACAGGTGCATCACAATGAAAATGTGTTGGTAAGTTGTGTCTAAACAGGTGAAAAGTGCTCATGGTTTTGCCAAAAGAGTGATTGATTCAATCAGTGTGTTCAGGCAACAGAGAAATTGGTTCAGACAACAGGGTTTAGTGTTTTAGCAATTGAGAAAAACTGTATTACAATGCAGCAGTGACAAATTCTGAGGCAAAAGCAGAAAATGTTATTCCTGCACATATCATTTACCACCAGGTATCAGATTAAACAGGTCCAATCTAATATTATTAGAACTTAATTTCAACTATTTCCTCCCTGGCAAAATATTTTTATAAATACCGACAACTGTTAAAAGTAATTTAAAAATGTCAGGTGTGTGTGTGTGTGTGTGTGTCTGTGTGTGTGTGTGTGTGTGCGTGCGTGTGTGCGTGTGTGTGCGTGTGTGCGTGTGTGTGTGTGTGTGTGTGTGTGTGTGTGTGTGTGTGTGTGTGTGTGTGTGTGTGTGTGTGTGTGTGTGGCTCCAACGTCCCATTAAATTGCTTCATGGATGTAACTGCTGCACTGTGGTGTTATCACATTTTCCTCCTGAGTACTGGGGCCAAGTCCTCCCCGGAGTAAAACACTTGGGGGGAAATGCAGACATGAAGAAAGAAACAGGTGTTTTACTGTCTGGTGGGCTTATAATTGTTTCTATACTCTCCAAAGACTTTTTCCTCCATATGAGAAATAACCTAGATATGCAAATGTGCATTCCCAATTAATTTAATTCATATAATTATACAGAGAAAAGAAATTGGGTTGAGAAAAAGAAGTCTTACCTTGTGCCAAGTTGTCCTCCCACTCGAGCCCCCCTCACTCTGCAGGGTACAGCTAAATTAGCTTGGAATATTGAAGCATGCTCGGCTACGCAGATGAGCATCAATTATCTCTGACATTTTTGTGAGTGGTCTTAAGCCTTTTGGAATCAACAAACAGTGAGTTGGTGAAAGTAATCAATACCATTAGAGGTTTTAATGTAGTGACTTAATGCATAAACATGCCCTTATGACCCCATTATCAGTGGATGTTAATACTTTAATTTAAAATACGGCTTAAGGCTGGCCTTTATCTTTGAGCAAATGTCACTGTACTTATGAAATCTGGCTGATTGAAGTCTCTCTGAGCACAATTTATGCTTCATCAGTTGCTTTGAAGTACATTTAATTAAAAGTTCTTAAAATGATGTATTGACTCAAACTGACTGGACAAGTGTTTGTTCTTAACAGCTACTCAGAACCCAAATCATTTGTGATCAGAGTCGATTATTTTTTCATTTCTTTGATTCACTATGTTTATAGATACAATTATATCAAAATATCTTCAGAGTCCCAGACTGCAGGATTTGTTTATAAAATGATCAAGGGTCAAAATAATTTGAAAATCTTCTAGCAGAAATGATGAATGAATGTATCATATTTGGTACTTGTTTATTAAAGTAACCGATTAACCTAATCCACTCTTTCAAGAGATTTTCAATCTTAAATCATAAACCATTTCACTTTCTAAATGTGTCCCAGTTTATTTCCCTTTTGCAGTGCAAGGAAACTTTAAAGTTCTAGTTTTGCTTTTTCCTTTACTGTTTTGTATAGTTATAACGATAAAGTGATTGTTTTCTTGTTGCTCAATGAAGCAAGGATTCCTTGGTTGCAGTGTTTGTGAATGACAAGAGCTGACAAGAAGTACACATGGACCCAATCTGTTGCCTAGCAATGTAAATCCAGTGAAACAGTCTCTAGTTAACGTATAAATGTGTGTAAATATAAGCATGAAAATAGATTCCAAACATTGTAGAAAAGCAGATTAAGCTTTAGTCGTACGTGATCCAACAGTTGATTACGTGTATCTTTGTAGCTTTGTACATACGACAACTTTCATGACAGTAAGTACAACAGTGGACCTTACCAAGACTGTGATGAGCGAGGTTTGCATAAATGCATTTCTATTAGTATTCAGTAAGTGTTACACAGGGTGTATGCATTTTAAAAGAGCTGATGGGGCAACAAAAACAACATGCACAAGGTTGACATGTTGGCTTTAGCTGGAAGCAAACAAACTTCAACAATCCTCAATATTACAGCTGTGGTACTGTGATGGCAATTATCTTGGTAAGACAATTACAATATATGTAAATGATACGAATTAATTAATCCCATGGTACAGTGACACTAATTATCTGGTAATCCCTGATTCCTATTGCTCCATATTTAAGACAAAACCTCTCAGTCCAGATATGGGGACAGCAGAGTGATATCTCTAGGAATAATTATTTTAAATTGATGATTTTTTTAAAAACTAGATCTGACTAATTAGTGGTGGTGCTGTTCTGTCAGTGCAGATGAGCATTGAGGACACAGGCAAACCAACAAGGAACTTGTTGATGTTAATCAAAAGATATAGACTTTGATTTACAGTTGTAATTAAGGAGTAATAATTATAGAATGCTGTTCTCTCGTGGTCCTGGTAATGACTCAAAAAGATAAGATTATTATTCAGCGCCACATGTTTAGAACAGCTGACGAATGATCAAAGCTGTCATATGTTTTCCACATCTGTGACTTCTGCATCAACAGCGTATTATAACTTTACTAACTTACATTACTGGATAATAATGGGACCACACTTGTAGCATGTTTATGTTAATTTGACTGGTTCACAGTCAGTCTTTCCTGCATTTAAGGTGACTCGTGCACTAAATATGTCAATCCTGTGTTGTATAACTGTGTCTCGTAATGTGTCGACACAAATTAACGGCCTGTTTCCTTTAACTGTCATTGAACACGGTGAACAAAGTCATTCTGGCTCTAAAGTGTGAGATTTGGAAAAGAACACACACACACACACACACACAGGTTTGTGAGGGGCATGTCAACGAGATGCATAAACAGTGCCTGCAGAAAGAAACACTGAAGACGGCTTGTGCTTGAAATGCTGCAAACATAAAATAACAAAAGGAGAAATTTGAGAGTGCAGCCTAGTTTCTTACTTGATTATTTCTGAGATATTGAATTATGTAAAAAAAAAAATAATAATAATAAAATAAAAGGACTCATCATGCACAACACAAACAAGTGTGTTCACTCTTTTGTATGTGACTGTGACATAAAAAGGCTAATATAAAGGCGATGACTGAATGCTCATAGGAAAGATGATCTTCTGTATTTGTCTGGCATGGTGTATCAAGTCTTTGATCAATGTTATAGAGTTTGGCAACTACATGGTGATTGTCAAGCCAAGAAATAGTCCCATTTAATAAGCCTGTGAATGTTCTCATTCGTCCAGGTCATTGTTATCCTCAAAGCAATTTCAGTCAAACACAACTGGACTTGTTGTTTGTCTAGGAAGACGTTTCACCTCTCATCCAAGAGGCTTCATCAGTTCATGTACGCATCTGACCAGGCTGGGACTGGTCCAACTAACTGGTGTGGAGATCCAGGTATTTAACCTCTCACAAGGCCGATGATGTCACTGAAACCCTTTGTGCTCCAAATGCCTACGCCCGTCGTTAGAGTGACAGTCATTGGTGGGCAGTTGGTTTCGACTTTGTTAGTGCTCCATTGAGTCCCATTTAATAAGAGTTTGACTATTTTACACACAGATTAAACAAATGAGTTATAGCCTAACAATAAGTGATTGTAAGAGCTGCTATTTTGCAGATTTATTTAGGCTTCTTAAAGACAGAACTAGGCTAGCTGTTTCCCCCTGATTCCAGTCCAGCTAAGCTAATGATCTGCTGCTAATTCTCAGCATTAAGGTGAACAATCTTATTTCTTAGATTTTCTAGCCTATACTTTAACTATAGATTGATAAATCTAAGCCTCTCATATATTACACATACTTACAAATAAGTTACAAACTTTCTTGCAGACATTCAAGAAATGAACAGATGACCATCAGGACGTAGAGCTGACTGCAGCAGCAGCAAACAGGCCCTCCGAAACTCAATTCAAATGTAATTATAATATATATCAAGAACAGGCCTACAGCAAGCTGCCACATAAACCGATTGCTTTGAGTTGAAATATTTATCAAAGTGTGTGGCGAAAATGTGACTGTCTATGCATTGCTGAGTTTCCATTAAGAAGCCATTCTTGCAGGGAAAAAATATGAAAATGAGCTGTGTGAGCAATACAATCTTGTTTACATCCCTCAAGCCAATAATATACCATTTACTAGGCAACCCCTCAAAACAATGACAATAACCTAGGGGGATATAAACAGCAAAAGCAATTCAGCTAATAAAACTCACAACATTTTAACATGAGTAGTTATATTCCAACACTTTGCAAATCAACAATACAAAGGCATCATAACAAAACATGCCATCAACCAAAGATTACAATGACAAGATCGTAGCAAAAAATAACAGCCAGCAGAGTACAAACACGTTTAACAAGCAATTTCATAACCAGCAGCATAATGTTAATCACCCAACCTAAGTGGAGCAAAACTAGTGCTTATCTTCTGGAGCAGTGACAGCATCTCAGCAGTGACAAACTGCAACAGTAGGGACAACACAAACTCCACTTCAGCCTTGAAGAGTGCCCTCAATGCAGCAAACAGAGCACCATGAATGATTTTTCCCTCCTGAAGTAAAATGACTGGACTGTTATATAAGAAGCACTAGTAGCGATAGCAGTAAGTATTTGTAGGAGTTTAACAGTTAACAAATGGGTTTAGCAGCAGCTAATATTTGTATATCAACAGCGAATCATTTCTATGGGATTTTTTTGCCATTTCCCCTCAACTTCCTGCACCTCACCAGCTTTTACACTTGTTTCTGCTGCCCTCAGAGGGACCAACAATAATATATTTGACCATCTGTTTGCAAAAGCTGCACTGGATGACTAAACCAGTTCACAGAAATGTAATGTACTTTAGATTGATGTTTTCACAAGTGTTTATACCTATGTCTAAGCCATATATACATATGATGAGAATACTTCTGACTGAACAATTTGTTATTGCAAGTAAACTACTATTCTACCAGTAAAATGCATTTCCAATGCTCAATCGTTTTTACATGTTAGAAAAAATGTAATATGGATGTCGGGGGAACATTGCTATAGCTGAAGGAAAGTGGAATCTGTTTGAGCTGATGAATATGGTAAATGGCGCTTTGTATGAGCAAATGTTATTTAGAAATAGTGCTGCAAGCTGTGTCAGTGTGCTCTGGTGTTTAATTAAATTCTATATCATGTTAGATTAAAGACTGGGGTGCTGAAACTATAGACACCTAGTCATTGCAGGATTAAAACCTCAGCTCCAGGACTGGGGAAGAAGACACTTTCCTTAGATGTGTTACTTCTGACTTCATATTAAGCCTTCGAACAGGACAATTCAAGTAGTTCTGACCCAGAAAATAGGACAGTAAAGTCTCATTGTTTGGTGTCTGGCAATGGATCCATTTCAAGTATCTGACTCATTGTACCCCAAAGGTCCAGGGTCTCTGATTGCAGCAAATTACAGATTAAAGGGCCCTTCATACTGTTACACAAGTGCTCCAGACACACTGGCTGGTGTCTGATGACATGATTCACAGGGTTGGGGTGTGTAAGAATGTGTGTTCAGTGGAAGAAAGTAACTCAGTACATGTATTGTACTGTACTGAAGTAATTTTGCTTTACTTAAGTATTTCCAAGTAATGCTACTTTATACTTGCATATTCAGATTAGTAATTCAATATATAATCAACAAATAGATTTTTATGGATAAAACATTATTGATCCCTGGGTGAATTTCACAAGCTGCCTGTCAGTATACACATCATCTGCAACATAACATACACATTAATGCATCAATAATTAAAATTCAATAATTTAAATAGATTCTTCTGAAATGGGCCCTTCTGCACACTGAGTAGGTTTACTTTTGGTACTTTCAGTATATTTTGTACTAACACTTTTTGCATTTTTTTTACATTGTGGTTTCGCCACTTTAAGAGAGAGAGGAAGTGAGAGGAGGACTGGAGGGAAGCAGCTAAGGTGTCACAAATCAACATGCCCTGACAGCAAAATGTTACACAGAGATGTTACAAAAAGATAACAACCTCATGATGTACTTTGAAAGGGCTTCCTGGCTGCAGTAGAGCATTATTACTTGGTTATTGTTATTCTGAACCACATTTGCTCATTGTTGCACTTGAAAATGCTAATGTCATTTTAAAGAAATATGAAGCCTTAGCCTGTTTTACCTTGGCCGGTCCCTAGGAGCAGTAGAAGGAAGGCTCATCGCAGAGACTCCTGGCACATGACCTTGAGTGCTTTATTAATTTTCTTATTTTTTAGGGCAATACCTCGGGCTATACCTAAAAGATGAGTCGGGGGACCACTTGAAGCATAAGATCTGAAATTAGACAATTTCCAGTCAAAAAGACTTCAACAGTTCATTAACTATTTCAATTTAAAATTCTTGAAGAATAATTAAATTAAACTGATCAAATTAGCTTTTGTTTCATGTGTAAGATGCCCTTTTCAATTATTCAAAGGATAGTAGTTATTTAAGGTATTTAGTGACACGAGCCGGGTTAACATTAAATCAGAACTGTATTACCAATAAAAATGGCAATAACTGCATTCCACTCTGCTCGAGTTATACTTAAAAATGAAGCATAGACTATTATGCTGAATAATGGTGAGTTGAGATGCTTTGAAAGTGATTTACACTAACTGGCATTTAACCATTTGAATTAATCATGAGGATGATAAACTCATCTGGAACAATCAGTTCTCCCCAGTGAGTGCAAATTATGCACCCGATTCATTTGAGGATAAAAGACATGTAGATTCCTGTTTTGACAGACATCTACTGTATAATGCCTTTTACTCTGGGCGTTAAGGTGCAATGTGTAAGATAGGCTATAGCCAGATTTGTTTAAAACATTTAATAGACTGATATTATCACCAGTGTAAAGTAGTAACAGCTATGACGTGGCAAAAACAGCTTTGTTATGTGTTGCAGAGATATCTAAAGAAATGAGCATGCTAACCAGCTAGCCGCGGCCAGTTCTGTCTTGCAATCATGGACAATCATGGACAAAAAGAATGGACAGCGTACCAAAAAATGTCGCCCCATTCATTCCTATGAAAAGCTGCTCAATGGCGCAGGCTCCTCTAAGGATGCAGCCATTTTTGCTTCTTGTGAACGCAGGAGGACTTACCGGACGTAGAAATCATGCCCAAGCGCCAAGCGAAGAGCATGAAAGAAAGTCTTTCTCGAACGAAGCACTATGTTCAGAGTATCATACTCTTATTTCTTAAGTGTACGATATTTTCATATTCTGTTTTCTGTCCATGGTATCTATGGCTCGGTAGTTAGAAAAATTTAGTAAATGTTGTCCATATACGCAGTTGATGTATGATATATATGTATTTAAATGAGCCGAAATAACAATAGTATAAACTGTATTAACGGTTTAAATCAAGCAAAGTGATGTTTGTATTCTTTAGAGAGCTTTTCTAAATTTCCATCCCCTGACTAAAATAGCCCAAAATACCATCTAAAGAAAATAGAACTATTAGTTTTACTTCCCTGTCCTAAGCACTATGTTGAATATAACTGGAATTATTATATTTATATATTTTTATTCATATACTTATAAGAAATAGTACATCTACCAGGTACGTACTAAATAAAATACCACAAGTAGGCCTATTTAGTATGATGAGGTTCCACTACCCTTATTGTAATACACTTAAATTGTACATGCATACTGTAGACTACATAGTTAAAAACAATAAATAAGTGTAGCGTATCAAATTATCATAATGTTTAACAATGTTAGTAAATTACGTATCATCATCTCCTATAATCAATACGTCCGTGCCTAAAACGACATATATTAATTTCATGTAGGTCATGCTGCTAGAAAAACATTTGCCTGTGACCATGAGATGAACTATAGAAAAAACACTGTACCCAATGTTTTAAAAGTGTGAGCAGCAGAGTTGTGTCTCTGCCGGAGCCTTGCACTGGGCCTTTACGGAGACGGACCTAAGCTGCTAATTGTGTTTCACTATGGCTCTTTTTAGGCGCGCACCGTCCTTCTTCTTCCCATAACTCCATTTTGGTCGGGTCTAGGATTCTGAATACCTACATTTTTTTAGTAGACGGTCAGAAGATAATTATGAGCCTTTCGAATGTGCTTCCGGGCCATCGGTGTCTATACAAATAGGCATGAGCAGTATCCCCGCTTGGCTGCCAAGCCCATGGTGGCATACGATCAGAGCGCCAGAGCTCCTGGGGACCTGCTTGTAAAATCGATTGTGCCTGGCAAGGCGGAAGTGAGTCACCAGTCTGCCAACATGAGAGGATGAGGAAGTAGAGCTTCCCTGGCTAACATAAGCAGCTACACTGTTGGCACTACAACAGTTAGCAGCTTTACACCTAAAACTAAAATGAGCTGAACTGAGAGTCTGTGTTTGAGAGACCAGTACTATGGACAGGTCCCCGGAGAATAGCGAAGGCTGCGGGTAGATGATACAGCATGCTAGCTCCTAGGCTAAGTCTGGGATGTTTCTGTTCAGCCAGGTCTCCGTTATCATCATCTGCGCCATCATCACAGCTATCAGTGCAGCGTGTGGTAATCTGCAGTCTCATGTCATCCAGCTTGTTGACAAGAGAGCGGGCATTGGTGAGAGGGACTTGGCAAGTTTAATGCCGGGCTGTTGGTACCTATGGAGCTAAACTCTCTGCGAACCAGTCCACTAAAATGCAGAATCTCAGTTAGATTTTTGAGGACAGTAAAGGTTTATTGTGTGGCCAACTGTAGACAACCAAGAACAGTAGGTGTGTTTCCATTCGACTGTCAAGCGAATTTAGGCAAACTTTTGAAATGTAACAAAAAAGAAATTCGAATCAGGTCTGTTTCCATCAACTGGCTTGGAGCAGATAAACTGGGCTGCATAGCTTCATCAGAAGGTGGTGCTTTAGGTTATGCATGGCTGTAAGTCACCAGTAAACAGAAGAAGTAATAAAGGTCACTAACCAGAAACATCTATGAGAGAAAAATGCAGTGAGGTCTTCAGGATTTCATTTCAATTGGGAGAGTTTTAATAGTTTTAATAGTTCTTTCATGTCAGCTAGTATCGTCCATATTTCATGCTGTCAGAAATAAGACAAAGACATGTTATGAGAATAACCAAGAAGACGGCGAGAGCGGAAACAGCTAATCAGTCCTGTGAGTTAAATGTTTGCTACATTAGAACTAAGGTGTTTTCATATCCCATTTAATGCATCAACTCTATTTCGAAAAAGGCTGAATCCACCTCAAGAGAGCATAAAAACTTGTGCATTTGAAAAAGTTTTATTTAATTTGGCCGTTTACATTCAGATTTTCTAATGTGAATCTTCAAAATCTTCAAAAATGCGTATTGAAACACATTTACGGAAACACGGCTCGTGTAAATTCTTGCACAAGGTGAAACGCTGCCCCCTGGTTTTTTGGAGCATGGGTCTAGAAACTACCAACTGCCCCTTTAAGTGATTCACAATTCATGCACTGACTCATTGTGTGTTCAAAATGCTTTGCACTCAGTGTGTCATCTTTGGAAAGGTGTGAATAGTATATTGTGTGCAATGTGGTCACCCAAAATCAAAGAAGAAGAGGACTTCTCTGACTGATATGAAATGGAATCTAAAATATAAATTGAAGGATATCTGTTGCAACCGAAAGGGAAAATAGCTTTTCAAAGATAAATGTATTGCCTCAAAAATTTCATTTAAAAATATTACAAGCATCTGTAGGTCAGCTTTCTTATGTGAGAAGTTATAAATGAATAAATGCTGGATGAAAAAGTGTTCTATACTGTCAGTGATGTTGACTAACACATCATACTGCTTTGCACCAACAGTCTGACCTTTCTTCTTATATTACTCTGAGAACTGTCTTTAGGGGAAAGAAAATTCTGTCATTTACAGCAGATTGAAATTCTTCTAAAATAACAGGCTGTTAAAGAATTTCCAGTCTCCAGGCAAGTTCACAGCACCACACGGGGTCAGACCAATTTTTCAAGATGATTGCTGTACAATAAGGACACACATTATGTGCCAGCCGGCCTAAAAGCCAGCCAGACCCATCAGAGAAGATGGAATGGAAAGACTATATGTCAATTACAATTTAATGGAGAAAATAAAATGCTAATGCTGGTTGGTAGATATTTGGTCCGAAACCAAAGTATTGACCCATTGAAATTTTGACTTGATGATGGTGCATGGAAAGTTAATGGACCACAAAAATGATTACAATTCATCCTGAGGGGAAGGTGAAAGTGTATGTTGTGGCAATCCATCCAGTAATAACCAATTTCACGTTGCAAGAGCACGTTTCATTTTATTGGGTAAAAATGTGCAGATGTAAAGCTGGAATTCACAGAGTTCATGCTAATTTAAGAGAAAATTAAGTTTCCTCTTAATAAATAAACATAAATACATGGGAGGGAGGAGATTACAGGACAGCATAATCCAATAGAATATTACACTGCAGCCTCTATATATAAGACTTGCTGCAGTCTCTGGCATGCACACTGTATGAAGTCAATGTCACATTGAGTCGGCCTTGACAAATCAGTTTTTGAGCACGTAGTAATGTCCTGAGCTTCGTTCGTGTGCAGGAATTTCTGCTTCTCCAAAAGACTTCAATTGCTACATCTCTACAATTTATTAAATCTCTCCTCATTTTCCCTCATCTGCTGGGCAAGTGCTGCTTGCCTCAGCACATCACAGCCTAACACCTTGTCTGTCTGAACCTGAACCAGGCACTGACACATACTGACTCTCTAATTAGGTCGGTACAGTGCAGACAGATATCATTAACTGTCGAGAATGCATGACAGTAGAGCTTAACATTATCAACCTTGTTGGCTGAATGTGTGATAAAAGTTTAAAAGGTTTATCCCTTTATCTTCTGCGACACATTTAACCTATCCATTATGTACTGTCACTTTAAAGGAGTTTTTACTTTGGATAAAGTCCCAGTGACAAAGTCCATAGCTGAAATAAACACATCTTATACATGCGCTTGCCTACTGCAGAAAATTATTTATAAATGGCATGTGTAATGAACCCTCCAAAAGAGCCAATAAAGCATAGCAAGCATTTTACCATGTAGAACACGTTCCCATGTAACCTTGAAGGATCATAAAGCAACCAGAGGGTGCCCTAATATGAAACCCCATGATTCTATGTGCTTAACATTCAATCAGGCATTGTTCAATTAGTGCAGGCCAGACACATCACTGAATTTATGTGACAGGTTTACCAGCAAAGTCAAGAATCCAAGACCACACCCCAATTTTCTCTCCGGCCATTTTTCCAGGGCCAATGACGTGAAGTTGTAGTTGCTGACAGTGTTAAATTCTTGTTGTAACAGGAATAATTGATGACTGGCTATTTATGGGGATGAGATCAGCCTGGCGGGACAAGGTCGCAGTTGTGATTTACAACATGTGCCAAAAGAAAATGAGAATAAAAAGAACCTTTTGCCTCAGACATGAGAACAGAGAGGGAGAGTGTGATGTGTGCATTTATTATGAATAAAGTGATCCGCAGCCGCTCCCAACAGGACACAGTGTATTTTCTGATGACGCAGGTTTAAATATTAAGCATGATTAGTGCCCACACTTTTCCTTTTTTTTTCTTTTGCAAAAACTGCACTGCATGATATGAACCTGGTGTTTTTCATCTAAGCCTACTGCAGTGTATTTTCATCAACTCTACCTATGTCATCTGTTTTAATAAGGAACACTTTGTACTGACACTTTAAGTGGGTTTATATTAATGCCTTCATAGCCCTATAATTAGTAAGACACACTTTCACAAAGCAGGTTATTCAGGAGCAACTGCTAAGCTGATTTGATTTTGTGCATCAGCATCACCTGGACGAGGGAGTTCAGGGGGGGAGGATGAATAGCAGTGCGAAGGGTAGGGAGCTAGGGAAAGGGCCCTACAGCTCCACAAATGTTTCCCTTGAGCAGAGGATGATGTGATAAACGTTAAGTGTGCCCATACATGTGTGCAGCTGCATATTTCATGGTTAGTTACAGAAGCACGTTCATCCTCTTTCGGCAGGTGTTTTAAACAAATTCCATGGATTCGGAGGAAGTGAATTTTAGCACGAGCGACAATTACATAAATGCTTATCGCGCTCTTCAAGGTTGCTTATGTAAAAGAAGTGGAAGGTATGTGTGATGTGACATTTACACTGCAGTAGCAGCTATAAAGCGAAACACATGCAGTGTGTTTGGGACTTACTTATTGCAGGTTGTGCTGAGACAAAGAATATTTTCTATGATGGTAATGAACAAGCATCCCATGGCCCTGGCTATGTTCTGAAACCACAACTTCTATATGGGTTCTCATTCATCATCAGTTACTATTGGGATTCACAGTGCATGTGTTTATAGTCAGGGCATTCCTCTGCACTGTTGCTGTATTCTATTAAAAGGACAGTTGAATGTCAGTTACTTGCACAGTCACTGGTGGACTGAGGGGGGAAAACGCTACAAAAGTGTCCTCTTGAATTCACCCATGGTAGATAAAACATGATAAAGTGTCCTCTGGGGTGCCCTTCCAATGGAGAAAACGTGATGCAGTGTCCTCTCTGATGCTCTTCCAGTGGACAAAATGGGATACATTACAGTAATGGGTACTCTCAAAAAAGAAAAATAAAGTGATGCAGTACCCTGTAGTGTGCCTTTCCAGCGGAGAAATTATGAGTGCGATAAAGGTTTCATTCATTCGAACATGTAAAAAAAGTAACAAAAAAAAACAAAATAACAATGAACTGAAATGAATGATAAACCTATACATATCTCAATGACTACATTTAGCAGAAACACACATTTAATCTTAGATGTTCCAAAAGGAGTTGGTGGAAGTAGGCTATTCATGCTATTTTATAGTTATATGTTAAATTGAAATGTCTGCATAATCAAAGCTGCAACGATTTGCCCTTTAGTTGTAAAATATTAAATTAATCACCAACAATTTTGATAATCAATTTGAGTCATTTTGAAGAAAAAAGTGTCCAAATTTTCTGATTGCAGCCCTCTTAAGTGTTTTTTTTGGTCTGGTTTCTTGAGTTGGGGACAACACAAGACATTTAAGGACGTCATCTTGGGCTTTGGGAAACACAGATCCACATTTTTCACCATTTGAAAGAGCAAATTACTTATCAATTAATCTAGAAAATAATCCACCAATTAAATTGATATGGGTTGGTTGCAGCCCTACACATAATAAGGCAATCTAATCTTTACAAGGGTTTCAAACTGTTTCACCATAAATGCATCACAACTTTCTGCAATCTGGTGGCTTTTTATTTGTTCCGCCCCTGCCCCCAGACAGCCTGAGCCCGCCACTGTTTACAGCCTGACATTATAAAGTCTGATAGGAATTTTAGATGATGATCTTCTAGATCAGCCTCCCTTTTTATCTCTCTTTAAAGGCCTTTAGCTACAGGTCAGTTACTGATGAAGGTAATTAACATAATGGATGCACGTTGTGCTACACCGTCACACAGTGTTCTATTTAGAGTGCATTTAGGAAGCAACCGGTGCAGACTATGATAATTGAATTAATCAACCTGCGAGATTTTCTCAGGACAAAGAAGGTCCAAACAAAGCCCAATCAGACGGAACTTGATCATAAGTTGTACAAAGCTGCGCTCCTGCCAACCTGTGAAATTTGAATAAACTACTTTGTCGCCTAAAATGCGCATTAATCTGCTGGGAAATTGAAGAAATGCCATGGGAGATACAAGGCCGGTCGCATGGAAGTATCATCCATCATAAAGCAGCAGCATGTCTCCTCAAGGAGCCTCTGATCGCCGCAGAATAAGACTAATTATTAGAGGGAATGTTTTCTGCTCAGGAACAACAGTCACATCGCCTGCCTCCACGCCGCGTGCCTCCTGAAAAGACAGCTGCTTCTCGCGCAAAGTGCACGCCAAAAATACGCACGCAAGTGTCCCACGTGGCTAGAAAACGCAGTAATCGATTGAATTGGACTCAGTTCCCCCTTCCGACCACTGTGTGGTTCATTCCAGCGGCTCTGTATCCTCGGTGCGAGGTGTGTTTGTGCTGTTACCAACACACTGAGCCAGGCGGTTCATCCCTCCCGCTGACACGCCAGCAAAGTGAATTTCGATGGAGAGGTTTCGACCGGGCAGAGCTATTCAGCAGGACCGTTTCATGCCGAACTGTTAATGGGGTGAGTTTTGTTTCTTTTGTGAATCGTTGCTTCCGAGTTTTGTTTTTCTAACAAGAGATAGATTTAATTTCTTCTAGAATATGATTCAAAAGTGAGGCTGTGTTGGTGAGATGTTGTGTAACAAGTGCATCGGTTGTTAATCATATATCAGTCAAGCATATCCAGGAAACCCCATGGGACAAATGAGCCCCACGGGGAATCCTTCATATTTACAGTAAAGTTATTATTCTGGAAAGTAATTCTCTGAAATAATAATAATAATAATAATGAATAAATAATGCATGTTTGTAAGATTAGCATGCTTTAAATATTTTACATCACATTGGTTTGGAAAACAAACCAAAGCACAGACGAAGTGTTAAAGCTGTTGAACACACACAAGAGGACTGCCACTCAAGTGAAAGGTCTGCCTTACCTGCTTTACGACTGTAATATAACCCGAGCCAGAGAGCGCATCTGCATACCTCCCCTTCCTCTCTACTGCACATGTCAGCCCCCTGAAACCTCAGAGAAACTCTCCTTGGTGAGAATGATGTAAATGAGCGTACTGTAGCGTTTCAGAATGAAGAGCTCTACACAAAGAGAGTGCCATTCACACTTTGCCTGTTTAATCCCCATGGTTGTGACAGGTTTTTTGGACACAAAAGGTGAAAATGCATTGAGATGTCAAAGTACCCTTTTACCTGAAACTGCAGCTGGCAGCCTTCAATGCTTTGTTTGGAAATTGATTTTATCAGCAGGCAGGAGCAAAAAAGAAAAAGAAAAGTAAAATATGACTTGCAAATGACTATTCTTTTACTGAGAAAACGCCGTTTTTAATGGCGGACAGAAATAATTGCAGTGGAGTTCACAATCACACAATTCCGGGTGTGATGTGGCCTTGCAAAGCCTTGTGAAACTCAGAAAGGATTTCTGTTACTGATTTTTAAATTATAATTAAAATATATAGCCTGGAAATATCTCCCCATTACAGCTTTGCAAGCATATCATTTTCACCTTTTTCCTCCTACTGGCACTGAAACATGCGACCTTATCATAGGTAATCAGATGTTAATCACCCTCTGTCCCTGTTCCATTTCTCAGTTAACTAAAATCCCCACAGGGCTCTGAAGCAAATATGCCCAGCGAACCTGCTGGAACTTCAAAGTGAAAGACTGTGACTGACCTGAATTGACACTTTCCCCACACAAAAAAAAAAACCCCACTGCAGAATGTTGACTTAAATGTATCCAGTTATCCTTTGACGTCACTGTATGTGATTCCTGTCCTCCAGGCTGTCAGTGTCTCCCCCTCACTCCTCTCACATGCACACACACATTTGCATGCGTCTTGCTGCCTTGTGTGCCTGTCTTTTTATTGAGTGAGTGACAGCTGCTGTTAAAGGGAGGGAACAGGCATGTTTGATTGCCTGTTCCCTTCATAATGGTTGTCCAATTTCATGGTTATTAGGCTTTTTAATAGGCGCTGGGAGAAGAGAGAGCAGAGGGCCTATTGGTGCATTGGTTGGATCCTTTGATTAGAGCGTACATGTCACATGTCACATAAATATAAGGCTGGTATTGTTGTTACCCGTCAGGCCTTATTGATGAAACTCAGTGATTGATAACAAGCCCATCACAGTGACACAACCCACTGGGTGTAAAAAGCATTTCATGAGGAACTCTGTTGGGTTTTCATCAAACTCAATTAGGGACAATTATTTCAACTGAATTATTTGCAATAGCTTCACTAAATATGGACACTTAAATTGTGCCCAGAGGCCCGGGGAAGAAACTGATCAAGTCATCCAGAACTCCTCATTGCAATGTGACAAGGAGGAGACATGCAAAATGAATGATTACATTTCATATTCAAGATCGTGGGTAAAACTCTAAAGACGAAAGTGTGTGGTACACTGGGTCAAGGTAAGGAACTCTGATCTGTGTTTTTAAAAAGCCGAAAGGATTGTTTGTTTGTAGGAATAGGTAAAAGCAGGAGGAGGAGTTTAAACTAATTTATGAATAAGAAATTATAATTGATGATTAAAATTAGCATCTTATGAGATGTGAATGTTTGTTTCCAAAACACGATGCATGAAATCGTTATTGCCCCCAGTGATGATGCTGAAAATGATGCCTCTGTGAGTCAACTGAATCTCAGTTGTCGTAACAATGTAGTCTGGACAAAGTTATGGATTCCTTATGTAAGACGAATCCTTGTGTGACTTTTACTTTTAAGTTTGAGGTTGAATAGTCACTAATATCATAAGGGTTTATATGTATAATTATGCCATGTGATTAAATTTGTCTTTTCATGTATACTGTATTGAGTAGTTGTAAGTTGTAAAGATCAAGGTTATACAAGTGTAGTTGGAGATTTGAGATCCATCGCAATGTTGAACAGTTTGTAGTGTAGACTTTGCAACTTGCTGAGCCTCTCCTGTGAATGCATTGATAGAGCTGGCATGTCAGATCTTTTCTTTTTTGAATCTGAAATGAAGAAAATCCTATGTTAATACAGAGTGTCTCTCCAACAGACTCTTATTTAAAGTGAAAACAGAGGCTGCTCTCCGCAACCACTTAAAACATCCAACTCCAAAATGTTGAACAGGGGGGATTTCTGTATTGGATACAAGAATGAGATATTCCCAAATGAGTGTACAACAAAGACTTCACTTATTAATGTTCATTTTTGCAACAGAGGTCTGACATTGATGCAAATCAAGGGACAACAGTGGGATGAAACTGAATATTTATGGTCATTTCCAGAACCCGGGATGTCCCAGAGTACTCTTGAGCCTTTTCAACAGCAGATGAAATTGCACTTGAAAGTTGTAGGCATGTTACTTGACAGCAGTTAGAAACTCAAGTGCTTTTAACTATTGTGAGCAAATCACTTAAGTACCCCTCTTGTGAGTAACACTAGTGCATTTACGCAATGCTGCAAAGCCAGTCGTAGAAGCTACTATTTTCGCGAGAATCACATCTTCAACCTTTGGCATAGGTTGTTGAATTTTATGGAATTGTCATTGATACAAAGGGTTTTTGGATGTGAGGGACCTGTACATGTAACAGTCACATTAAAATAGTTTCTCCCTCTTGTCTCGCCCGACTGCAGAAACGGTCTCTGAATCGTCTTGGCCCTTCGCTGCGGGGCTGTGAGTGGCTGCCATGACATATTCCAACACCAGCATACTGACAGCCAACTTCACTGAACCTTTGGATGGCCATGACTCTGGGGGAAACATCTACAGGCCTTTTTCTGTTTTTAGCGTGCTCACTCTCACATTACTTGCAATGCTGGTGGTGGCCACCTTCGTGTGGAACTTGCTGGTGCTGGTGACCATCCTGAGGGTGAGGACATTCCATCGGGTGCCCCATAACCTTGTGGCTTCCATGGCCATCTCTGACGTGATGGTGGCCGCCCTGGTCATGCCACTCAGCCTCGTCCATGAGCTGAACGGCAGACTGTGGAAGCTGGGCCGGGTGCTGTGCCAGGTGTGGATCTCCTTCGACGTGCTCTGCTGCACGGCCAGCATCTGGAACGTGACAGCCATTGCGCTGGACCGCTACTGGTCCATCACCAGGCACCTGGAGTACACACTCAAGACACGCAAAAAGATCTCCAATGTGATGATCGCGCTCACGTGGCTGCTGTCCTCCATCATTTCCCTGTCGCCTCTTTTTGGGTGGGGGGAGACCTACACACAGGGGATGAAGTGCCAGGTGAGCCAGGAGCCGTCCTACACAATCTTTTCCACCTTCGGAGCATTCTACCTGCCACTTTGTGTGGTGCTGTTTGTTTACTGGAAGATCTACAAGGCTGCCAAGTTTCGGATTGGCTCCCGCAAGACCAACACAATAACACCAATGGCTGAGGTGATTATTCATTTGACCTTTTTTAAAAACAATTTTCTAAAAATAACATCATTATCCTCCCCCTTGTAAAAGTATTGGGTAATATACAGATGGACATTCCTTGAAACCAGTCAAAGAGCTGAAATAAGCTGTACGTGAGTCAGCAAGGTTGGTTGACAACATTTCATATGCCCATCATGTTGAGAAATTGTTGTGGAGGTAATTAACGACATGTTCTTAGTACAAATAAGCTGTGTCGACCACTAAGGCCTGTCAAGATGCAGAGAATGGGCAAGGGAAACTGTGCAGTAGCCTAAAATATCATCACTTATTGAAAGCATAGTGGAAACCGGCCACTTTTGTCAGGAAAAACAAGCGTACACAGCTCAAAGCGCCACTACAACCTACTGCTCTGCCAGAACGACTGTCGTAGCAGATAGCCACAGAGATGTGAGTAGGCAATCACTACATTCTCACATCACTCTATTACTATTACGTTGCACCTGCCTACTACCACAACAGACCATGTTGTTAAATCCCTAAAATCCACATTTGTATGATTTGGCAGTCCTAACCAGATAGCTATCAATAACGGCCCACAGTACAAAAGTGAGAACGGAAAGGTTTTTGCAGACAGTGTGACATTTTACATGCCAAGTCCTCACAACCCACCAGAGCATGCTGTTCAAACTCTAAAACCCACAATTAGCATTAAAATAATATAGAGTAACACTGACGACTTCCACTGGTGTAAGCCCACCGGAACTGCTCATAGGACAAAAGATCTGAACCACACTCCATTCACTTGAAAATAATCTGGTCCCTAAGTGGCCCAATAAAGCCCTCATCAGGCGCAGAGATGCAAAGACATGGAGAGGACCGGCTTTCACCATCTGGGATAAATGCAAAAGGAAACGCAGAGGCTATGTAAACAAACTAGATGTAGGAAAAATTTAGAACCCAATACCAGGGCTCTGGTCGTGCACAGAGTGAGAGTAACCCTACAAAGGCCGGCTTTAACAGGGTCTGATAGACCAGACTTTAATATGTGAAGGTAATGTAATATTCACCTACAGAGGTCAATTTCAAAATTCTGATTTACTTTGTCCTGAAGGAAACATTAAGGAAATCTGGGGTGTTATTGTTTATCTTGACACAGTCAAGCTGTTGATGCCTAGTAGGTCATAATTCTTGAGTAAAATAATTAGTTATTACCTAATAATTACCTAAGGGGGAAATATCATGGTATTAGTTAATAAATGTGTTTGGATTCAATAAGCACTGTACACTGTGACGAGCTGTATGCGAGTTAGCAAAGTTGGTTTTCATAAAACACATGTTCTGAGTACAAATGAACTGTGTTGGCCAGCAGTTTGTTTGACACCCTCGCCTATATTGATGGTGAATAGTTTTCCTTCTTCCCCTTCTCAAATGGCTGATGCCCCCGACCTGCAGTTGCTGTGCAATTATTTATCATTTTGCTGATGAGCTATTCAACAGCAATCACAGGAACATAACTATCTAATGTATCAGCATACGGACAAATAATTGCAGCAATCCTGCTCATCACCACCAGCTTGTTAATGTGCGTAGGCAGAAGGTAGAGGGCTATAAATACCATCTCAAGCATCTTTATTGGACTACAGCAACTTATTGGCTTTGGCGGTTCTCTAATCAGCAGATACAAAAGGTCTAGATTTATTCTTTAAGCATTAGCAAACATTTAATCAGGCAAATTTTCACCTGACCTTGTGGCAGGGAGTGCAATTTGAAAAGCCCTAGTGATAGAGATGTCACCACTTTTAGACATCTTAGAGCAGACACCTCTTTTTTCACCTATAAGAATCCTCTTAGGAAAATCATTCAGTATCTGAACATTTTGAGAACTTTGCAAACGTCCACAGGGAAAAAGGTTTCACAGAAAATACACGGTGAAGGTTTTTTTCTACTAATTGCATGTGATGCATATACTTTGAAATGATCCCCCAATCCTCAAAATACCGCTTAGTTATGCAATCACGAGGCCCTAAATTAGGAGATCATGGTCAAGGAGGACCAATTGTCAAATAAATTATTCTTTCACTGGTTTGATAGACCAACTTTATGTCAAGTTTCATTACTCAGGCAATGACTCTTGTAGCTATAGCAATTAAAATGAATATGTTTTATTAGTCTGCTTTCCACAGTCATCTCATGGTTGTATTATACATGTATCATTACCCAGCTAAAGTTTATTCTCATCATTACCTAGCGTAGACTACATGAGTCGGGGCACAGAGCCTTGCAAAGTCTGCATGGAGTTGTGATGTAAGTGATTGCATTCACATCCAAGATAATAAACCTGCACTCATCCATCACAACACCCACTCAAAGACATTTAGACAACACACACAAACATGCAACTAGAAAAGTGCCGACTCTTGGCCTATGCACAATAACACTACAGTACTGAAGTACTAGTACTATTATTGTTTCTATGCCCAGTGTTATTTAGCATGCCAGTCATGTTGTGATAGTTACTGTAGTGTAGTAGTACTGTACTGTCCCCTTGTTAACGGGACTATGTAGGTGACTATAGTTTGCTCGTTCCGCTTTGTACTTGATGTTGCTGCTGTGATCGCTTGCTGGCTTGCAATTGGCTCTGCAATGGAGAGCTTTCTACAGGCTCTGTGAGTGTTGGCATCCTCCACAGTAAAGGAAGATAAATGTTATATACCTCATCCTGAGTAATCCTTCCTCTTGTACATAAACATCTAATATCCCTTGTTAGTTGAAGCTAACAGTTCCAAAAGCCATAAATGCAACAGTTAATGTCTCTGCAAACACAAAAACTGATGTTAAAAAAATGATGAATTAACTTCTATCTCTACCATTTATATTTCATAAAACCATAAAACTGTCTAGCGAATTGACTGAATTACCTGACCTTTAATAGTACACTTGTTTTTCTTTTTTCGACAAGTATATCCTTTTAACATATGGAAAAAGCAGTGAAAGATTCATGAAAAGAAAAAAGAACATCTATCATCTATATGTGCAGGTAGGAGATTGTTCTCAGGAAAAAGACAGTGTACACTCAATCCCACTGGAAACTGCTTTTCACATCTCTTATGCTAACAGCATTGTTAAGTTTTAGAGCATATGATTAGCAAAAGGGGAGCTTGTCTCTAAAGTAAAAAATCCACATCCAAAGCTCACTAATAAACATGTATGTCGTTTGTTTGAGTCATACAGAAACAGAAATGTTAAGGTGTTTTCGGACAGCGTTGCCAATCTAGTTGTAAGCTAGCCAGCAACGTACGTACAGACTATTTGCATCTTTGTTATTTCTAGCCTCTCTCTCTCTTTTTTTCTCTTGTCTGTACATTCATTAAGTCATTAAATAAAGCCCCAGGATGAGTGCAAATTTGTCAGTCAGGATCAAACATTTTTAATTTGTGAAGACGCATACATTCAGTGAAAATTGATGCAACACAGTAAGAATGGCTATTAGTTGTTTTACAGGGGTTTACACTGTAACTGTTTCTTTTCTCAGACAGTGACTACCTGAAGTCTCTGCTGATTGCCTAGTAACCTCACAGGAAGTCACCGTTATTGGCTCTCTGTTCGTCAAGAAATTGTATCCTACTCCCAGCACATTACGCCGTAAAACCACCAATTGACATTTTTACATTTAAGTTTGTGTGCGGATTAAGCAAACAAATTGTAACATAGGTCTTAATTAGTGAACAAAAAATTGAATTTCCCCTTGCAGGATTAATAAAGGAACTCTTCTTCTTCTTGTTCTTCTTCTTCTTCTTGTTCTCCTTCTTCTTCTTCTTCTTCTTCTTCTTCTTCTTCTTCTTCTTCTTCTTCTTCTTCTTCTTCAGAGGCTTAGGAAGGAGCCAGGCCAACTGTTTCTATCTGCTTCCAGTCTTTATGCTAAGTTATGCTAACAATCTCTTTAGCGTCATATTCATTAGGTCTGTGTTTTGGTTTGTTAACGTTAAACATTGTTAAAGTTAAAACGTCTCAGGTTGCTGGGAGTTTTTCATTCAATGATGGAAAACAAAATTTAGTTTTTAGTGAGTCATTTAAGATTAATCTCGCCCTCTCAGTTTGAAGGTACATCATAACCTCATTACTTCTTCCGTTAAGCGCCCATTTTTCATACCACACAATCTAATGTTGAAGTGTCTCAAACCATCCACTGAATTTGAAACCTCCCTTTTGACAGCACTCTGCTTTTAACCTACAGCCTTTCCTGTAAATGGACTCGCTTCATCCATCTTATCAGTTTAGGCTCTGCTGACCCGTATTGATTCAACTAAATTTACTGCAGAATGAATATGTTTCTCCATCCCAGAGAGGTGCACATTCTTGTTTAAATGATGAACATAACACAGCCGCTCAGAGTGTTAGTCTGTGCATTTTACTTCTGACACATTATAGAGGGATGATTCTGCTTTATGATTCGGGCAACTTCCCCTGATAAACAAAAAAATAAGTCAGCCTTGAACTGTGTTGGCAACAAATAAGAGGAGAAAGTCAGCAGATTAATGTTGAAATTTTCATCCTCCCTTTCCCAGCTCTGCAGTATGTTTGTGAAATGGCACAAAATGGGTTGCTGGAAAATGAAGATTAAGACACTGCTCTGGCTTTATGCTCTGTGTCTTGTGTGCACTTCTTTTCAGCCTATAATCCATGTTTTGTTGAGCAGCCAAAATGGCCTATATTGTTAAAGTAATTGATTTTCCAATTCTAATGCTAAGCAGGTATGTCTGATTGGAGTAACAGATTTATTCTCTCATCGGCTCCCTTCCAGGTAAAGGACGATACACATCAGCCACAGATGGTATTTACTGTGCGCCACGCCACTGTGACCTTCCAGACGGATGGGGACACATGGCGCGAGCAGAAGGAGAAAAAGGCAGCGCTGATGGTAGGCATTTTGATCGGTGTATTTGTACTTTGCTGGATCCCATTCTTCATCACCGAGCTCATCGTCCCACTGTGCTCCTGTGACATCCCGCCCATCTTGAAGAGCATCTTTCTGTGGCTGGGATACTCCAACTCCTTCTTTAATCCACTCATATACACCGCCTTTAATAAGAACTACAACAATGCCCTGAGGAACCTCTTCTCAAGGCAGCGCTGAGCCACTCGGCAGAAACACTACACCAGCATGCACTTCAAAAGTTATTCCTCCAGACAGGACTGACCTGTCTGTATCCATTACTCAATCATTCTTCAGATAGATAACCAAGGAGACTATGTCTGAACACACTGTCTTAAAAAAATGTGTTGTTTTTATTTATATGTTGTTTACTATCAAGCTGAGGTAACCTCACAGCTGGACTGGGACAGGCAGAATGTTAGTCAAACAAATCGGTTGAGTTACGGCAGTAGTGGATACAGTGCTGCCTGTCTACATGTTGGTTTTCTTCTGTCGTTTCAGGATCATTAGAGAGGAATCTGTGTTAACTCTCTTCTAAACAGTTTAATCATCATATTTGAAGTTGCTGGAAATAATTTCAAGTAAAGCTTGAATAAATATTTAAAAAGGTCTTTGAGAAATGCACATAAAGTACCTCATGAATAAAAAATCAAGAACAAACTGATTCTTTTCTAAACTACACAATAAAATACTCATGATCTAAGAGAACACTTCAAACTAAAAACAAACTAATTTGATTATAAAAGAGAAGGACCTGAAGTCTCTCCAGTGAATAGATCTCCACCTTATAGCAAAGTAGACAAGAACTATCTGGCTTCACATGCAATTTATTTATACACACTTCTGGATTAATGTTCAGTCGCTCCTCTGATGCTAGCTATACAACTAATCTTTTTGCACATACACCTACACACTCCCATGCCTTTTACTAAGCAGGGAAATAGCAGAACGAGTTATCATTTCCATCATCTTTGAATAGATGCATTGGTGAGGAACTGCAGCCACGAATTACCACATCTCACTTCAGATAAATAAAGTAATCATAAGATACAGAAGATGTGTGGACTAGTGTAAAGCTAATCAAACCATCATCACAACAATAGATTTGTTAGCCTGAGAGGTCATTACATTGGAAAATACCAAAATAGTATTGTTTTATTGTCAAGAGAAGGTAAAGTTTTGAGACAATGCATGTTTTAAAGTGTGACTTGTGGCGTTATGGGAATAAGAGAAGCTAATGTAAACCAATACAAATATCCCTTATGAGCTCAGCACACAAAACCTGTGCTTCAGTTGGTCTAATGCTGTGCTTTATGACTCCCCTGTTTCCTGAGTGAACACTGCAGAATCCGTTAAGTGAACATGTGTTTTTGTGTGTTACTGTATACTGTTATGTGAACAATTAAGCATGACAAAGTGATCCTCAGCAAATAGTTATGCTTTATGTAAGCAAGCTACTGTTGGAGAGCAACATCAAAATATCACATTTTGTTTTCACCCAGTACATCTAACAGCGCTGTCCAGTGAAAACCATGTATCTCAAGAGTTCAAGAAAATCTCCTTTATTCTTCTGATAAATAAACATGCCTACATGCTAATTTTAGCATGTTAACATTTGCAGAATTACAGTGCTACCCCGCTGATGTTTACCAGGTTTAATGTTGACTATGTTCATCATTGTCTAGTGTGTGAGCATGCTAACATTAGCACTAAACAAACTGCTGCTGATGCAGGTATTTGGTCATTAACAACAAATTAAAACGTGAAGAATGGCGATTCCTTTTTAGACATTTCACAGAAAACACGAATGGTGGTGGAACAACAAAGTCATTAGGATTCATTCAGTGGTCTCTATGGATACCATAGCAAATTACATGTAAATCTATCTAATAGTTTTTGAGATATTTCAGTTTGGATCAGAGCAGTAGACTGATGAACAGACATTGCCATTCCATTATATGAAAAATGTGTTGTTGCAAAGCTGAAAATGGGTGTTTTAACTCATTACAAGTTTATATTTTAGTGATACATAGTTTCCATGTGACTTAAATATTTTAACAGAATACAAGAGAATCTTTTTCCTACTCAAATTTTTGTAAACAAAGTTAGACTACAGTATGTAAGACAAGACTGCAGGATGGTCTCTACCTGACTTCAGCCTTTTACCTTGATTTGTACTTTTACATTATATTTTACTGGATGTTAAAAACTTACAGACCTCAAATGACATTATTTATGAGTAAGAGTAGCTTTTTTCAAATTTACCATATATACATATATAAGAAATACAAACTTTAGTGAAATAATAATAATTTAGAATATTACATTGAGAAGGGTACTATATATCATGATGAAAAAATAAATGTATATGAAAAGGGAATCAGCCCACTATTTACAATGGTAGTTCTAATGAAAATATTCTGTGGTAATGAAATGCATGGAATATAGACAGAAACCGAAATTAGGTATGAAACTGATCTGTTCTCTCTGAGCACTGACGTATTTCATGTATTAATCGTATGACTTGCTGGTTGACCTGAGCCAATGGTGTTCTGCAGTATTTACTTATTCAGTTGACTTCGTACTGCTCTCCAGATTGATTATCGACCCTTTGACCCTCTTACAGTATGTCTTTTTCTGTGTGGTGACCCAGCTCAGGAAATGCAATGTGTTACAGAAATGTGTTGTTTATTATTTATCTGTTTTTGTCATGTCCAAAAGAAGTTAAGAAAATAATAATAAAATGTGGACAATAACCTCCCTCAGAGACACTTTTTGGAAATCCTTACTTGTATTTACACCTGGAAAAAACAGACATAGTACTGGAATTTTAAAAGATCCACCCTGTGTAATGTGTCAGTGTTTTTTTCAATGTATGCATGTTTTCTTCCACAGAAGCCTTGGATAATAAAATTGACAATAAACGAACCCTTGATTTGCAGTGTCAACTTTGACACCTTGACCAGCAAGCTCATGAAAGGGTTTTCAGTTTGAGCCACGAGGTATACTTGAGCAATAGCTCACGACAGGCTGTGGTATGTTGTGATTATATCACTATCACTAATTCATTTATGATCATTAAGGAGGCCATATTATAAACAGGCTTTCGGGTATTCTATCTCTCTACGGTGCCACTGCCAGCATTTCAGTGCCAAGTGTGAGGCTGCTCCTGTTCAAAGGAGCACATGCATCCATGTTTTCAGGGAAGACAGCATGCATGAAAATGTGGCTTGGCTAAACTCATTTAGGATTAGAACCAGATGCCTCTGGTAAGGCAAACCTGTGCTTTACAGAGTTGTACAGAAATAGATGCAACAAGCAGCCTCATAACACATGCACAATGAATATACTCTGTCACCACTCCCCGCAAAAAATATGACAACAAATGAAAATTGGCTAAATACAGACATTTGTGAGGATTTTAATCAGGAAACATTTGTATTAAACATACCTGAACACAATAGCATTTGTTGTGTGCATATCCCTTGGGTTTCTGGATAACATATGTACTGTAATATCCCAGGTAAATGACATGTAAACAAATATATCCCTAGTCAACACTAGACTCTAGAAACAATAAAATAGGCTTTATGTAATGGGTGAAGTACATGCAGTGGAGACGATGTTGTAGAATGACTAGACAGGACCAGATGTCCCGCACTACCTGGTTTCTCTTATCTTCACAGCAAAGTGGACTCACTCTCTTGTTGTACAAGACGTTGTCAACTGTGTGACTCTGTTGTTGTTCCACTTGTTATTCTGCAACAGCTCAGTTTTATCCAAATAGAAACTGCACAGCAGGACTGTGAAGAAGAGGATCCCAGTGAGCATATATGTGATCTGAATGAGCGCATCACTCACGCTCTCAGCCCCCGCTTGTCTCCTTGCTGACTTTTAATACAGGTTCTGAGGGCAAAACAGAGGTAATTGTAGCAGATTGGGAAATTGTAAATAGTAAAATACTCTAGAGGACATACTAGCTGATAAACCATTCTTTGCCTCAGGAAAGAACTGAGATGGACAGTGCTTACTGGATTTTTAAAGTTTCTTCTTACATATTTTAATTCATGAGCTCTGCTAAAGTGCTGTTTTTCTTTTCCCCAAATATAAGTATACGCTGTAGATCAAAATAAGAAAACAAGTTAATACTTGATTTATTATGAAATGCTGTAATTCATTATTGCTCAGCATTTGATAGAATATCTGCTGTGGCTATACCACTGCTGTCCGAGCATGTTTTTATTTAAATAACCAAGGCACTTCAACAAAAACCTTCATTTTGGGAAAAACAGTGAACAAAATTAGAGAAAACTTTCAGAAACCTCCCAGTTATTGGTGTTAATCTGGAACCTGGTGACAATTTACTTAATGGCCGGACACCCCCTATTTATCTGGCAGCTCTCCTGGTTACTTTGCAAGATGGCAAGTCGCTCCTAGGAAATTGAAACCCTGCAAAAGCAGGTTATCCAGATGAAGGCCAAAGGGAGTTCCAAGTCTGTGATTATCAGAATATTGAAACTTTAAAAGGACACGGATTGTCCCTCGAAAAGGCCGGTCACCAGTTCAGTGTTGAACAGGGCAAGGATCTGGAAACACTGTCTCGCTTAAGACTTTTTGGACTGAAAGCCCACTCTGCAGTGACCAAACCTCTCATCAGCAGAAAGAATAAAAAAGCTAGACTTGCCTTTGCTGAGGAGCATGTTGCGTGGACATAGGTAAACTGGTCCAGAGTGCATTTTAGTGAAGAGAGTATGTTCAATTTATTTGGAAGAATACTGAAACAATGAAATGGCCAGCCCAGAGTTCAGCTCTAACCCTCAAAGAGAATCTCTGGAAAATCCCTAGCAACAAAGTAATGACTAAGAAACCCACTACAGTTTCTAAACTGTGGAAGAGACTGAAGAAGAATGGACCAAGCTCAACCCAGAGCAGTGTGAGAAACTAGTGATGTCCTGTGGGCCCAGATGTGCTGAAGTCATTCAAAGTTGTGGCCTCTATACTTCCTATTCATTTTTGAATCCTACAGCCCTGTTTAAATCTACTCTTCTGACCCAATGGTTACTCTTCTCTAATTTTGTTCACAAAATAAAGGTTTTTGTTGAAGTGCCTTGGTTATTTAAAAAATACACACTAGTACAGCAGTGGTATAGCCACAGAGGATATTTTATCAAATTATGAATAGTAAAAAAATAACCCTATTTCAGAATAAATCAAGTATTAATAATTTCTTCTTTAATATTTTCTCCAGTGTTTTAGCTATCTAAAACTGTGCTCAAAACATTGCATTGTTAGGACATTTATTCGAGTGATTTTATATATTTCACAGCAGTCTTACAACATAAAAAATATTTCTGTGAAATGACAAAAGCAGCAAAAAAAAAAAAAAAAAACACAACAATGTGCAGTAGTAGAAAAAAGACTAACGCAACATTCACACCAAACACAAAGCAAATTTTGACCTTGTTACTGGCACGATTTTGTTCATCGGGATCATACTGGGATCAAACTTGTTTATTCACGTTGTACATACCAACAATGTTTCTTTCTATCATCAACAATGGCAGAAACGAACCATTATTGCTGCTTTGTACCCTTTTTGGAAGTCCCAGATACATCAGAAAACCAAAGACTGTTGTGTCTGGGGTTTATAACGTTACCTTGATGTACACACAGCTTGGTGAATATCACCACCTTTTCACGGAAATGTGTTTGGATAACTGCCGCCTCCAGCGCTCCCTGTGGTTCAGACTCCCCTGTGATTTAACTACATCATGACGGTTTGTAAAAAGTCTGAATGCTTTGTCAGGTCTGTCCGTAAGACCACAAGCAAATTACTTTTAAAATGACAGACTGCAGTTATTTAGTCCATAATACAACTTTGAGTCATATTTTACTTTGGTTGCGCGTGAATATAAAATACTACTTCAATAAAGTTTCCCTTCAGCCTTAAAAAGAAGACGATTTGAAATTCTAGGGAAACGCTGTCATCAAAATTCTTAAGCACCGCTAAGAGTCATCAGTCTTTTGTAGGAGGTCATGAGCAATTACATCATCTGTTGCTCTGATCACTGATCTATTTCTCACGTTGTTCTTTTTTCTGCTTCCTCTCGCTTCTGACCCCTTCGCTGTCATTCACTGTAATAACTCACTGCCAGTCCATGAATAGTTAATACAATGTAGGTGGGAAGAATCTCAATCAGATTCAGCAGACTGCTGTGCCACAGATGAATTAAGATAAACCTATGACATTTTAAATGGGAGCACTCTGGAGTACTTCTATCAGCCTCTAAAGCCTTTCTAAGTAGTAATGCATCCTCTTGTGTTAACAGTGGCGTTATACAGTTTGTGTGTGCACAATTTGTTTCAAAATATCCTGTCCATACATCCTCAAAAGAAAAATATGATTTTTTTTAAGGGGTTGCGGTGGAGTGAAATAAAAAATGTCTTATCTTTTGTGTTGTCTGAATGTCTGAATTTCAATTTTACAGCCCAGTGGGCATGGATAAAAACCCTTGCAGACATGGAGAGAGAACAGAGAGAAAGAAAGTTTAAAAAAAAAAAAAAAAGCATAGACAGATGAGTCTCAATAGTGTCACAAGGGGGGTTGCTCCCAGTGAGATTAAGCAGGTGTTGTAATGTCGAGATTGCAGGAAATCCCAAGCAAACTAATTCAGCAGGTGATTGCTGAGAGTGGGTAAATGGTAAACTGTGTGAAGTCTCAGCATGTGTTCATCAGGGAGACAAGACACAGATGTGCATGCACAGAAACACAAATAAGATATAGAGGCCAGTTATATAGAAGAAGACAAAGAGGTTACAGTGTTGGTATTCAGTCATTCAATTGCAGGGGAGTCAAAGCAAAAACAGGTAATTCCCCTGTTCAATACTGAAAAGATATACCAACACAGCCACATGCACTGTTGCTATGGCACCAAGATGGTGAAAGAAAGCTCTGCACATGTCTGTGAAGATTCTCAGTCACCGAGGTTATATAGGATGTGTATGAGCGTGAGGTTAAATTGTCATTTGTTCTTGCTGTAAGACTCAAGAGTCTTAATACATCTTCATCAAGTCTGCTCGCCTTTGATTTAAAGCTTGCATTCATTCAGAAAAACTGCAAAGAGAAAGACTGAAACAAGTACTCCCTTTTCAAAACTAGTGCACACCGCCTTTGTTTTGTGCAGTTAGGTATATTAGGTTTGAAATGCTTGGCTCAGTTTGCATACGGGAATCCAGCAAAGTTCACCGAAAACTGCAAGGTTATGCCTGAGTGAGGGCGCTTCTCTTGGCAAGCGAGACAGCCTGAGGGAAGTATCGAGAAGGGGGGTGATGTCATGCTTGGCAGAACTGTGTGGTACTTTGGTAAGGAGCAGCATATGTATTGTCATTCTTTCTGCTCATTTTTTCATCTGATTTAGTCCAGACTGATGCCCTCAACTTCAATCACTTCAGACGATGTTTGCACGCGTCACTTTGATGTCTGGCGATGAGCATGTCGGCACTGTTTTATCCCTGCTCACATTGTACACCCCCAGTGTGAGAGCATCTGGTTTGAATTCCCTTGAAGAAACATTACAATATGAATGAGATCTATTGCACAGGAACAAAATGCGGTTGATTGCCCTGCCTGATGATCAGAACGGCGATGAAAACACCATGACCACGAGCTTCAGGATTTGAAAGTAAGAAATCCCCCTGGTTGTGCTCACTAACACAGATTTAGAGCTGCCTTAGAAACCACATTGACCCAACCTCTGCAACTGGAACAAGAGCCGGCATTACAGCTCATATGTTAGCGCCACAACAAGTCCAAGGGGGAAAAGAGGCTTTTTTTTGCATTCCATTGTTGTAGTGCATTCATATTCAGGAGATGTTTGTGGTACATTGGCAGGCACTAAACCAACTACATGATCCTAAACACCCCATTACCTCATTTTCAGACAGTGAAAACATGATTTCTTTGGTGTTTTTCCCAAGATGAGCATCGTTTGGAAAACTGCAATATTTTGTTCAGCTTGTTGCTATGGTATTCTGTGGAAGGAATATATCTATACAGGCTTAGCTGGAGCCTTTTCTATTATGTAAGCTGCATAAACATCAGTAAATCCTTGTTTGAGATCAAACCAAAATATGATACCATCCCACTTGTTGTTTTTTTTTCAATTATATCAAAGAAAGTTTTATATCCATTTGATTCAATTTCTGCATCCACACCAGAGCTGGAAGCATCCACAAGATGCAAAAACATCTCTATGGCACACTGTAGCATTTTTGTTAAGGTATTTGGCAAACTGTGCATTGCTGAAATGTCTGCAGAGGTAACCTTTATTGGCCATCTGATTGCCTGATAGTTTCCACTTCTGCTGTACCTGTTTTTGAGGGATTCAAACTGCATGAGGAAATGTTGAATTAGCATATCATTGCCCTCTGAAGAGAAGCACATAACAACTAAAATGTGAAATCTCAGTTAGTGTGGTGTCCTAAGGTTATGTCCAGCATCATTAGAATATGTGCAGTGTTGTGTCAGATTTTGAAATGTCGTCAGTTACTGAATACAAATGACACTGAATTTTTTGTAATACGTAACGTAATGTGTAACGTAATCTAATCTGCATACTTTTGTAATACTTAAAAATAAAACAATGAAAATCTTGCACTTCATATCAAAAAATTGACTCCGCCACAAAAATGTGAGCTCCACAAATAGTATTTGTTTCTTCTATAAACATCTTGAAACATTTTAACACAAATAAAATATATTTTGCATATGTTCAGCATAGATGCAAATTAAATCTGGGCTGACAACAGTTGGGTTTTTTTGTAATCTGTTTACATTATCCTGATAACACATAATCCCCAACACTGTGTGTGTGCATCATGTTTGTTAATTATGTGATTATCAAATATTCAGTCAAAGAATGCAGAATAGTTGTGACTGCTGGCAAACTACAAGGCCGTTTGAATTTAGCACCATTGTCTACCCCTGCCTTGGGTTTTTTATAGTTACAGTTGGTCCACACAAACTCCACTCCACACAGCCCACTTCTCATTTTAAATGTCCTCTTGGGCTGCAGCACTTAACAACATCTTCTCTCTGCCAGCCCAGGAAGGCTCAATACCACCTTAATCATAAGAGCTTAACCTAAAATGCATTGCGAATTCTCCACAGGAAAAGTCATATGAATGCAATGTTTTGCATTATACACGGAGAACTAAAGAATTACAATCTGAAAAATTCACGATCGGGAAAACAGTATTGCCATAGATCATATAATGATATACTGTAGTTGGGGTTGTGAATATTGGTTGGTCAGTCACCATCTATAGATCTGTGTGTGTGTGTGTGTGTGTGTGTGTGTGTGTGTGTGTGTGTGTGTGTGTGTGTGTGTGTGTGTGTGTGTGTGTGTGTGTGTGTGTGTGTGTGTGTGTGTGTGAGTTTATAGTTTCAGCAGTTTCTAAAAGGCAGTCTGTGGTGTTCATTTGATTATTGATTATTCAATTAGGGAGATTGCACTGTGCTGAGTGGGCAGATTCAAGAGGAGTGAGCAGGCCCATTTGCTAAAGCATGTTGACTTTGATCATGGAAATAAGTGTTGTGTAGGTGGTTGTAACCCTGATCAGTGAGGATACTCTCTCTCTCTCTCTCTCTCTCTCTCTCTCTCTCTCTTTCTTTCTCTCTCTCTCCCTCTCTCTCTCTCTCTCTCTCTCTCTCTCTCTCTCTCTCTTTCTCTCTCTCTCTCTTTCTTTCTCTCTCTCTCCCTCTCTCTCCCTCTCTCTCTCTCTCTCTCTCTCTCTCTCTCAACACGCCTATCAGGCGTTCTGCAAACCGTTGACATTTGACATTTTTGACACCCTTTTATGCTTGTATGTGACATACCAGACTTTCAACTGACTCCAATGCAAGAACGAAATATTACACATTTAGAGCAAGTGCTTCAGAAGTCAGGTGATGTAGTTCAACACACCTCAAACTCCACTGAGGGAGGAGGTCGGCATGGCTGGTTGTGTCAGACACACACACTGGTTAGGTCACCCAGGAGACCATTTTTCGTGAACATGTACTGGACTTTCATCGGGGAGACCACAGTCCAATTTAATTACATAACAGACATAATTATTTTAACCCCAGCTACAATATTTTCCCGAACCCTAAACCCTACCATGTCATTTGTATGCCTAAACCTGAATAACATTAATAGTTTTTGATTGAATTAATGTTAAACATGTTTTTAAAACTGCAACCGTGGAGCGTCAAAAAGTGTCGGTGACACGTTGATATTCAACATATCTGTGGTTTGCAGAAATGTACAATTTCAATGCTAACGTTATATTCTGGGAACTGGGTTGAAAAAATGATGCCATTCTCCAAACTCTTGAAATGCAGAGTATCTTTCTTATTGGAGGCCCATGCACACTATTTTAACATGTGGAGAAAGCCACAGTTTGACAGGCCTATCATGCCTAGTTACAGTTGCTAAGCTATGATTGGGCAAAAGCTGCTCAGTGGAAAGCTTTGGCGAATGGTTGATTGACTTCAAATCGAACATACAATTAAAAAAGATTTACTCTTAATGACAAAAAGGAAACAAAGCTTGATCACGATGGATGTGACTATTAGACGCAGTGTGTGTGTGTGTGCGTGCGTGCGTGCGTGCGTGCGTGCGTGTGTGCGTGCGTGCGTGCGTGCGTGCGTGCGTGTGTGTGTGTGTAATGTCCAGTAGTGTGTATGTGCATGTGAGTCATTTGTCCTCATCAAGACAGGAAGGGGCTGCCAGACGGAGGTCAATCAAACCTTCATCACAGCCCTGATTCACAGGAAATGTATGCACAAGGCAACAAAGCATGGACAAGCACACAATAATCTTCAAAGCAGAGTGATCAACATCGGTCCACTTGCTGTGTGGGCTCTGACAATAGTGTGTGAAACTGGTTCAAGCCTCATGCAGGGGCTCCAGAGAGAAATATACTTAACCATTTGACATGCGTTATGCTTTAGCACACTGTCAGCCTCTGGTATAAATATAAACCTCATCGATGATCTGGACTCTCTTCATCTCTCACAAATGTATAACGATGACATGGCTCAAATATTACTTCTCTGATATATGATACTAAATATAAACAAGCAATATTAGGATGTCATCTTCAACATCACAAGCCTAATTACCACCAATGCCTGCCCAGATCCTGTCTTCCTTCCGTGCATATTCACTTCTGGGAACTATTTATATACATGCTATACTTGATGGCAGTTCCCACTGACAGTGTTGACAGTGGTAAAAAAAAATAATCAGTGAAAAAAAAAATATATTCTCCATGTCTTTTTCCTTCCCCCTTAATAAGCTTGTCAGCATGGAGAGCATTTGAAAGGAATTCCCAGAGATGCCGTTACTTTGTGTGTCGTAGATAACGCAGCCGTCCCCTGTGAGAGCAACATAAAAGCAGGAATCCTCACACACTGCTTTACCGCCACATGCTATCTTGCACAGACACTTTCCGCTGCTGAAAAAAAAGAATCACCTCGGTGACCGATTGCCGTTAATGTATCACTGCAGAAGTGTAGATTTCTCAGGCTTCACTCATCCGCCGGTGCTACTCCCCCGAAAAGTTCAAATAAGTGCAACGTGGTGTGCTGCATGACTAAAACACCCAAGCTGTGTCGCCTAATTGAGATTCACGACGCAATTTAGAGCCCCATATGTGTTCGTCTCCAGAGTCTGCAGCTTTATCAGTCACGGTCATCCTGTGTGTGTGTGTGTGTGTGTGTGTGTGTGTGTGTGTGCGTGTGTGTGTGTGTGTGTGTGTGTGTGTGTGTGTGTGTCTGTGTGTCTGTGTGTGTGTGTGTGTGTGTGTGCTGTTGTTGTAAGACTCATTATTATGTATCAGTATTGATTTATCTGATTACAGTGGCAAGACCAATTTGATTTCCAGCTGAGCACTGTGGGATGTCAAAAATGTAGAGAGCAGGTGACATAAAGTAAAGAAAAGCAGCCTTTTGATGTTAGAACAGACAGATAGACAGACAGAAAGATAGATAGATGGACAGATAGAAAGATAGATGGATAGAGAGAGACAGACACCACATGAGGTGAAATAAGGAGAATCACTGACAACGTTTGCTGAACAGGTTGATCCATCTCACTTCATTTACAGTTAATGGTTTCCACATGTCGGAATTTTCTGTAGCCAGAGATCTTAATCAGCATGTGAGTGCTTCACTTAAATCCAGCGCTCCATCTCATCTGTTACAATATTGTTTACACCTCATCATGGGGTCTCTATCATGTGAAAATACAATTCAATGTATGGAATGTAAAATGAGATTTGAGTGTTTTATGCTACGTCAGAGATTCAGTGAAATACTCTCATCTAAATATGGCTTTGTTGGAGCAACATTGGAAGATGAATCTACAACAGTGCTATGTAATACTGTATATTCTGTGAGCTATGAGTTTAAGAATTTGAAGGGGAAAATACATTTTAATTGTAATATTCCTTAGCCGAACAATCAAAATGTCTTATGACCATTGAGTCAGATGACTGTGCGGGATGTAATGTCAGTCCACCACTTTGGTCCAGACTGAAATTTTTGAAACTGAATCTACTCAATGAATTGTCACAAGCCTTTTTTTTACATACACTCAGGGTTCAAAGAGCATAAATCATAATAACTTTTGCAGTCTTTTGACCTTTCCTGTAGCGCTGCAGTGAGGTTGCCATTTTTTGATTTTAAAAAGAAATATCTCAAATATTGGATGGATAGGGGGCTAGATCAAAACCCCCACTATCAAATTCAGACCACAACCGCATTCACCTCATTCAAACTTACAAAACTGTTTTAAGAGCAGCAAACCACAGACTAAATCCATCTCTGAGTGATCACATGACAACATAGAGACACTCGAGGGGTCCTTTCTCTGTACAAATTGGGAATTATTTCATGACTTGGATATTGATGCAAAAATGGTATTTTCACCGTTTCATCTCAACTAGAAATGCAGCTGTAACAAGCAGCCTGCCTCACTAGCTCTGTCCTCATTTACATTTTATAATGCTACAAATTATATAAAAGAGCCTGAAAAGTCAGAGGTTAGAACATAAGTACAGAGAGGCGTTGCTATGGAGATGATACACCGTCTCGCCTCGTCTCACTGGTGTGAACGAGCAGGTTTCCGAATGTTGCAGACCTTCACCTGGTATACAGTGGACGGGGAGAGAGGGTGTGTGTGTGTGTGTGTGTGTGCGTGAGTGTGTGTGTGTGCGCGTGTGTGTGTGTGTGTGTGTGTGTGTGTGTGCGTGAGTGTGTGTGTGTGCGCGTGTGTGTGTGTGTGTGTGTGTGTGTGTGTGTGTGTGTGTGTGTGTGTGTGTGTGTGTGTGTGTGTGTGTGTGTGCGTGCGTGAGTGTGCGTGCGTGTGTGTGTGTGCGTGCGTGTGTGTGTGTGTGTGCGTGTGTGTGCGTGTGAGCGTGTGTGTGTGTGTGTGTGTGTGTGTGTGTGTGTGTGTGTGTGTGTGTGTGTGTGTGTGTGTGTGTGGATTTAATAGGGAAACATATAAGGGACAGACCGGAAGTAGAGAGGTGAATGTGTGTCATTAAAGTCAACACACACTGTGACTGTGAATGTGACAAGATGGAGGGCTCTAAAAGAACAGGCTTGCCTGCATTTACATCTTACTGCCAAAGAGGCTGCTAGAAACAACATACCTCGGATCTTACGGATTATGACTTTGACCTAAGATTTAACTTGACCTGAGTTGACTTTGGACCTGCTTGAGACTTGGACAAAATGACTTGAGTCACATGTCTGTGCCTCAAGGAGCTGCTAGCATGAATGAGATTAATCTTATTCTGTCAATAAACGGACCAAACACTGCCTCTGAAATGATCACGTATGACAGTAAAATGATTAAATAAGAGTGAAGACAGAACGTTTTTTGTCCATAACATAGGAACACATCAGAGTGAGGTGGACGGGGGATAAATTCAGAAAGGAGCAGTGTTTTAAGTAATAGGAGTAAAGGCCAAACCAACTCTCTCTGAAGAAATTCAATTTTGCCTTCTGCTCATTCATTTTATATAAATACACATGAAGAAAAAAAAAAGCTAAATATTTGATGACACAATCTGAAAAACTATCACGGTACTCTGGTTTCACACCTGGCATTGTCCGACCATTTCATTAAAAAAAAAAAAAAGAGAGCCAAATCACAGACCGTGAAAGTGGCAGAATTTCTACACAATGATGAATAAGGAAAGGATTCACAGTGAGTGATTTTTCTTTCTGTTCACAGAAAAGAAGTCTTTCATTTTGCCTGTCAAAGAAGCGTTTTAACGCCCTGCAAATGGCAGCGTAAGCAGAGTGAGCAGAGCAATATGATATTAAACATTGGAAGATGAAAAGACAGAATACTTCTGACAAATTCCTACAAAAATCCACAGATTCAGTGTAAGTTTCACAATTTACAGATCAGATATGACCAAAAAAGGGGGGACAAAATCTGAATCCTATACACAAACAACTAAATACAGACAACAGTTGTTGCCTTGGCACCTAAAAGTTCAGGATACAGAGAGAGTGAAGATGCAAAGAGATTCATGAAAGAGCAAAGCCAGTATCTGAACCAGCTCTAATGAGGCCGTTTGAGGTGATTAACTGCAGGGCAATTATTGATCTTTTCCAGAAGCTGGAAATAATAATGACATGGCAGACTCACATCTATGATGAAGCATCGGTTGTGTTTTGGATTTTGTCCCTGCGTATTATATTTTCATTAAAGCCTTTTGAGTCTCTCTAAAAGTAGAATAGAATAATAAATCTTTAACTTGGCTGACAAAGTAATTCAGCAGGATGTGTTTTGAATTGTTATTTAACGTTAAGTGTTGTACTTATAGGTATGTGTGTAAATTCTGGAGGTACTGAGAATAAAAATCCCATCTGTATGGCAGTACAACTTTTGTGCTGTCTGACTCAGGGCCAAAAAAGTACACACACGCACACACACACACGCAGGCACGCACGCGCACACACACACACACACACACACACACACACACACACACACACACACACACACACCACAAATCCCCAGAAAAGCCAAGACCAGCTCAGAGCCTGCTCTACGGTTTTGGCTCCATTTGGTTCTTCTTCATAATTCCAAAATCCAAATGTTTATTTGCTTCACTCGTGATTCAGGCGCCAAAAGAGACATAACCTGCTCTTTTTATGTGAGTGAATTTGGAATAATAAGGGGACATTTTCACCTCTGTTTCTGCCTCTTGGGCAGCACAATCAATAAAAACATATCTATTGCCATATTTTTTCGTTTTTTTTGCAGTCGTCTCACCTTTTCTGTGGTAAAGGAAATTCAGTAAATTCTCCATGGTATTTTGCAAACAAATATATTTGACTATAAATATTAGATTAATTTGAAGTCCACATATGCAGAACAGTTACAATGCCAGATCTTGATTGGCGTACAGTGCCACCTCCTCTAATATAAATATTTGGAATGGAGCTAAGATGTTCCATTGTTTTCAGGTTTAAAAGCCTTAAGTACCCCATTCATACACTGGTCACAAATGCGTACATGACTGGTTGTTTTTACCTCCCACAATATATTTCTTTGCATGAAATGGTGTAGGTGTACTCTGCTTTATTACTGACGTGCTGTGCCTGCCTGCTCTCCACCACAATCATCTGGAAAAAAACAAGCAATAGATGGACTAAAATAGATGGATTCCACAGTGCAGAAGCAGCAAATGAATCAAAAGCAGCAAGCATGAGATAATCATAGCAAGGCACTCTGTGGAGAGATCAAAAGTAGAACGTTTCTGCACCTGCCAGTGTCTGGGCGGTAGGTTTTTGCAGGGTTGGCTGGCTCACAAAGGGAAACAGGACTACACCGCCTATTCTTTAGGGACTGTAACATTTCAAGTCTCATTTCTCAGGTCATATTTGTAAGCATCTTGTTTTTCAAGGTTGAGACGCAGAGGGCAGCATGAGGAAATGAAACCTGTTATTATTTACTCAAGTGATGTGTTGAAGTGTTTCATCTAAAGAGTGTGATGTCTTCCATCTCAAACGAGCAATCATGTGAGTGCAAATGATGAGGAGGGAAGTGTCTATTTGCATGAACTCTGACATCTTAACCTGGATTTGTCGTTTGGGAGCTTTAGACACAAATATCAAATCGATGACGCCTAAATCGATGAATGAGGAACTGACATATCTCTGGATTGCATTCTTTTTCTAAAAACACAAAGCTTACCGCTCATGTTCTACTCTGCGCTGTTACTCATCCTATCCTTGAGAAAGAAGGATGAGATACCATTCAGCCTTAGTGAGTATTATACTACAGGGATAACAGCCTGGTATGGTTGAAATCATTGATTGCTCATCCGGTACAGACTGCTATGAAAATTATGGAGGTTGAAAAATATTTGTCTTTCCAAAACAATCTATGATGAGTTCCAGCTATCACCCTATGGGCACACTTTGGCCATGGGGTTTGTGCAACAGTTGCCAATGTGTCTGTGGAACTGCAGGACAAGGACAGAACACAAAATATATCTTATCTAACCTTTCCCAAGCCCTGTTTACACTTGGTTTTAAAATGTAGTGGGTGATCCGCACCCAACCAGACAACCAAGATACCTGATACCAGCCGGGTCGCCAGAAAAAATGTTTTCATTGTATGTTTCTGCAAGCCACAGTAACATTGATATTTAATGTTTTTGCACCCTTTTACGTCCGGCTTCAATGTAAAATTATAAATGTTAATACTACACGTTGAACGGGAAGTCAGGTGATGTAGTATAACAAGCCTCAAATTCAAAAGCTTAGGGAGGAGATGGATGGACTTTTACCCAAGTGACCACGGCTTCCTTTGTGAAACTCTATTCAACAAAAGACATAGGCTACTTAGTTGAGCCCAAACTAGGACACTTTCCTAAATCTAACCATGTAGTTTTGATGCCTATACCTAAGTAACGTTAACAATTCTGTCTGAATATCATCAGGACACATACAATATTATGTGAATGAAGACACCAAACCACATCTCTGTTGAGCAACCTGACCTTGTCAATTGAATCAATCCATCAATTGATCTTTTACGTGAAATCGTATCAAATATAAGTGCATTGAAATGCATTTACAACATAATGGCATCTTCCTTGAACATATATCTACTGAATACATGGTCACTTAGATGAGCAAAAGTGTTGACACACAATATGTCTGTTTACACCCTTCTTGAGCGACTGACCTGCTTTTTACTGATACACCTTTCAAAGCAGATTGCTCTGAGGCACCACAATTGAAACGTGAAAAAAGCTATTCAAAGAGCCAAGTAGCCAATTATTGTCAAACCTCTGACTGAAAGCCTCCGATTTTAATTAGCAGAGCATGAGAATCCTGCAGGACTTTATATTCAATTTTCCAATGACTGTTCTTTAACACATTTAATTCCCTCAATCTGTTAATAACCTCTAAGTTGATTAACGAGCGTAATCATTTTATATCTCTTTAATCTATTAAAGCGGTGTCATTTCTTTCCTCAAAAGTTTCTTCTCAAGGACGTTATATGACTCCCACATGTGGCACTGATGAAATTTCTCCGCTCATTTTCCCTTCTGTTTGCTCAGGTTGATTAATGACAGACCGTGCACACACATAATGTAACTACCCTTTGAGTCTGGTATGTTTCTCCTCATGTACATTTCGATGCTTCAAGCGAGCGCCAGACGTAGCACATCTAAGGCCCTATTTGACTTTCTGGATACAGTTCCACCTTCAGGGCTTTACTAACCACAAGAGATTCTCCTCGGCTCGACTCACAAAAGCACTCAGGCGTTGATAAAAGTTGTGCCCCTTTCAGAGTCTTGCCACAGTGTGGCATGGTGTGACTGAACTGACTTGAACTATCAATGAAACAAAGAAAAATAGGAGTCGTGTGAGGATTTCTGCAAGAGCTAAACGTGGAGTCTGCCAAATTGTGGCGGGGTGATTTAGAAACGGTGTCATCAGGTAGTTCTTTATTTAAATGGTCAGCAGTTGACTGATACTGAAGATAATGTTTAGTTATTTTATTTTCATTTATTCTTCATTTGCTTAGTGTTCCTTTCTAGAATTGGTTGACGATGTAATACATTGTATGTATAATGTATAATAATGTTAAATATTCTCTTATTTAAGGATGCAGCCTCGGACTACTTTTGCAGAGTCATATGCTAAGTTCAAATACATCCACAGTATACTGTACCACTAAAATCCGTATCGGCGCTAAACATTCCCGTATCGGCCCGGCTCTACTCACCTATTGTTAATCATCTGGCCAATGTTACAGTCTGGTCATGTTGAGAAGGGATATTTTCCTCCTCAAATAGCGGTGACGTCAAGCAGACCCCCTTGACAGTCGAAGTAGGGTTTTTGATATGTATATTCACTGAAATTATCATCCTTGTTTCACTATTTCATGATTTCATTATCTGCAATCTAGATGAAAAGAGAACTTTTGAAATAATTGCCCGCAATTATTGGATAGCCTGCACCTATTAGCATTTTGCTTGTTTCATGATTTAAAAGTGCTCCGTAAACCGCCAACTGTAATAGGTCTACAAGGAACAATTACCTTTAAAAAAGGGATGGTAATGACAGACTTAAGTAGACAACAATTTACATGCTCCTGTCACATTAGCACAGTTGCTGCATAGCTTCTAGAGGGAAAAAGGGGACACATCTTATTTTCCACACCGGCTGAAACAATATGCAAGGAAAAGGTTAGACTGTAACAAGACAGCAGATTATATGGTATCGTTGTCAGGTAAAAATTCATTCACAGGTAATATACTGTACATTCTGAAACCAGCACTGGAATAGAGAGTCAATTTTCTCTGACCCCCCTGGCCACCAGACGAGCTGTTATCGTCAAAGTGTGCTGAGGGAGAACTTGGTTCCAAATTGAAAATTTCTACCTGACCCCAAGTGACCTCCTCTGCCTCTCTTATTTGCAATTTATGGTACAGCAGCAAGCATACTGATGTTTAATTAGCTTGTGTATTCGATGTCTGAAAGTTTGCAGTGAGGGGGTCTAATTTAAATTACTGTCAAATTTTAGATCTTTCTTTTATAAATGACTGAAAGCTGAAGGGCATGGGATTTTTTTTCTGGCTCCATAGCAACACGGTCTTGCATCTATTGTGGAAAAGATGCAGACATCACGTTATTAACTCTAGTGAGACTACTAACTAAAATGAGAGAGGTGATGTTTTTTTCTCATCTCCAGCCCCGGTAGTTAAAAACAATGATTATGTGGTTGAAGGAGAAGAAAGAGATTTGGATTTGAAGGAGAGAAAATCCAGGTTCAAATTGTCCTATATTGACTGTTATGTGGGCGCCATCTGCTGGTTATTTTGGTGCAAAAGCTAAATCTGTGCATTACCCGATTCTACCACTAGGATCTACCACTACTGCATGAACAAGGTCAAACTGCAGATTTGAGGGCTTCAGACTATTTCCCTGACTGAAAACACCATTACTTGATAAAAGCTCAACCATAAAATGCCATATATACCCTGCAGTGTTTGGAGCTATGCTTTCAGATAAAGGTTTGTGTGTTTTTCCTTTTACCTCACTGATAAAGCCATGTGTGCTCCAGCACTATCATGATTTTAACTTATCAGAGATAATAGATCAGCCATCCACGCTGCCTGCCTCTATCCTACAGTGACCCAGTAAGTAACTGCAGCTCTATCAGTGCTTAAAAAGTGGGCTACAATAACAACATGTACCTATGGATAAGAACACTGTAGGAAGTTATGACTAGTTAAAATGTAATGAAATGTTATGATAAAATGGATGATTGAATAACACCTATATTCCTGGATAAAGTCATAAATGAATCATATTGTGACCTCAGAAGGAGAAGATGGACTGTTTTTGGTATTCTCTAATGAGACTGGTAATAATAATTAATTAACTAAAGAATTAAAGTTGTAATAGCTCAAGCTAGTACTCAATTATCATCATAATGGAGATACAATGATTCCATGAATAATATCCAGCAGCTTATTACATTAATAGCTTTTATAACATTATTCCTCCCACATTTTGTTGACAAAAGTAGCGACTGAATTATGCTGCGGGTCTGTTTATTTATTAGATATCTTGAAAGATATCAAGCTTATTTATTTTATTCCAGTGTTTTATTTGAATGGAGGAAAGTCAGTTAAGCGGGATTCCTTTCTGATATAATTCTCCTTTATAAATGAAGATATTTGTTTCATTCAATACCAGCTTTGAGCACATCTGTTCAATAGCTGAGCGAGCGCATTGAACTACACTCATTCAACCTTTCAGTCCAAACAAAATGCCCACCAACGCAACCAGAACTGAGTATTATATGATATTTCCAGTTTTTATGCTTTGAAAAGCAATATTTGTTTTTTATCCGAGACCCACCATGTCCTTCTGAAAACACAGTTTGAAATGAATAGAAAAGAATATTTCTTAGGCTTTGTGATGAACCTTAAAATATGGTCACTTTAAAAATCTGTTCCCCAGCGTGGACTTACTTGAAAAGCAGTGCCCTGATGCAAGGCTGATTCAAAACAAAAAGAAAATCACATGCGTACAATGCATCAAAGCTTTTATCTGTGTCATGTGCAGGGCAGGCCAACAAGGACAATGGTAGGACAGTTGTAGGGGACACAACGTTCAAATCCCCGGCCAATCACATGATTCCAGTGGGCCGTTGGGTGTCAGATGTGGCATACTCAAACTGTGGAATCAAGGTTTTTGGACTGTGAAACAGCAGGAGACATTTCATTTTCTGGTGTAAACATTTGTCTGCTGACATTTACTTCAGTTTTTTAAGAAAAATGTTCAGAAATTATGAACTATTTTATATATTCTGTACAGCTTACACAACTTGATTTTGTTGCATTTTGTTACACTCTCAGTTGAAAAACTAAATGTATGCAGGTATTCTTTTTTATTTCCATCAAAACCCTAAATTACTTTTCCAAAGTATGTCACAATGTGTCCAAGCAACGTAGGAATGATGTTGGTTTCTCGTAAATAACAGGGTCAAGTGTAGATCTGAGAAGAGCAAGTAAACAAGGCCAGTTTACTTTTTAACTTTAGCATGTTTTTTTCCCACACTAACCCTCTTTGGCAACAGGGCGTTTGGAACTTCCCCTGATATGAGGCCACTATGTTAAACATTAAACATAGCCAGAGAGAGTTCAGGTCCAGGTTGCCTTAGGTAAAGGTGGTGTGATCAAGAGTAATATTAAAAAGGTGCTTGGCAGGACTTTGCCCCGAAAGAGTTACCATCCTTTCCCTGAGCTACCTCCAGAGACACCCCTAGATACTCTTCTAGCCACTAAAACAAGTCCCAAGGGCGCCATCACAAGGATATATAATACATTAACTGACATAAATCCTCAGCCCACTGCAAATAGTATCTCTGGGAGGAGGATCTTGGCGTACCTCTCTCCAATGAATCGTGGGAGTCACTTCTAAAGTAGTAGATATGGCCTCATACATTTTAAAATTGTTCACCGTGTTCACTTAACCAAGGCCAAACTGGCTAGGATCTACCCCCAACACTGACCCTACATGTGACTGTTGAAAACATGCACCAGCAACCTTAATACATATGTTTTGGACATGTTCCTCTCTTCTTGCATTCTGGCTTGCAATATTTAAGTCCTTGATTGAAGTTTTATTAGTATGGTTATTGATCCGCATCCTTTAATAGCTTTACTTGGTGTAAGACCTGGGGACTGTGTCTGGCCATTGAATGTGTACAATGCGGTGGATTACTTGCCCGTCGCCGACTACTGTTAAATTGGAAGTGCTCCAAACCCCCATCCCATGTCAGATGGATCAGGGACATTATGTTTTACCTTAAATTGGAATAGATTAAATTCACCCTGAGAGGTAATAAACACAAGATGCCTTTTCTGACTTATTTGACTTATTTTGATAACATGGCTGATATGAGAGACTGGGATAAGTTGAGGCTAACTTTGCATATGAAAGTGAAAACTGGTAACATAAACCACTGCTTTTTTATTTTTTTATTATTTTTAGCAGCCTATTCAGCTGTCGCCTTTTTTTTCATGTCTACTTGATGATCTGTGACAATAGGGTGGGTGGGGGAAGTGGAGGGTGTATGTGTACATTTACTGAATCTGAGATTTGTATGTGTTTATAATTAAAAATGCTAATAATGATAATAATAATGCTAATTCTGAATAAAAATGTTCATAAAGGAGAAAAGAACTGCGTTTTAGAAAGGAATAGTTTGACATTTCATGTAATCGTTTTGCGGTTTGTATGCATGAAAAAGTACAGTACTTGGGTAAAATGTACTAAGAAGTAAAAAATAAAGGGAACGTGAGTAAGGGGAAGGAGGGTGGGGTGATGATATAATACTGTTCACATCACATCTTTAGGCTACATTTTATTAAACATCAATACCCCAGTGGAACAACATCAGCAACACATGACCCCTTATGTCCAAACCAACATTTACATTTTTCATAACTACACAGCGCATTGCAGCCTGTGCATACAACTGATTATAAATTATAAATATACAACGGCATTTCTCAGTGTAGATTTGTAGATTAGAACAACAAAAGCCTATGGACATCGGGGGGGGGGGGGTGCAACAAAAAGTAAATCACCAAGGTTGACAACACAAACTATACAGCACACATATAAAAGCAGGGGGGGGGGGGGGGTGCTGCAAAGCCATGTTGCTAGGCAATGCATAGTGAGTTCAGTGAGTGTGTTGTTACTCACCTATAAGTACCATTCTGGGAGTCTTAAGCACTGTGAAGTCCCCCTCAGCCTGCTTCTCTGCTCGTTCATTCTTACAGCATATAACAGGTCCACTAAACATCTCTTGTCTCACTTCGCTCCTCAAATTTAAACACTTTGAGCTGAATGAGGTGCTGCAGTCACATCAGGGATTAGTGTCAAAACAGCAGAAAGCCAGCAGATTGTATCAGGCTATAGCTAACTTCAGCCCTCACAGACACCGGGGATTGCACATGCAGGGATGGATTACCAAACGACGACAAAGACATGCAAAGTGATTCAAAAAATATTTCTAATTACCACAGAGAGAAACAAAACAACAACATAGAAATGTTAAAAGCCTAAAAAATAGAAGCTAAGACATAAACAACAACAAAAAATGGATGTAAAATGACCACGAAAAGAAACAAAATGACTACAAAAAGACTAAAAGTAGACTCTTTGAATTGGTGCGACTTATACGTAGACAGAGTAGGGGGCCTCTTGCATGTCTGTGCCCAGGGGCCCATTGTCTCAAAATCCGTCCATGGTTAGAAATCATTAAAACATTGATTTGAGTCACTTCAAGTCCACATCTCTTTTTCCAGGTGTACATGAGTGAGCTTTACAGGTGCAAGCAGGTGGATCTTGTCGCCTTAGATCGGAGCCAGGCTCACCGTTTGTCCCGTTTCCTGCCTTTATGTCATGGTGCTGGGTACAGAGGCCCAAAGACTTTTTGTTGTCTGGGTTATTTGATTTTCTGTTGCTACAGATGAAGAATGTTGCAGGTTTTAGTGCTGCTGTGTAGGCCTAAGTGTGTATTCATGGATATTCTTAGACTGTTTGATGATTTGTTGGTATATTATTACGAGTATTGTGGGGTTTTTTCAACAACAACAACAAAAAAAATGTTATTTAATTTTTAGTATTTATCCCCCCCCCCCCTCTTCTCTGCCTTTCCTCCTTTGCCAACCTACACTAACCTGTCAGATGGTTTGGTTTGTTTCACAGAAATGTCATTGGAAACTGATTGGAAGAGGGCAGGCACTTTCCAAACATACCTGGCAGGTGATTGGATGAACTGTCTCTCAAACTCTCACAAGAAGAGAGAAAACATCTTTCCATTGAGAAAAGCTTTCAGTGCTGTTCTCTTCTCTCAATGAAGGAAAAACTCTCCACTTCTGATAAAACTGATGCTAATGCGTTATCGCAGCATCTACACTTACCTCTTTAAGAGCTGCCATTCTTGTTTTGAACGAGCGATTCCGCGTGTGATCTCCCCCCAGAGAAGCAGCTCCCTGCCTGTTCTCCTTTCTAATCAACTCCCCTCACCTGAGCTTTTCCGCCCATCTCTCCACCAGCATTTCACCCCCTCCTCAGATTAGTTTGTATTTAGGTTTTTTTACGCAGTCTTTGTTAGATCCTTGGTTTTGTTCTGTTGAGACCAGTTTTGCCTTGCCTGAAAGCCTGCGATTCTTGAATATGAAACGTTATTCTAAACTAAACTAACGGCTGCCGGCTGTAGCTTCATATTTACTGTACATATTTGAGAGTACTATTAATGTGCTCTCATCTAGTCTAACTCTTGGCACAAAAAAGAGCACATTTCCAAAACTGTTGAACAATTCATCTAAATTGAATGTATTTGGATTTTGCTGTTGAGATTATTTTTGGAAAGTCAGGTCACTGTCCTTTGTTTTAATGATAAGATACACCTTTATTGATCCCCAGCAGGGAAATTCAGCTGTTGCAGCAGTACTGTATAACATAAATACAGATGAGTATAGAAAGTACATACAATGTGCAAATAGAATAAAATAAAATAAAAAAAGTATATAAAGTACAAACATAAGAACAAGAGTATTCAGAGACATATGAGATGGTGAGTGAGTGGTGCAGACAAAGTGTAACAGTGGTGTGATTAATAGCAGCAGAGCCAATATGTGAACAGTGTACACCAGGCTAATATATGAGGAGCTCTTTTCCAAAACGCTATAAATCCATTTGAATAGTTTTCAGGAAAATTACATTTTTACCTAGACCCACACATTTGGTTAATATTCAATGTATCTTGTCAAAATGGTTTATGGCTCAGTCTGAACATGTTGAACGGACGGACGAAACAAAAAACTCTCCCGCTTCAGAGCGCCGCCATGTTGGATCGCATAGAACGCTCACTGGATTCTGATTGGTCGAGAGTTTTCATCAGTTTATAATCATTTTTTCACTTTTTGTGGTGTTTTCTTCTGTTCTTAGTCATTTTTTTCACGTTTTTGTGGTGTTTTCATCTGTTTTTAATCGTTTTTGTGTTTTTTCATCTGTTTTTAGTCATTTTTTTGGGGTGTTTTGCATCTGTTTATAGTAATTTTGTCACATTTTTGTGGTGTTTTTCATTTGTTTTTAGTCGTTTTTTTTCACTTTCACTCAGTCTGAACATGTTGAACAGATGGAAGACACAAAAAACTCTCCCACTTCAGAGCGCCGCCATGTTGGATCGCATAGAACACTCACTGAATTCTGATTGGTCGAGAGGACGTATGCATTTAGGCTAAAAATAGGTTTGGCGCTGGTTGCAGTTTGGAAAGGAACTGCATCTTGAGGACCATTTTAAACAAGGAAATATAGAGATTTGGCATGAAACATTGATGAAGCAGTGAAAAGGTTCTGTATACAGAAAAGTGGCTCAAACTCATTTTTTTTAAATTTGGCTTTTATCTCGTTTTGGAGAAGAGCTCTTCATATGTTAAGGTTATGTCAAAAAACTCAGTGTTTGTCTGTATTGATATAAGAGAATATAGTGCAAGAGTGAATATAACATAAAACAATATAATACAAGGTAGGTTACCTTTAGATTTGTTCTGACAATAAAGTAATATTGTATCATATTGTATCGTACACTATGATATATTGAGGGAAATGAGACATACAGTATTTAAGGTGCAGTGGAGTAGTACTAGTATAGAACAGATGAAGATAAAAAAGGTGGCCCTTCTGACTCAGAGTTGTTGTTGAATACATTTCAACTGACAGAGTTTTATTAGCTATTAGTCATGTGCCCAAATCCCAGTAAAGTCACCATGGATGGGCGCTGTCATAGTGAGTTGTCCTATTAGTCACAGCCTGTAAAGCGGCTCCAGAATCTGTTGAAGGATTACATCAAAATTCAATTCTGTCTCTGTGCTGTTAAGCTTGTTTGAATTTTCCAAAATGAAACAGCGACCTACAATAGCGCAGAAATGTCACATGAGGTGTATTTTGGCACCATTGTTCAACTTTAAACAAACTCTCTATTGCTCTCACTATCTCTCTCAGTGTTTCTCACACACAAACGTACCCACTGAGGGAGGGGCTGTGATTGGTCGAGAATGACACCTGAGCAGACAGACAGGGATCATTTAGGATGCTGATTCGCTGTTGGAACCGTGCTGTTCATGGGCACTTCTAGTGTAGCTGACTTGAATAGAGCTTTTGTGTAAATATGCCACATATACAGCTGGGGGGGGGTCAGGAACACCGATGCTGTTAGCAGTCCAATACAACAGCCCTGCAACAAAATAGTACCTTTGTGGAGCTTATGTGCAGTTTTTGTGAGATTGTCGAATAATTGTTTAATCAGTATTGTAGTAAGTTTTGAGTTTGTGGTGTCGAGTCATTTTTTTACCATGTTTCACAAAAACATAGAGTAATAAAAAAAAAAAGTCAGCAGCCCTGTTGAAGGTGCAGTGCTTATCACCTTGGTGCAATTTCCTTTGAAGAAAGATAGCAAACTCAAGTGTTTTCCTTTAAAGTGAAGTTATTAAAAGGTCAACGGCAGCAATAAGCTAAGCACTAAGAAGCTCATTTACGATAAGAGCAGCAGGAAGTTTAACGTAATATAACAGACACATTACATCTGTTTTGACCTGTTTTTAACATCCATCCTGTGGACAGCTCTCTGTATGTGTGTTCACACCTGACAGCAGCATGTGTCCCTACATGGTCTTCACTTGTGACCAGATAGCAATCCCCTGCCCTATATGCAAATAAACACGTACATCATTCCTGTTTGCGTATAGATAGCCTGCATATATTAATGAAGAACATCTTGTTATTGTTGTGCTGTGTGTAAATTTCAGTTGTTATTCTCACATAAATCATTATAATTAAGGGCTCATTAAGAGCTCCAGAGAGCTGTATAAGAGCAGGGGAGCCAACACCAACACACCACCGACAGTATGATAATAACATCTGAAACACACTCTGCACTGGTTTCTGTGACATGAGAAATACTTTCAAAATGATAATATTTAAAAATACAAAAACAGACAAAAATCAACAGCTACCTATGGTTCTGACATGTTTAAACTTTAGACTACTTAGACTTGTCCACTTGTGATCTGATCACTCAGGACAAATTTTGGTGTAATCAGGTGTAAACCGAGCCTATAGTGAAGGGTGTGTATCAATTTAAGAGAAGTTCGACAATCTGAGAAGTATACTTATGGGCTTCTTTGTAGAGTTAGATGGGAAGATTGATACCTTTCTCAATCTGTCAATTAAATATGAGGTTATATCCATCAGCCAGTTAGCTTATAAAGACTGGAAACAGCTAGCCAGGCTGTGGTAAAATGAACACCTATGTGTATTTTGGACGTTTTCTTTCAACTAGTCTGAAAGAACACATGTTATGGAAGCAAAATAGCCCAGCAATCCACAATTGAATGTCTTTGCCTGTATTGTCTCAACCTTACTTGTTACTATATGAGCTTTAGAGCTTTAGAGTGGTTCAGAGGCGCTGGCAGGTGGATTTTGTTAACTAGCAGCTAGCTCCAGAAAGAAAACAGAATAAGTGTATTTCCCTAAATGCTGAACTATTCCTTCAAACAACCAAATCGAAGGCCATTCTCTGCTTGTGAAACAGAACCATTTTGATTCATTGAGTTTGTTTGGCTTGTAGTCCTGATTATCATTCCTTAGAACCCAACACATTCTTCCTGTTTTGGTGTAATACACAGGGAAAATATGCATGCTGTGCAGGAGTAAGTGTAGAATCTGGCTATGAAAAGAAGGTGAGCTGCTGTGAAACAATTCTTGAGCCGAACGCTAAAGAACAAAGGGGCTGAGAGACTGCATCCTTGTGCCACGCCCTCGGGCTGTAGAATCAGGGCCTTTATGGCATCCTTTGTTAAGCTGCTTGATACACTCTATACCCCAGAATCCTCTTTTATCATTCATGGCACTGAAAGAGAGATACTGAGAAAGTTGTATATATCCAGAGTGCCCAGAATGCATTGAAGTGGTGGTATTGGAGAAGGGAAGAAGAAAGGGTCAGGGAATTTTGATTGAACTGTGGATTGTTATTTATTTTTCATTTTTTTAAAGAAAAAGGCACGGATACCTCCATTACCTATGGTGCATTTACATTAAAATACCCTCTTTATTAATGGGTTAGACAATTTCCAAAGACTCTCTAAATGTGCATTATCTTAGAAAGGGATAAATGATTTCTGACACCTGAGGGAATAAACAGGATGAAGCTGAAACCATTTTTCGTCTTAATCAACTCTCCGAGAGGACAGATTTCCCCTCATAATTTCACACAGGATTGAGGAAAGAAATTGTCAAGCTCAATTTTGATAGATCAATTTACCAGCAGGCTTTTCCTTTAGCTATAATTCAATCCCTCCCAGTATAACAGCATAATCTATGACACGCTTGATCTGCTATTCATTTGAAGTGTCGTATAGCATCCTGCTTTATCTTCTGATGTGGCTGAGACCTCCTCAACGTCAGCGCCAACTCTGACGGTTTGGAGCTATTTGCTTTATGTCGAGCCATTTTCATGGTTATTATGGCCCGGCATTATCTTAACACACAACTTGTCATTTCGGCCTCGACATTAATGCACATGTTTCTGTCAGAAGAAGCACTAGAAGCTAAATTGGGGATCTAAATTCCTGCAGGATCTCATTATTTTTCAATATACTGTACATATACCAACAATACACTTTTTCTTAGTAGATTAAGATTACACACTTTGACACCCCAGATACACTCACTGCTGTATGCTTTTATCCGGAGGCACCTGGATTGTTGAGAATCACAGGGAGAAATGTATTCACCTGGGAAACACACACACATACATACACACACTCCTTCCTATAGACCTTTAACACACTCATTTTTTCCTGAGGCAGAGAAGAATACTACTGCTGGATTAGTGGCAGTTTGGGGACTTGGAGAGTTCCTCATACGTGCACCCTGCTCATTTTGACCTCCTTTCCCCTTTTGTGGAACTGTGAAGCTCTGGCGATTTATCTGTGTTAACCACATGGGCCGCTGAAATTAGGATAGAGTGAATATGACTGATGTCATTATCTATGGATTGCAGCAAAGTAAATGTCTCTGAATGTTGCATGTTTGTAAAGAGGTCATGAGGTGGTATATGCTATTATATCAAAGCTGCCTTAAAAAAAACTTAAAATGAATGAGGAAGGAAAAAGAAGCCTGTTCAAATGGTTTTTAAAAAAGAAGCAGAATTTCCTCTTTGACAGTCGTCTCATCCAATAAGACATGCTGTGTGCCTTCTGCATACACCAACACCACTCTAAGCACTCAGCAATGAGATGGGGGGACAAATGCAAACTTTTGAACCCTCAATATACTTTCATGCTTGACTTGTTTGCTACAAAATAGTGAAACAGCTCCAGTGGAGTGCAGCTGTGACATTTATATTTAAGCATTCAGTTATCACTGCCATTTTAGAAATGGCATTTTCAAGTGGAACCAAATTAAACTCGGTCAATTTGAATGTGCTGTCTGGAAACTCTAATACCTATAAAATGACTCACATAGCCTTATGAAATACTATCATTTAAAAACGTATTCTGAATCTGCTGGAGTGGGACTGCTCTTTATCTTGTAAATTGTGTGATGACATGGTTAATAACTTCTAACATGAAAGTCTCTGAAATAAAGCCTCTTGCCCTCCGCTACATTTGCCTTCACTGTTTGCAGGTACCGCAGTGCTTTGAGCTACATGCTATCATCAGCATGCTAAGTTGCTCACAATGACAATGCTAACATGCTGATGCTAAGCAGGTATAATGTTTTCTTTGGTGTTCACCTCAGGTAGGCATGTTAGCATGCTAGCATTTGCTAATCAGCGCTAAACACAATGTAAGGGATAGTTCAGATTTTTGGGGGGTTTTGGGGGAAGTTGTCTCACTGATAGGTTGTTTGTTGGTTAGTTTTTACCCTTTAAAACACCAAAGTCACACAATAAAACAAACAAACTAACCAACTGAGGCTATGGTAGATCAGCATTTCCTGTTTTCTGCGAGTTAAAATGTAAAATGTTTTTGTCAATGGAGTCAAATGGTGGCTTTGACAAGAGCATATAACAACTTTGATTACCCTGCTTAAACTGAAACAGGGCTGTTTGACGGCAAGGTAGCGGTGTGAAAATATTTAAAATATAGTGTACACTAAAATATGTTTAGTTGCTGCCCCAATCCACAGCCATACATTGCTTAGCTTCCGTTTCAGGACTCGAGCCTACTTCTCCAAACTGGGGGGTGCCGACTGCCATCTGCTGTAGGTAATACTCTGATCTACTATTCAGAATTATCCCTTTAATGTGTGCACCACATTTCATGGCAAACCTTTCAATAATTGTAGGGACATTTGCTCAAAATGATAACTTTCAACCTCATGGTCCCACTAAAGGTAAAGTCAGGGGATGACGTAGGCAATTAAGACACATCCTCTGGGAACCTTGAATGCCTGTGCAAAATCCCATGATAATATAAGAAAAAGTTGTTGATATATTTCAGTCTAGACCAAAGTATTGCACCAACGGACTGACTCTGGTGTTTACAATGTTATAGGGTGTTTTTTGTTTTGTTTGTAATATTCCTGGTAATTGGGGCATCATTTTCTCCCACATGGCACATCAAATCAGCCATAAAAAGAAGATGTAAATTCAGCAGTTGGCTAACACTGGGGGACAATTCGAAACCAGGCACAATCTTGTTTAGTGCAGAACTCAGTTTTGGTTCTGCATTTTAGCACCACATAATTGCCGAAAAAAACAATGAATGCACCACCCTGAGACATCAGCAGCACCGATAATTACTCCAAAAAAGCTTTTTAATTAAACCTAATTGAAAAAAAAAAGAAATGTTATCTGATTGATACGCGTTCTCTTTTTATTTACCAAATTTGCCGTCGGTCATGAAGCATCGCTTCATTTTGCAAGCTAATTTGCATGAAAACAGATGATTCATCCATGGTATTACTTTGTATAAAGTGCCAGCAGCTGATGTTAAGTAAATAATACTTTAAGTAATTGGGACTTTTCTACTGTTATTTTTAAATAACTGTATTTTTTTCCACATGCAGGCATCTCTTTGATGCTTGCCTGGACCACACCTATATTTGGACTTAATTTTAATCTCTACTAAACACCTGTTCAGTTTCGTGACTGCACCTTGCACAGCTGGGACGCTGTCACAACAACAAAAATCTGTCCATGTAAACACCTAGCAAAGTACTCCAAACTGCCTGTGTGTTCCTGCTCCAGTGAGGTGTATTTTGCAATAATGACACACAGACTCACAAGGTGAAAACAATATCTGCGTCATAGTCGCAGCTGGTAAACATGCACCTAGATGTATGTTTTTTGCTGCACGTATGCAATGGGTGGAGGTTTGTTTTTGCCCTATATGCAACCGGCTGGATCCCACAGGCTCTTGCAATACATGTTTCCATGCTGCTGCTTGTCCTTGAAAGACTGTGTCATCCGGGCACTGAACCTTTCCCATTATCATTATCTCTGACAGACATGCAGTTGCCCTACATGCCCCGCTCACTCCTCCCTGCAAGCCGCGCCTCCTCTAACCTGACCCCAAAAGTTCAACAACATTTTATCAACAACAAGGGGGGAAAAAAAGGTTGTGCCACTTATCCAATTTCCCAGATATAAAAGGTACCTGTGCAGGGGACTGGAACTAGTTGGTGGAGGTGGACAAGGTGGAGGTGGAAAAGAGCTGTGAATGTTTGAGCATTTATTCAAGAGGGCGTTCTGCTTTTAGACTGGTAAACACACATTTACTTTAATGATTTAAGTACGGAGTTTATCATGACTTACTGGGCAACTTGTATTGTATTTTCTTTGAAATTGTAATACCCATTTTGATCTTGTAATACGCTGCATCCCTGCTTATTGTTGCAGCTCTTCAAATGCTCCTTATAGTCAGAGTTTCGTGTGTTTGGCTGACATTTAAAGTAGTTCTCTGTTTCCACTTTCACTTCAGCTCTTCAGCAAGCCTCCTGGTTTGTGCGTCTGTCCCGGACGAGGGGGCGGTGGGGTGGCGCCACGTCATATCAGCCGCCGCGCTCTGATTGGCTGCTGATTCTCACCCGACACAGCTGTGATTGTTTTCTGCAGAGGAAGCTCTTGTCCCTGGTATGAGCTCTGTGCTGTGGAATCGAGCAGCAGTGTGTGTTTTTTTCCCTCTCTCTCTCTCTGTGTCTGCTAATGATGATGTGAACAAACAACGCGATAGCAGGAAAACAAGTCCTGGTTTAATCATTTGCCGAGGCGCGGATGATCCGGAGTGGAGGTTTCTCTCTGGACCAGACACTGAAGACGTCTTAGGATCAAGGTAAGGAGGAGCAGCATTTTCTCACTACAGTCCAACTTATTCAGTTGTTGCAGAATCCAGAAAAAAGAACATGTATCTATTATGTTTTCATTAACATGTATCACATTCTCCTGCAGCCCAAAAGTGCCAAATGCCCAGACTAGAGGACCACTGCTGGAGCTGCTCCTGTGCATCAAGGGTTGAAACTAAGCACTCATCTGGGGCCAACTGGTTAGCATTCAAAGCTGAAGAAATGATGTCCATCATCACGTCGGTGCTCAGCAACGCCTACGGCTCTCTGCACGACGTCCGGACGGCCAACCTGATCCGCCGGGGTCTCGTCCTCTTCACCGTCGGGGCGTTCCTCGCCCTGGTGCTCAACTTGCTGCAGATACAAAGGCATGTCACCCTGTTTCCCGAGGAGGTGATGACAACTTTGTTTTCGTCTGCCTGGTGGATCCCACCTTGCTGCGGCACAGGGGCCGGTGAGTAGACTCGACTCTGTCTGCAGGGGATCAAAAGGGGAATAAGCGTGTTAGAAATAGTTGTGCAGAGCAGTTTGACCTGGGTTATCAGTAGTTTGCTACTAAGTTTGGGACAAAGGAATGCAGAGAGGGGAGGGGTTATAGTGAAGAAGCGTTTCCATATAAAGAGGAAGGGGGAGAGAAAAATAAAGCCATTCAAATCAACTTTCTCTTTATTTATGGGTGCTAAAGTCTGGAAAATCATGTCTGAGGCACATTTACAGTTCACACCACACCGAGTTGTAAAACTGCGCAATTCTAACCACTTTAAGACATAAAACAACATGTTTTATTATTATTGCCACTGCTATGAGCTACTGTGTGATCATGTGGTGATGAATCACTATTCGGCTTAGTCGTTGCTGGCTATTATACAATTATTCCTCCCTAATGATGCTGCATTCGTCTTCGTCGTTTTGTCTGGCAGTCAGTTATAAAAAAAACAAAAAAAACCTGACTTGCTACAGATGGCAGTGATTCTCGGGCTCTGATTGGTCGCAACAGCCGGATACGAGGGGAGGTGCGCGCTCATTGGCTAGTGTCATAACGGGTGAGCTGAGGGGGCGGACACTTCGGAGCATATGCTACTTTTAAGTCCAGGAACCAGGAAGTGAGGGGGGGAGACATTATTTATGATCCGCTCCTCCTCCCATGTGCTGCGGGGCTGAACACAACTGCAAGTGTGGCTGTTTTCACAGTCTGTTGACATTAGTCTGTGCTAGATTAATGTCTTGTCAGTTCCATGCAGGAACTTGTTTTAAGGGCTTATCTGTGTAAACTCTGTTTCTAGTACTCAATGCAACATGAACGTTGTTTCCTTCCCAGTGATCTAGTCATTTTGAAAGAAAAAAAAATGCAAAACAGCACCTGGTACTAGTTTCTAAATTGAGAGACACTGCTGCTCGCTTTGTCTTATGTGATGGTAAACTGAATATCTTCTCGATTTACAATATAGAATAAGTTATATTAAAGATAACAGGAGCCCACATTACAGAAAAACAGGAATTACATCAAGGAACAGTCAACACAAAGGAAAACTACTTCAAAACCAAACAACATTGAGTGTTATTTAAAAAAAAAAAGGGGGTTTTAAGGTGACTGCAGGTGGCTAAATGAGACTAATTATGGAAGAGCATGTTCAGCAAATAAAATAATCCCACGCAGCAGCTCCATGACAGGATTTTCCCAGCTGGCGTTTCACCGAATTTCTGCTTACGCTATCTTGTGTAATTGGGGTCTGTTTGTTCCTTTTCACAGCTGTTGTCGGTCTGCTGTACCCCTGCCTCGATAGCCATTTGGGAGAGCCGCACAAGTTCAAGAGGGAGTGGGCCAGCGTCATGAGGTGCATCGCAGTGTTCGTCGGCATCAATCACGCCAGTGTTGTATCCTTTCACCTTGTTTATTCTAGGTGGTATAAACATGGAAAATGCACTTTTTCCATCTCTAGATTGGTGATGGAACTGCTGCGGGTCATGCATATATTTCAGTAAGAACTAATGCCAGCATCATACGGTTTGATTTTGTCCTTAACTGCCCCAAAACACAGAAACTAGACTTTGCCAATAATGTGCAGCTCTCCCTAACGCTGGCAGCCTTGTCCTTGGGCCTGTGGTGGACATTCGACCGGTCCAGAAGCGGCTTCGGTTTGGGCATCACCACAGCTGTCCTAGCTACTGTGTTCACACAGCTGCTCGTCTACAACGGAGTCTACCAGTAAGTTAGCCATTAGCTTTCATTGAACGAAGGGAACAAAACGTGTCCAGGGGATTTCCCCTTGAGGAAACAAAACTGATGCTGTCTATGATGATTAATCACGAGTGCCTTGTCATCACTTATTTCTGGTTTCATGTTACACTCACACAAAAAAACTATGTGGGTTTAAGTGTTAATTATATAGCTGTGACTGTAAACCCCACCCTGGTCTGAGTGAAGTATGAAGTGTCTGGAAGTGCTCCCACCTGTATCATTCCATCAAAAAAAACTAGACGGATAACTCTTGAAGTACAGAGTTATATCTTGGGAAGCCCCCTTGTCTCTGGGAGCCCAATTAACAGCTCTCTGCTCTCTTACCGGCATCAGTGGCATATCATCAAACATAACAGCTGAGAAAAGGGACGGCTGTTCACGATAAGAGGTTCAAAAGACAGCTGCAGCTCATGCTGACTTTACAAGGTAGAAACAGACAGAGGAAAGAACGAGAAGGAGGGGAGATGAGTATATTTTCTAGCATGACAGGTTTTGTTTTCCCCACTCAAGGATCTGTCTTTGGCGTATGTGTGTCTCTTATTCTATCACATGACATTGTGTTTGTTTGATAATCATACGACATCTTGTTTAGCTTTGGTGGGAACCGTAGTTTAAGTTGACACCCTCCAAAGAGGTCAGAGCAGAGGATCATCTACAGAACAGCATTCCTAAACCTGCTCTACATCATTAAGAACTATTTAATCATTTTTCGTTTGTTCTCTCTCTCAGGTATACATCTCCAGACTTCTTGTATGTACGCTCCTGGCTCCCATGCATATTCTTCTCAGGTGGTGTTACTGTGGGAAACATCGGACGACAACTTGCCATGGTAAAGTCTGCAACTATTTCAGAATATGTAATTATATAACTAAGGGTCAAATATGTATATTTGAGTTCTAATTCAACAAGCGGTTCCATTCTTTAAAGCAAAAGTCAAACCACTGACAAGTTTATTTTTCAACCATAAAATGTCCCGAACACTACATGTCTTTGTCACAATTATGCAATAGCCAAATTTAGGGATTCCTTGTGAAAAAAATGAACATCTGCCAATATGTCGCCTGGCTTTTTAATCTCTCAAATATTGATATTGGCCTCACGCTTGGAACATTGCTCAACTTTGCCTGTGAATATAACGTACAGTGAGTGAGTAAATGCTGCCACGTGTATGCCTTTTTAATAACAACATGACCAGAAGCATCGTTTTCATCATTTTGAAAAGTTGATAAATGAATCCAAACTACCCACGCTGAGCAATCCACATGTTCTAAAGACAAAATCTACTATCTGCTAGTTCTCTCCTCTCTTAAAACAATTGTGTTGCATTCCTTGTTGCAGAAGAACGAGGACATTTGCATTCATTAAGTATTTGAAATGTCTTCATGTTTATTAGCTTGAAGTTATGTTTGTGTAACTAGGGTTGCAAAGGCTCAGGACATTTCCAAGGGAAGTTAAGTTACTTTCAATTTAAAAATGCACATAAAAAAGCAATATTAGGTCCTATGGCATGTTTAGGTGAAAAGTATTTAATTGAATTGTAACCATGCGCTGCATTTAACAGCTTGCTCCTCGATCATACATACAGATAATCTGCTCAAGTTTTCAAAGTACCTTTCCCCATTTGCTAACTTGCTGGCTAGCTAACTCACCACATATCACACCGTATGTATTTGACAAATGAATAGATTTATTTGGTAAATTAATAGATTATGTCTGCTCATGATACGGATAATAGTTATTTATCTGCATATGGTACAGCCTGAGCAGATATTTCCATTGTATTCCCATTAATCCCCATACATTCCAGTTAATTCCCATGGAAAGTTTCCACTTTAAATATACCATGAACCCTTTATTTAACATCTTAAAGTTAAACAGTGAGACTATCACATTTTGGAGTCTTCACTTTTGGGTGAATTACTCCTTTAAACCAGATTCAGTGCTGCAGTTTTCAGAGGAATATTTTACAGTCAAATAACGCTCTCGATCCAAGGGTTTTTCCAATTTGCCATGATTCTAATTCAGAGGTAAACACCTGTGATTCTGTGTGTGTGTTTTGAAAAACGCTTGGCCTGTCACATTTGCACAAAATATCTCTTCACATTTCTCAGAATCAGCCTTCGCAAATCATATCTGTTGAACTCCTCTGCACAGACATCAAAAGACTCCTCTGCACCACACATGCTTTATTTACAATTAAGCTGAACTCACAACAGCCGGTAAAATCGTCAAAATGGTTTAAAGTTGTGCAAAGCGCATTGGACGCCCCCCTTTCCCTCATAATTATCCCATCAAGTCAGCTTTGATGTCTTCATGAAGCTTGTGCCCAGAAGCCTCACCTCATTCTGTCTGTAAAGTAAGAGTCCCGTCACTCCCTCAGTTTGACTCAAGTGAAAGCGTGAAAGCAGATTAAGGGCTGTTGTTTTTCACAGTCATGGCAAGACACAAGAGCCAGTCAGGACTCTGCTGACCAGAAGGTCATTTGCTACTTGTTGTTTTTGTTTGTGATGAGGCGTGAGGAATGTTGGCACAAGTCGGCACTCGTGGTTTTGTTTTTCTCTCTCTCGCTTCAGTGACTCATTTATGAAAAGGATCAGGAGGATCAGAGACTTTGTTTCTCAAGTGGTTTTGGGTGGGTTTTTTGTTTTTGTGTTTTGGGTTAAAGCCTGTTACAGTGAAACAATCTTTTGCAGCATTAACCTTATCATATCTTATATGACGTTACAGTCAGTCCATAAACAAAAAAGTCAGCACATAAACTGCTGAGACCTTTATATCTGATTATATTCAGAATGTTGTGTGATCGGTAAAATGAGCAATGATAAAAAGCAGCATGCATGTTTTTTTTCCGTGTCAAGCAAGCAGTACTGTCTTCCCCTATTACAATAAAAGACAGATTAAAAAGCTTCCAGATAAGGGAAGTGAAAGAAACATGTTCCTTTCTTTAATCATAAAGTAATCCTGATTGGTTCATAAAGCAGCAATCGGTCCACATTTACTTGAAAGCTACTGATTGCTAATAAAAGAAAAAATCCCCACAGAGGTTGGTTCAAGCGGCAGTTTTGAGTTTACGGGAAAATGAAACTAATGTGTTCGTGTGATTCATGTCTTTAAAATGAGTCACCTGAGGCTGTTTCGCTGTCAACCGATCATAACAATAGTTTGGTTGATGACTTCTTTCTCTATCAGGATCATAAATCTTTACATAAACAAAGGCTTTAGCACTTTATTTCAGCCGTAAACAACTTATCAACTCTACAGTGGAGCCTTAAAAAGTCATTTAAAAAGCATTGTATTCATCAATCTGACAATAACGCCTTAATTGGTATTTGGTCATAGTTTTTCTTCTGATGTTGCGTTGTAAAATCTTAAAATAAATCGGTAGCATCAATTTAAAAAAAATTTTTTTTTGCCAAATGTCTTACTCATATTCATATACTTCTATCTTAGAGGCGAGCTCGCTGTCACTGCACCCTGGTCGACACAGTGAAATGAAAATTCCATGAAAACAGTCTTTAACCAAGATTACGTGGCATTGCTTAAACCGTTACAAGGCTATGCATATGAGGCGTGGGTTGTTTTGTGCAAAATGTTTTTCAAACCCAAAAAGACAAAATCGCCAAGAAAACCTGCCAACAAACCTCAGGTATTTCCCAGATCTGTTCTACCCTCGCCCCAGCTAGGCCTCATCCCTGCTCTCAGACACCAGCACCAGGGTCAGCAGCGACTGATATACATACGCCTAGTCGCCTACCCATTTCGATTGTAAGAGTGGTCTTAAATTGAATTCCAAGTGGCATTAAAATAGTCTTAAATCTAGCTCGCCTCAAGCTGTAAGAACCCTGCTCCAGATATTCAAACGTTTTTTTTTCTAATTGCTGCATTACTGTGATTGATTAATATGTTATTAACGCCAGGCTCCTTCTCCGTCTTCCCTCAGGGTGGTGTCGAAAAACCCCACATGGACTGAACAGCGGGAACGCAGAACACCAGGCGAAGGACATCTAATGTAAAGATGAACGAGGAGAATAACAGGAGAAAAAAGACTCATTGTTTTGACTTCATCCTTTGTTCTCTTAACAAAGTGCGGGTCAGGAAAGGCCCCTTCATCTGACGTGCCATGTCCTCTGCACCTCCTTGTGGCCAAACAACCTCTCCCTCCCGACTCTGTTCTACTCCATTAGCATTGAGACTTCCTTGACACTAGACGGAGGACAGTGTTTTGCCTTTTTCTTGTTTGTTTTTGAAGTGAACTTTTGACTGGTTTTATGCTGGAAGTGTGTATCTTTCTGCAGCCTATGGAGTGGAAGAGTGCGCTTTGGTGTGGCTGCATCCAGGGTCTTAGCAGAAAAGACTGTTTTATTTTTTAGCCGGAATATATTATGATCATAAAAAGGGAAATGTTGTATGAGTGGGCAAAGAAAAAATGTCTTCTTCCTCACAAAGAAATGTATTCAGTGGCCTCAGTTGCATCACTGGGGCACAGGGGGGGATGTATGTTCCCAGTCAAACCAAATTAAGTATTTATTTTGTACGTTTTGAATGACCCCAAACCAAAAGTAGTGTATGATTGAAAATGAGTGGAGCTTTCCATTTTGAAAGGAATAGTTGGGAGATGACTTTCTTGCTGTGAGTTGGATGAGAAGATCGATAGTGCTCTGATATCTGTACAGTAAACCTGTAGCTAAAGGCAGCAGCAGGGGGAAACGTATGGGTACACATTTACTGTAAAGACATGAGTGGTATCGATCTCATCTCAGTCTAACTATTCCTTTAAAAGTGACTATAAGGATAGTAGATAGAATGAATAGAGACAGGAAATGTATACAGGAGTGCCAATTAGTTTGTACTGGCTGATATTCACTTGTATATACAACAACACAAGATATAATACGAGGGGAAATGCTAACTATTTAGATTCTTCAGTGGAAATGAGTTGCATTTACACCTGTGAATAGCATCATATTCACAGCCTTCTACTAGTACAAGATCACAGGTTTTTTTTTCTTTTCTTTTTAAACTACTCCGAAACCTTTGGCATGTTGTTTTGTCTGCTTCTAACAAGTTTCAGACACACAGACGTAGGATTAGGAAGTAGGGAGAAGGAAGACGTCCGAGCATTAGTCTGGATTAGGCGGGGGGAAACGACAGCATGTGCACTTTAGGGCTGCAACGGTTATTTTCATTGTCAGTTAATCTGACGAGTTTCTCCATAATTGATTCATTGTTTGGTCAAACAATTGTGAAAATGGTGAAAAATGAGGATCTGTCTTTCCCAGAGCCCAAGATGACTTCCTCAAATGTCTTGTTTTGTCCACAACTCAAAGACATTCAGTCAGCTGGCACAGAGATGCAAAGAAACCAGAAAATATTCACATTTCAGAAAGTGGAATCAGTTTAAAAACAAATTCTAACCCATTATCAGATTAGTTGTCAATTAATTTAATAGTTGACAGCTAATCAATGAATCTTAATTAATCTTTGCAGCTCTAGTGCACATTTTGTCTTTTTGTATTACCAGAGTGGACCGTATTTTGGCAGAATGTACCAGGAGTATACGACAACTACTTTTGCCAGCATCTGTGGTAACTGTTAAACCAGTTTAAAACAGTGATTTGTGACCAGGTGTTAATGTCTTTGTGATAATACACATTTCCCACTCCAAGCAATAACAGTTTGGGAATATACCGCGCTTGAAGGAGAGGGCAGGACATTATTACTTAAGATTTGCAATCTGTGATTGCCTGTGTATTATAGAATGTAGTGCTTTTGTCACTATAACAGTTTAGTTTTATCATTTGTACAAACATGACATTATTGCTTATGTTTAATGGCTTTCCTATGTGATCAGACAGGTATTATTACCATACTAGACCCACATTTTGTTAGTTAGCGTTGGGGGTCTAGAGGATTAAGTGCAATCAGAGTATACATGAGCCGATTATTCTTCCTTATTTATTATTATTTCTGACAGTGGCTAAAAAAACATAACTTGTAAGTATATGCAGTGTGGATACTTCAAAAAAGCAATAACATCTTTGTTTTTTGTGTATTTGTCAGAGATTACATGCCTTCAGAGTGAATACAAATGACTCTCACCAGAGAAAAGACAGTGAAAAATATATTGTGTCAAGCTGTTGTTAAAAAAAAAAACACATTTAGTTGCATTGTCGAAGGTTGCCTGATTTATTTTTTAAATACTTTTTTTGTGGCAGATCCCTTTAGGTTGCATCTGCACACATTCAGGTGTGTTAAACAAAAGAGGAAGCTTTATTTTTTGGAGGTGGTGAAGCACCTTTTTGTCTTCATGTTTTAGAGTTTCTGTGTGACTGATATTTCAGCGGTGTATCGTTTTTTTTGCTACCATGGATTTAAGTGAAAAATAAAAACACCTGATAAGGATATCTGCGTATAGTCGTTACTGGCATATGGGACTGGATTAAGGGATTTTAAACTACTTTATTATAGGAGGAAAAAAGGAGAATTATGTGTATGGGACTGACATAATGATACTATCTGTAAAACCAGAAATAATGGAACTAAACACTCTCCAGCTTCTCTTCCAGTGATATGAACCCGTTACATCGTGCAGCTGAGCTTCAGCCAATATTTCTGCCTTTGATTACCAGACACTAGCCTAATTACACGTCTCAGCAGCTTCAGTAAGACAATGTCTCTCTGATTATTAGTTTTTTTTTATTCTGGGTGTCAAATGCAGCCGCAGCTCAATTGCACCGGACCTTTCTGGGGGTGCTGATGATGGCATTTGTTGTGTCTGCTGTCACGGCCAAGTTGAATAGATGAGGACACTCTTTTGTCCGTGGCCTCTGTCAGTCTCTGGAGCCATTATAATGTCCTTGGCTGCATCTTCCCTCTTTCTCTCCTCTCCCCCTCCCCGACCCCTAAAAAAAATCCCTGAAACTACCCCCCACCCCTGTGTGTCACTGGGATCATGAGGAACTGCCCTCCCTCCCCTCTCTATCTACCCCCTCTCTGAACACGCCTTTCTGGAGGGCAGACTTCTATTTATACCTAGCGGGGGACTGACAGTTAACCTTTTGCTCTGGGGGAAATTTCTGGGAGTGGGGCCAATATCTGTGGGCTGTTCTGAATGAACCCCTCGTTCTGGGAGGCTCTCTATACATCTATGTATCTGTTCTCTCTCTCTCTCCATCTATCCGTTTATCTATCTAGCTATCTCTCTCTCTGAGAGGCCAACAATCTAGCGCCACACGCCACTTCTTCTCTCTCCTTCCTCTTTCAGTCTCCTCTTCTCAGGCAGAATAATTGGCCAGGCTTCAACCTCCTTTCATTTCCAGCCACAGCAAACTGAAAGACTCCATTAGAGCGCCTCCTTATTGCCAAAATACCCCCTCCTCTCTCTCTCTCTCTCTTCCTCTAACTCTCTCTGTCCTTCCTTCAAGGCCAGAAGACAGGCCTGATCTATTGATTTGAGCCATCTATAGATTCTCCTGGTAAGGCTGTTACATTTCATCTCCTTGCAGCATCGTTGTGTTTTGATCGCGTCTTTGAAATTGCCTCTAATTTGTTGCAGTGAGTCAACTGCCAGTAAACGTGAAGGCACATTTAACAACTCTTTAAATATAACAGGCTATGCCGTATAAAAGACACTTAAAGATAACAAGCAGCCCACCAGTGGGTCAGGCAGTATGAACTCATGCTGTGCAGCCAATCATTGTTCTAGTAGAGATCGCTCCCAAATATACCAAATATGTCAGTATGCATTTCAGAATTTATATAAAATGACACAAGACATCAAAAGCTACTTGAAAGAAGGGTGCAGCCATAAACAAAAGCCATGTAGCTTTAATGCATAGTTGGAACAGGCTGATACAGAATATTGTGTATGTGTTACTTGAGTGAATTCATGTCTTTTTTATGTAATACGTGGAAAATGGTGTTTTGGTTTTTCCCAACTGGATTTGGTTTTGAGAATGTCCTTGATGTTTTTTTTTGTTTTTTTTTAATGGAAAGTCGATGGCACACACGTGCATAAATGATTGATTTTGGGTGGTAAAGAGGTTTGCCGTTCACACACAAGAAAACACTTTAATACTCAGCACTGGACTAAAACACTTCTTCTGTGATTTTAATTCTTTATAGTGTCATTTACATTTTTAACATTTGACAGTAAACATTAAATCAATGCAGAAATCCGTATTCCCGTACAGCCGTATTAAGCAGTAATATTCAGATTTATACAGCAGATTTCAAGACAAAGAGACCAAAACAGAAAAAGGGTAAGAACAAAAAAATACATATTAATTATCTGGGTCAAATAGAAACACATCCCCTTGAATGCCCCATATTAATCATCGAACGCCTTTAAACCCAGCTAACATACATTCATATGAGCTGTTTCTGTCATTAAGGTCACCCACTCTACGTTTTCAAACTTGTATAGAGTAACTCCTTCTCACCTGAGGGCCATTCAGCAGTTTCAGAGTGTGGATGCACATGGCCTGAGTCCCTCTGAACAGTCTCTGTTGTAAACCCCTCTCCTGTCACCTCACTTTACCTGTCACACACATTTAAAAGTCTCTCCGTCACTTTTAAGTAAACATCTTGACAAGTGTTGCATGCATCCAGGTGTCCCAAAGACATGTTGAAGAGCAGCGGACAGGGAAGATATTCTAGAAAAAGTAAATCATGCAATAAACTATGAGAGTACAGTTCTGTCTACTCAGTAGTGATGGCTTTTGTTACCACCAGATGACAGTATTTATCCTCTCAGCTTGTCTGGACATTATTACCGTGACCTCTGTGGACCCCTAGTGGAGGCACAAGGAACAACAATGTGTTGCAGGGTCCGGATCTTACAATGCCAGACCTATTCATCCAACAACTTTTATGAATTTAGAGAACATAACTCTCCTGAGCCTTTAGACAAAATCGACAGATGGAGTGTATTTAACTGATATGAGATACCAAGCTCTATACATTTAAAAATGAATATTTACAATGCTGTGTACGAAAGAGAGGGAAAACTTTTGAAAATCATACCAGTAAATGTTTTTTAAAGAACGGATCTTCCTTAAAGCCCCTCAAACCCACCTCTGAACATAAAAATTCAGATTCAAGAGGATAATTTATTAAACAGTGTCAGGCAGATTATTCTTGGAATATTTATCTCACACTGCAGTGAGCAGGGCAGAGTCACATGCATGATAGAAAAGGTCAATGAAATGGATTGAGTGTGGAGAAAATCACTGCACACTCTTATTTCTCTGCCAAAAGGTCTTCAGTGGCATTAATGTCCTGCTCTCTGTGCTATATAATGTGAAAGTGTGTGTGTGTGTGTGTGTGTGTGTGTGTGTGTGTGTGTGTGTGTGTGTGTGTGTGTGTGTGTGTGTGTGTGTGTGTGTGTGTGTGTGTGTGTGTGTGTGTGTGCGTGTGTGTGTGTGTGTGTGTGTGTGGGGTTTAGGTCTACTGAGTCTTCATTACACCAGAGCTGGGTCCACTCCTGTCCTCTGCCCTCGCTCATTGCCTCTCCCAGTGCCGGCCAGGAATAATGAATTACAGTGGATGCCATGGGGGGCTGAGTGAGTGGCTCACAAGTGGACTCCATTTTAGCTCAAATTACCTCTCAGATCCCATTCAAATGGCAGTCTCAAGCTGCTCTCTGCCCTCTCTATGTATTCCTGTCCAAGGGTGTAATTATCCGTTCACACCTATTCAACATTTACTCATTTAAGTAGATGTTTGGTTTTTTGGTAGCCATTTCTCCGGTGCTTTAATGCTAAATCAAAGAAATAAAAGCAAAAACATCTGCATAAAAACACAGGGAATAGACTACAGATACAGCGTCATCTTTAACAGCGCAAACAACAGCACACATCTCAGTGGGGTTTATCAGTTCAGTCAGCACGCTCAGCCTTGTGTGCCATTCCTGTTGATTCTGCTTCTTCCTCCACAGGGCAATAATAAAATGACCTGGGGTATGGCGCATTATGCATGCCATCCAAACAAATCCTTGTGTTGTTCACCCAGTGCTTTCTACAGCACAGATCAGACTCTGTAAATCGACCTGAGTAATAATAATATCTGAATAAAAGGTAATGGAATAAATCAAGCTGAGCATTTCCATTGCATGATCATATCCTGAGAGGCAGACAACAAAAGCAGACAGTAGACTAAAAATTGACACCGCAGGTCAATATCCATGCTCATTCCTTAGTGTTTTGTAAATAATCAAATGTGATGTCCTGTCAATCTGGATTCAACTCATTTACTCACTGATTTGGGGGGATTAGCTCTGTGTAAACCTGGGAATGGGCTTTAAATAGTGTATATTAAACTCATAATACCAAAAAAAGAGTCCTTCAATCATTCAGACTATGTATCCTGTCAATTAAAAGCCCCAACACCTGTTGTGTGGCCATACAGGGCAGACATCTACACCATATTTAAACAACACACATCTCAGAAATATGTCCCCCTTACTTGAATATTGTCAAAGAATGGGGACTTCATTTGCATAATCCAAATCATGCTTGCAGCCCTGTTTAGGATGCACTAAAGGTCGATGTTTGTCATGTTTTAATTAGTCTTCATTAGTAGGCATAAGAGACATTTCTGGGAAGCAACAGGCATGCAGCCCATTCATCCATCTCGCTGCTGAGAGATGCACAAAAAAAAGTTGGCAGGCCAAAACCATCTGGGAAAGTTATTGCGCCTAAAATGGCCTCTGACAGCGAGCACCCTGATAAGTGACAAATTCACGACATATCTGCGGCCGGGGGGTAAAAACAACTCAGGTGGACACGGGGTGAAAGGGACTGCGTTGCACATGGCGCTTTCAGGGGAGTCCGGCACTATTTTGGCAGTTAAACTGCGCAGGGCGCGATGCCACACAGGGAGAGGGGTCGAGAAAGCGCTTATGACTGACCTCCTTCCACTATAATTAAAGATGCAAGCTGGACAAAGAGACATAACACGAATTGTTTCTCCCATTCAGGATAAACTGCGATCTAACGACGGAAATACACGGGAGAAATAAGTTGTAGCTATGCTGGATTGTTTTTCTATTATTATTATTATTATTATTATTATTATTATTATTATTATTTTACCGCTTTCAATAAATGTGTAACTTGAACTTTTGACGTGCTCTGTGATATGTTCCCATCATGATTGTTGTTGTTGACGTTTGTAACTGTCCGGGTGTATGCTTACACAATTAAAGATGAATAAGATGTGGAAAGTGTGTCTCTCCTTAGTCTAGTTCGACTTGTTTTTTCTAAATGCACCTTGCAGAGGACTAATGCTGCACATGTTCTTTAGCCTTTACTTTGCAGAATACTTACGTGGAAATATCGTTAAGAGAAATAAAGTATACAATAGCATATGTAGGTGCCGTGAAGAACATCCAGTAGATATGTCACTGTCTGCATGCTTAAACCTGCTCTCAGATAACAAATGGGAGTTTATTCCGCAGCAAGTGCTTTTCCACCTGTCTCTCCCCCACCTGCTCATACACGCACGCAAGGAGCGCGAGACAGGTGCACGAGGCATTTTGACCATCCAAACCCCGTAGAGCATCCTGGGGGCCCCCGTACAGGAGCACCGAAGAGCAGAAACTTTAAGGGCCCACTGAATAAGTAAGTGGGGGTCACAGAACGCCAGGTGGACCGCGGTGCACGTTTTTACATTACCTTGGTTTCTCTTTGAGAACTGTTTGGCAGCACATTTTCATTGATAGATGTCCCCCTCTTGTTCCTCTCGACTCCCCCACACCCCTCATGTCGCATGGTGGCATATTTGTTCAGTATGATGGAGAATGTGCACCCATTAACCTTACGGAAATAGCCACCACGTGTGTCACAAGTAAGACGTGGAAAGTCCTGCAGACCAGCTGGAAAACTACAGTATGTGGAAAATAGCCCACACCAGTTGGGAAGATGACACTGTAGCTTCCTGGTGCAAACAGGGGGACTTTAACCGTTTTCTAAGGGAAACAAAACTATTGTTTGACTTTTTATTTTCTTTTTACTTTTTTTTATTTTGACAGAAATAATACTGTGAAACAGTAGTTTTAAAGGCAGAGTGTTCAGAGAAAGCCAAGGGTTAAATCTGAACAAGTCAGAGTTTTTGTCAGCATCTTCTTCACTGAGCTATTTTTTTCTTTTCTTTTTTTAAACACTATAATTATTTATTTTGTCATTGGGACTTAAAGTGACACGAATCAGCAGTAGTTTCTCCTCTACCTTTAAAAAGTTTCAAAATAAAAGGCATAAGGTTGGCAGTGATTTTCACGTTTAGCATGAGTAATACATTTAATAATATAATATTAAATAATATGGGAAATTTTCTCTTCCCCTTGTTTCTTTGTGTGATAGATTTAGTATTGTAACTTTTATTTCTTTTTGGGTATGTAGTGTATTTGGTTTTATTTTGTAGCCAGAGCCGCAGGCTTTGTTATTTTATCATGGGCTCTCCGTGAAGTTTGATTTAGCCTTCTATTGAAAGAGGAGAGAAAATGAGCAAAAAGGACTTTGTTCTTGAGATTCATGCTAACTTCAAGGACACTAACTTGAGCTCGTCCTCATAGGATTTGAACCCCAACAACAATCACCGACTTAGAAATGAAAACTATATTATCCAACCCAACTCAATGAACCACAGCTTCAGAAACTTTCTACCACTTAGTTGTGTGTCTCTAATGAACAAGTAGAACATTTCAAATAAAGATAGAGTTTTCCTTTCCAACATAATGTAAATTCAGATAGGAGTGTTGCAGTTTTGCATCACTTTTTTATTTTTCTCTTTTGGAAAATGTCACTCCATTTGAAAGGTGCATCTGTGACTAAGTTATCCACGGACCGGTTTTCTCATATTAGTGAGGCGTTCAAGAGTTTGCTGATGGGAGCTCAGCTGCATTCAATTAGCTTCATCCAATTTAGCTGAGGCCTTAATTGCGCTCAGGGTGGTGCAGTTGTTTGTGCTAAGCTCTGTTTGAGACTTCTGTGGAGAAATACGAGCCGCTCCTTAAGAACAATCCCAATTCAAATGAGGTTTATCTACGCCACACCGATCAGACGGATTAAGAGTTATTAAAACCTATAAAGGGCTGAAACCAGGAGATTCAGCAGCCCCAAAGTCCGCGGCGTGGCGACTCCAGAGGCTTTCTCAGTAAACACATTCACACCACGGAAACATTATATAGACATCATCTACATACGGTACACGATGAATAAATAGTGGCGTAAAGGAGGCTTCACCAGCAGAAACTATGAATTAGACTTTGAGAAAGACAATCCCACTGCTTCCCCTTAAAAAATAAAAAGCAAAACGTTTTTTATATCACGTTCTGGCTTTTAGAAAAGTAAGAAGTAGTTAACCTAAAAGCCTGTGAATGTTCTCATTTGTCCAGGTCATCGTTCTCCTCAAAGCAAATTCAGTCAAAAGCAACAGGACTTGGTTGTTTGTCTAGGAAGACGTTTCACCTCTCATCCAAGAGGCTTCCTCAGTTCATGTACGCATCTGACCAGGCTGGGACAAGGTCCAAAACAATGCCATCGAATAATTACATTTGTTTATAATAAAAGTCTATTTTTTTCCACATAGTTTCTTGGGATCTGCCGATTGCCCACATATTCAACACAACACACGTTCTGGAAAATTCCTGGGAAACAATGAGGCCTTTGGGAACAGGTGGAATTCTCTCCCCAAATCTTAAAATGTGTTTTAGATTCAGGTCCTTTTTAAACTGGTTGACTTCTTTAGCAGTGCAGACTATACGCAATTAGGCCCGTTTCTAATCTGCTCTAATTCGGCTGCCATGCTCTTGGCTGACCCTGGATGAAAAAACATGGGGCCGCGAGCTTCCAGGTCCCACAAAAGCACAACAAAAAAAATCATATGGGAGCATCAAATAGGAGAGACTTGCTTTCAGGTTTTGAAAGGCACAGGAAGCTGGAGGATTTGGTCCGACCCCTGCATGGTGACAGAGCTGATATCGAGACCCCCATTCATCTGGAGGGGAGGGATGGTGACCGGGGGAGGGAGGAAGGGATGTAGGGGGGTAGGGGTGGGGTAGAGGGGGGGGCCTCGGGGTGCATCTGCAGAGGTCCCACCACCCTCTGATCTGTGAGCTGGCACACATCACGGCGTCCATTCACAAATCCTCCTTCTGCGCGTCACCTTTTGTAGTACTCCATAGTACTGAGCGCTGGTGACGTGTAAGACAATCCGACCAAGGAAAAATACAGAGGAAAAAAAAATAGGTTATAGGAACTCAAGGACAGGGCACATGCGCACAATGCATGCGATTTATTATATTAGTAGGAGGGGTGCGTATATATGCGTGAACGTGAGGAGGAGGGGGCGGGGGTGGGGGTGTAGAGCTATAAGTGAATATGAAATAGACCCAGTTTCTGGATTTAAAGGCTGCATAGAAACAAAATGAGATGCTGTAAACAGTGCGCTGCCAGCCTCGGTTTTTTTTATTGTTTTCAAAAGCAGGGAATAGCAACCCTTACAAGCTAAACAGAAGAATTTCTCCAGTGCTTTTTAAAGCAAACGAGAAAAAAGAAAAGAAAATTGAAGCATTCACTTATTTAGTAGAACCTGACAGACATGTAGCCCACGATAATCAATATTCCCTGCTTCCTTGAACAATAACAGAATCTATTCATGCTGAAGATTCATTTTATCCAGCCTTTTGCTTTAAAAATAAGGCAATTTACACTTTTAGAATAGTCCAAATAACAGGCCATACGTCCATGATCATTTGTTGTCATGTTACAAATAATGGGATCAAGAATGGTCCAAGACTTCGCTTCATCGATTAGTGGTTTGACTCAGATGTGCTGCCGGCTGTCTGATCGGTAAACGTGATTATAGTCGCCTGTTCAGGAATATCTGTCTCTGACTGCAGGGTTGTTGTGACCAGTGTTTTCTTAAAGATGCGCATGGGCAGCTTTTAAAATCACCTTAAATAAAACACTACACACACATAACACAAGCGACAGAGGCCTGCCTCACATGCTCATGCAGGCACGTTTAAATGCCAGTATTAAACACTGATTTGGACTTTTTTTTTATCATGTTACAAGCCAAAAAAAATATTATTATTGTGATTATAAATATTTCTTCCTCCACGCGTTTGGACAGACAGAAGTAGATTTTTTTTTAATGTAGATTTGTTGTTTTTACGAAACATGTTCACTCCCAAAAGCAACCAAAGCTTTACAATAAGACGACAAAGCTATGGAAAGCAGCCAAACTCAAATAAAGCAGGTTTAATATATAAACAGACACAATAAAGCTTCACATGAGTCGATTCATATCTGACTTTAATTGTAGAACAATGATATCGTAATATGCAAATCAAGTGGATTCTACAGCACTATTTTAACCCTTAGCCGACCAGGACACACTATCCTACAATGTGTTTCCATCCACAACCAGAACAGTAATGCAGAAATATTTTGTATTTATCATAGACTCAAAGTAAACATAGCCATGTCTGTGTTTTTTTTTCCAACCACAGACCAAAACAAGCCAGTCAAAACCGAAGAGACAATAGAAAACCCAAACCATACAATAGTGGGATTATGTGCTTGTACGGGATACACTGAAAAAGTACACATATAGTCTATTTTTCAGTGTTAAACGCTTGTTTTGCTGGTTAAAACTGCAGTGAGAAGACTTCTGCACACTAGCGTTTCCCCCTTTCTAGCAATTTCTTGAAAAGGTTGTCCCTGTGCGTAAAAAGCTCTATTCCCGACCAGCTATCTTCCACCCAGTCTCTTTTTTTTGTCTTGAACGCCGCTTTAAAATGAAAACAAAAGAAAAAAGTGGCAGCTATGTCACTTTTTTATGGAAAATATGATTCTAATGCTTATAAGGGGTCTGGTTGGTGTGTTAAACTGTGTATTTTTTTGCAGTGCACACAGGCTCTTATTATAATTCAGAGCCTGAAATGGTGTCATTTCCTCCAGACATCCCTGTTTTGCTGTGAGGTTAGAGGCCAAGCCCAGGCGGTAGCGGCCTGTCTGTGCCTCCATTGTCTGCTGCTTATTTAACGCTCAACATTAATCTGCGCTTCCCCTCACATGTGAGAAACAATCGCAGCATGAGAGTGGCCTGTCTAATTACATCTTTCACTCCCAACTTTCACTTTAGCAGCCGACGTGAGAGCTTGGAGGAGCCCTTCGTGATGAGGCCATGTGAGATAGGTGGAGAGCGGGTTCAGGTAGATTTGGGGATAAGATTTTTTTTTTTTAATGCAGCAACAACAGAAAAGAAGAATCCCATTGGAGTAGAAAAACATACTATCCAAAGACCAGCCTTAAGCCTGTGGTGTGGTATTTTGTGAATCTGTGTGCATATGAGCTGTCAATACGCAAACCCCAAACACATATCTTAGGTAATAAGACTTCACTGTAATTGCTTTGCAATTTGCACAAAGCCTGTGTTTAACAAGTGAAAAGTCAAAGATAGAATGTTTCCCGCAGGACAATACCAGGCTTAGACTCGAGTTTAAATTACAGGCTTCAACGTGTCACGAATACAAATTTTTTCAAAACAGTTTTGAGCAGCAGGTTTTTGTAGCATCCAAAAATGGCAAATCTCACCTTACCTCAAATAACCTGAATATACTGTCCTTTAACGGGTGGTCACAAATAATCACAAACCATGTATGTGCCCTGTGTTCATTTTTAGAAAATCTGGATCCAAGCTACTCCCACTCCCGAAAAACTACCACAGACAATGCATGACTGCGATGATAAACAGAAAGCAGCCGTCTGACTTTCTAACCGAATTGCTCAAAGGCTCCTCACTCAGTCAGTCTCGCTGCTCCTCTGGTCCACCTCGATGCCCCCTTCCTTTTACGCGCAGCCCCGCTTCAAACGCCAGCGGAGAGCCGGCTGAGCCATCCCTGCAGCCCCGGTGGCGTCCTGGGAGGAGGGATACAAACTTAGCGCTGGTCAGCAAAGTTACTCAAAGTTTTGTCTTTGGCGCGACTCAGTATCCTGAGCACCGTGCACAAAACAGTTTGTTTGCATCACTGATTTCTTTTAAAGGGATATGGACCCAGTTCTTGGTCGACCGCAGCGTCACGACAGGCGAACATGAGAACATAAAAAATAACTTAACACACTTGTCTACGTGTTTGAAACCAGACAGGGAAGAGTCTTCGGCTGTCATATTTCAGTTTTGACGCATTTTGTGGCCAATTATGAGGCGACTGATGTCACATTAGGCACTTTCCTGCAAACCTGAGTGGTTACATTTCACGATATAACCAAGAATGTGTTCTCGCTACAGGTTGAACAGATACATGTTTTGAAATTGAATTAAATAATGTGTAGAAAATACCGTCACTCCACCCTCAGTTCCAAATGTGAGCACATGCAGCTATTGTTTAACCTTGGCCAGGACAGCCTGACTTGAGTTACTCGGATTCCAGTTGACCGTACAAGTGTCAATATAACATCAAACGCAGACTTATTGTAAAGTATAATATTTCCAATAGATGATTAAGTGTTGTCTAAAAATGGAGGCTACTTTGGGGTATTTCAACATGTTGTGTCAGAGATTTTCACGTTAAATACACCGCACACACACCATTTGTCCTATATATTAGGATTTTGTCTCATTTACCTTCAAATGAACACACTTTTTGTTGTTATTGTTTTCAAATTCAACTGTAATGGACTGTGGATGTCCCAAAGTGTGGATTAAACTAATGCACACAGCAGATATGTTGTAGTGCATTAGAATATAGTTTTTAAAAAATGTACTATTCCTCGTTTTATTGGGAATCCCTCCCTGCCCTGCGAGCAAGGAACCCCGGGGGTCCCCACAGCCCTCTTTGACAGCCGATGCTTCAATCTCCCATTGTTTTAATAACCACAAACACCGTGGTGTGCATCGTGTTTTCCTTTGCAAACTAAAACCCACAAAACAAAAAAAATGAAGTTACACGTTCATAAACACTGATGAATTATTGGGGGTATCTGAGCGCATGCACTGGATTTAAATTAGGTTTCTTCCTCCGTCCGGGACTCTATCCCTTTACTGAGGCGAGGATGGGCGTTTGTGGACTGCTCTGGAGTCTGTCACATGGCCTGGTTTCTGCCATCCCATTGGTCAAAGGCACGTGTCTGGGAGGACGGTGGGAAAACGTCACTCGGGGGGCTCGTATTGAAAATAAGAACAAAACTCCAGAGTGAGAGTATTAGAGCATCAGTTTAGGAGCCTCTTTATTTACCCTTAGTTTAGTTTAGGTGTAGGCATTACTGAGCACTCTGAAATCGGACAACACTAAATAGGATGATGCGCAAATGGCACGTTTTAGCTCTGCCATATCAGCTGTAACCGGAGATTGAGGGAATATATGTCAAAAAGTATGCTTTTCTCAGAGGACACTATCGCAAGGCTTTGCATGGTGTCCAAGGCACTCACTAGTATTTGAGTTGAATTTTTCTAATATATTTTTCGCGTGCAGTTTTGGGTTTTTTTGCAATTTAATTTCCCCGAAGTTCTTTGCGATTTTTTTTTTATTGCGGCGAAGAGAGCGATAAAGGGGTTAAAGAGAGTAAAGCGGGTAAAGTGAATCAGTATGGAAGAAAATGATCACGGCAACAGAGACGTGGTGGAGCGGCCGGAGTCGGCGGATGAATCCAACAGAGCCATCCTTCCCCTCTTACAGGCGCCGGGGAACCTGCAGATCCCTCACCGGGTCACCAATTTCTTCATCGACAACATCCTGCGGCCGGATTTCGGACGCAAAAAAGACGGAGGCGCAAACCGCGAGGAGAGTAACCTGGCATCGCGGGAGAGCGACGACAGCCCTGACGACCCTCAGACCGAGCCGGTGGGGAACACGGTGCCGGCGGAGGGTACCTCTACTCCACATACGGTTACCGGGACAAAGAAGCCCGTTATAGCCGCCGAGGAGTCCCTGAAAGCCCGCGGGGAGAGCGGAGACCAGTGCCTAAGCTCAGACTCAGACAGTTCCCAAGCCAGCTCAAACCCATCCCAGTCTAAAAACATGCTGTGGCCAGCCTGGGTCTACTGCACCAGATACTCGGACAGGCCTTCTTCAGGTTGGTGGTCCCGTGCATGCATTTTTACTATACCGTATTCTCGGTAACCTGAAATACCCCGTAACACTGACCCAGGATGCCTTGACCGACTTCTCCCGAGTAGAGCAGCGAACCGTGCCGAGCGGCGCGCTCACTATTTAGGCTACTACACGGAAATCAATTTAGAATTTTAAAAATATATATATTTAATGCAAAACACAAATCGCGTGGTCGACTCTACGAATAACACGTATTTGTACAATGTAGGAAAATCTGTACCCTACATAAAAACGAAATATAAATTGGACTTTTCGGTGAGAGGAGGCCTATTTTAAATGCAAACGAGAGAGGAATTCAGAAACAGTTCAACTTCACTTAAATCTTTAGATTTAAACCTGGTAAAGTCGCCAAAATACGTCACAACACAGACGATTTTTAACTATTACGCACAGATTTGGTGTTCACTAAAATGTTCCTATTCAGGCGGTCCTCTCGTGTATTTCGCCGGGTTATGTGTGATAATACTGGGGTCCTACATATATTGAACATAAGCGCGCTGACAGTCTTCCAGAGAATCTCTAGGTCTGCAAAATAATATGTGTAGCTGTTTGTTCCTTGGAAGCGTTGGGCATGTTGTGTTTTGGATGACGTAAATATGCATCTCTTCTCACAGTGGATGCTCCCATATAGCTGCTGCACAGTAGTGAGGTATTTCTCGTGTGTGTTTTCTGACCTCTATTTACAAGAAAACACATGCTTCAAGTATCAGCGTTCAGGAAAGTTAATATCTGGTGTATTTCCCTTAGTGTCTATGAAAAGTGGAGTACAACTTGTTCTCATGCATTATGTAACGCTGTATGGAGTGGCGTAGGCGACTACTACGAGTTGTAGAGCTGCACCGTTTTTATATGGGCTGCTTGGAAAAAAGACACAGGCACACACACACACACACACACACACACACACATATAAGCTGATTCATCAGTATAATGGTTGGGCTGGTTTTATGTCGTTTCATTAATGTTTTCGACACTTTTTGGAGGAAGGATCCAAACAGGCCTCTATACAGATATAAAATGAACGTGCATCCGATGTGTGCTGCTCAAATTCTACCCACGTTTGTCCATTCAGGAGCTTTTCGAGTGGCCCACAAAAACAAAAAATGCAAAGTAGCTGCATTGAACTGTATATCAACAACAGTGGCTGAGATGTTTCAGTGATGTGTTGTCCTATTGGTTAAGAATTCCTTATTACTACTGTCAGGGTGTGTGTGTGTGTGTGTGTGTGTGTGTGTGTGTGTGTGTGTGTGTGTGTGTGTGTACTCTATGTGTGCAACCGATGAAGGGCGATAGAAACAAGGGGGGAGGGAGGGTTTTGCTTCATGAGTGTTTTCTTCAGTGGACAATATTCTACAATCAGTCCTTCTTGTTGTTTTTTTTTACTAGTTTGTCAAAAAGCTTCAGGGAATCAATAAAACGTATTTGTTTTATTCCAATCAACTTCTAAAGGCACAGTCAACTAGTGACAGCAGATGTCGGAAGAGACATTTGTTAACCTATTTCTCGGTTTTGAAGATACATAATCTACTTTTTCTTATAAAAAGGACTTTACGCACCAGTTTCAGACGTACAGGCTCTAAAGTAGTTATATACTAGGCTCTACTGAAAATCAATATGAATTGCATTTATAAAGTTATTAAGCCCTTACTATTGTCCATGTTGAACCCCATGTTTTGATCCTAACAAACCCATTTATGTGTGTTTGTGATCCCCCCACCCCCATATCCCCCACACTACAGGGCCAAGATCTCGCAAACCAAAGAAGAAAACAGCCAGCAAAGAGGACAAGCGACCACGGACGGCCTTCACAGCAGAACAGCTGCAAAGACTAAAATCGGAGTTTCAGACAAATCGCTATCTGACCGAGCAGAGGCGGCAGAACCTGGCGCAGGAGCTGGGCCTCAACGAGTCCCAGATCAAGATCTGGTTCCAGAACAAGAGGGCCAAAATCAAGAAGGCCACCGGCGCTAAAAACAGTTTGGCCTTGCACCTGATGGCACAGGGACTGTACAATCACGCCACCGTCACGTCGAAAGACGAAAAATCAGACAGCGATTGATTTCCACAGAAGTCACTGCAGCCTCCTGACGAAAAAGAACCTGTAGTAATCCTATTATAGATTTTTTTTATACAGATATCACTGCAAATACCACAAAGTTCTATTATTATCACTATAAAGCCGACCCACAACAGATACACCACAGGAATGAAATAAAAATCATTGGATTACTAAGAGTCCCTACAGGAATATTTAATGATACCATAGGTCTCTATAGGTTCCTATAGGAGTATTATAGGGATTTTTCGTTATATAGGAGGTTTTGCCAAGCCTACAATGCAATAATTTCATCGAATAAAAGGGCCAGTGTAGAGTATACCAGCATAAATTGTTTAAAAAAAAATGAGAGATATTTCTGCAATATCACGTCTATGAAAGATGTTGTATAAAGGTCTGTTTTCATTGTTTGTCGTCCCCGCCCCCCAGGAGGTACACATGCTTACACCCATCCTTTTTCTATAGGCCTACTGCTATCCATGATTGTCGTCATTTTACATCCAACTAACTGGCACTTGACGTTTCGACCTGTCAGCGAAGTGAACAAACTGAAGTCCAAAGAATATTTTTCTGCTGCATCCAGGCTACTGTGAATTCAAATAAACGCTCACACGAGTTGAGCTTTTATTTCCATGCTTGTTTGGTTTCCTTGGTTGTGTTTCCATGTAAGAAAAACCCACAGAGGACGGTGTTTTTTGAGCGTCAGTTGCAGACGTAATTGGGCAGACAATGAATTTTGATACGTTTTTTAAAAAGAAAAAAAATCACAGCAACAGTTTCTAAGTAACCGAGAGGTAGCGATTTTTTCTAACACGCCACTTGACTAAAAATGCTAAGTTAGGCCTTGCTTCTGTATGTGGTCGTCTCATAGCCTTTAAACACACGTGTGCGTATTCCCTTCGTTATGCCAATGCATCGGTGCAGCTATATACAGTTTTTAACTAGCAATATAAATCTTTTTTTTTTTGTAGCTAACTGAATTGAAGGTTGCCCATAAGGTCACAGAACAACTCTGTAGCATAAAGACAATGATGACAACCATTCTGCGCACTCTTCAAAGCAGGTTATTGGGTGTTCTTGTTAAATCGTCCTCTATATACAGTTTTATTACATATCCATTTATCACAAAAGAAGGCAAATCCGTCAGTGACTGTATCACAAATGTTGGAAATCTCTTATCGTTGTTGAAAGGACTTCATATGTGTATTTATATAGATTATATTGAGAAAAAAAATCTATCCAATGACCAGTGTTGCTTTAGAGTAGATATCTGAGGTGTTTACACTGCTTGTTTATCTTGCAATAACTTCTTTTTGTTTCTTTTCTTTTTTTTTGTGAATGAAAATAGTTTATGGGGCCTTTGCATGAAAGCTGCAATTTGTTGTACTTGGGCAAATAACTGTGTTTATAAACTTTGGTCTTTATTGAAGGAAGTATGACCGAGCTAAGTTTTAGACTGTATCCATACCAAATTGTGGACTTTTTGCCTTTCAAAGTGTTTTTGTTGTGTATCTGCAAAAAGTGTGTGTGAATTAAAATCCACCAAACAGAAACACACTTTGCCTTATAGTTCAAGTGTGAACTTTTTATGAAACAGAACTGTGCCGAATCAGAGAAGCAGTATTATTTCAAATGCAGACTATTCAAGTTTAATGCCTTTATGAAAACTGCTGGTACGACATTATGAATTTACTCATCAGCGTATATCTATCTATATATGAACATGTTTAAATAAAATTGCAACACAGAGTTGTAGAATACAATGCTATTTTTTATTTTATGTTGGAAGTATTCTTTGGTATAAATGTACATAATTTGTATCATGTATTAATTGTGTAATTAACTGCCTCCTGAAAACTGCAAAAGAAGAGTAAATAAACCTTGAAGATTATACACAAACATGTCTCTATCTCCCAGTTAGAGTTCATATATTGCCATTAAAAGAGAAAAAAAACAGCTGAGGCTTGAGTGAAGCAGTACATGTGACCTTCCATCGATGCTGAGCTTCTGCAGGCATTATAATCTAGAAAAAACAACTGCATTATTAGCTAACATTGTGTAGAAAAGAGAGATATGTTCAAGCATGTTGCCAGACGTCAAATATTCACAAACCTTATTAATTTGCATTGCATGACAATCCTTTCCATGCAGACACCCACTCATTCTATGGGTGGATCTGGATCACATTCATGGAGGATCAAATTCATGGGTTTTGAGATTAAAACATTTGCAAAAGCATGCAAACATTATGCAAGGGAAAGCCTTGAACAATTCCCAGGCATGTTTCCTCAACAATGCCATATCTGCATTTCCATACTTGCACCGCTAGTCTTTGAACGCCATGTCTAACGGCCAGTGACTAGCATTAGAGCGGATAGGGCTGCTCCCAGCACTGTCTTCATGACGGTCAGTCTTCCTCTCCATCTCTGAAACCTGCCTGTGCTTCTATCACAAGGCAGAAATGGGAATGGAAAGGAGAGAGTGAGAGCGAGAGAGGGGAGGGAGGGAGGGAGGGGGTGAGAAGAAAAAGAGAGAGAGCAATGAAGGTCAAAGCTTGTCATGGCTGCAGGTGGCTGGTTTCCCCCCCTCCCGCCCCTCAGTAACCCATTCTCCACACACAGCTTTCTCAATCTCTCACACACACACACGCACGCACGCACACACACACACACACGCACGCACACACACACACACACACTTTTTACTTTATTCTTGCCTGGCACGCACACATCCCCACACATCATTCATTTCTGTTCCTCCGCACATGCACCCCTGTTGTTTTGGTCCTTCCTTCAGCGCATCAATAGGAACCTTCATCAAAATATTCACCGGCAGAGAAGCTCCCTGAAGTTCAGACAGGGACACCAACGCATGAACAATAGCTGAAGCAGTAAGGCTGCATGGGCATTCTCCTGGAACAAAAGCTTTTATCTGAGAATAATTTGTCTCATCATCAGAAGTGAGATTCAGGTGGTCAAGTGACCAGAAGTGGTCTTTGTTTGGGCCTCTAGCTGCTTTACGCAACACAAAAGTCTTGCATTGCTGTGAAAACATAATATAGGACAGTATAAATCCTCAGTAATCCGGGTAGATAACCCTGAGAAATGCACATTCCTTCTGAAACAGGGTGCAGAAGTTGTTAAAATGCCTGGAATAAAAGTTATTTTCTGGAGTATTGCTAGCAATTTTGCAAAGTTCTCATGCTGTAAAAATAGAAGGGAGCCCAGGATACATCAGGAAAGTATCATTTTGTCCACCTCTAAACAAGAAAGGGCCCCATCCTGCTATGACCTCTCCTACCATCCCCTCCTCCCCCCTCCCCTCCCCTACTGTGTCATTTACCCAGTTTCAAAATGCTTCCTACGGCCAGAGTGGAATCTGCTCAGAGGTGCCTAGGCTTTGTGGCGGAAACATAATTAAAGTGGTGAAAGATGTAAAAGGTGAAGAATGGGGATGACATCAGGCCAATTTCACACTTGGCACTTGAATGGCTAGGTCCAAGCCAGGACTCTTGCCTCGCAACACAGATCAAAGCCCACTGTCACCGCACCAGTGCAGGAAAAAAAGAGGCAAAAGGACACCTAACTATGCTAATCCCCAGGACGAATATATTTTAATCTTGTTAGAATACAAGTTAATGCCGTGGCTCAGTGACTGAACTTTCTGGCAAGAATGAGAGGTGGACAGAATTACTTTTACCTTTTCTACATGAGGTGCCTCTGTCTGGCACCGGATAAACAGCTAGAGTCTGAACAAACTTTCTTTTGGGCAAACTCAGCACATTATCAAGCCACATACTGTACAGACAGCAGATAACAGTTGCAAGCCAATGAAAAGCCAAGCAACAGTTTTCATTAAGAACAATGATGGAGGGGGGCAAAAACTGTGGCTGTCAGTGACCCTGTCTGAATCCCCACTAGGGCATCTAACATGCAAAGGAAATGAGTATTTTGTGGACTGGTTTGTCCCCTCTCACATTGAGCCCTCCTTTCTCAAAAGCACCTTGGTAACCCTTGATCTCTCATGTATGGAAGTCAGGGCACTGGGGCCTACAGAAGTTGACTAGGCAGACAATAGCAAGCGGATGCTTTCTGGAAAAGTCACACCCAGGCAACTCTCATTTCACACACCGTGTTTGAGTGACCCTTGTAAAGAGATGCAAGACTTTTCAAAAAGGATTCTTTTTGTTCCCTTAACAAAATTCAGGAAAAACAAATCTCCATGTGCTTTTTCCCATGTAGGTACCATTTGAGTGGATGTTTCCTGCGTAGGGGAATGAAATAAAACACAAAATCTTGCATTGAATTAGACAAAGTTGTTTATAAAGTGATTTGAACAGCAGTACAACACTCACTGGATCATAGATGTGTCATAGATTGTTTTGTTTTTTGTTGTTGTTTTTTTTATTAGTGGGACAATGGGAAACAGAAATGACTTACATGTATCATATATTCTCAGATGTTTCTATCAAATCTTTAAGTTTGATGTTAAACTGCTAATTCTGGTACAACTGATCACAACAGGCACTTCTGACACTGAAAACTAACTTTTATGATATACTGATCTCTTTTTAGCAGGCAGGTATTCCTCACTGAACAAATGAATTTAAACCAATGAAACGTCAACAGATTGTGTTCGATTTTTACTTTGTTAATGTTTAACATAGGTGGGGCAGAAAGAAACGATTATTCTTATTAGCAATTAGTTTGTCCTTTACATTTATCATTAGTCGATTCATTGTTCATCTATAAAATGGCAAGAATTACTTAACAATGGCCATCATAATTTAGCAGAGCATAAGGTGACAAATGCGTCAAAATCCAAGAAAAATCCAAAGGAAGAAGAAAATCCTCAGTTAAGAAGCTGGAACCAGTAAAAGTTTGGAATTTTTGCTCGATTAATGACTTAAACTTAACGATTAACAGAATAATTGTAGGTTAATTTTGGGGTCTGTTCATCAACCAACCGATTAACTAACTAATTGTTTCAGCACTAAATATAATATTACAAGGAAAAAGACTATAGTTTGTGTAAAATGCACACACTTAAACTATGTACTTTCCCAGATATTATGAATATGGAATACTCAAAACAAGATGAGTAATGCATGACTAAAACTGATATTATACTGAAATCCACAATTTCTCCATAAATGTCTTAATCATTAGGATTGAAAGAAAGTCGTTTGAAACACGGATTAGCCTTTCATTTTAAAGAACGGAATGCCCAAGCGTGGATAACATTTTTTTCTCTCATTTTAATCCACATAATGCACCACACTATCTGTAAAGTTAGATAAAGTATTGTGACAGCACTTAAGATTATTATTTGTCCATGAACAGGAAATATCCAGAATAAAGGTTTTCTCATATTCTCAAGTAAACTTAGTCCTGGAAATTTGACAGACGACAACTTTGTGCTGAAACCCTGAAAGCGTTCCAACTAAATAATAACTACATTTGAGCTTAAATAGGTATACAACAAAAAACATTTATAATAAAAAAGCTTTACAAACATCATCTGATACAGAAATACCATTTCACTGACATCTTTTTTTAACCCTTAATGTGGCATTGGGTCTATAAGACTGTATCTGTAATGTATATCTACCGAAATCAGTACCATGTTCATGTTTGAGAAGTAAGGTGAACAGTAACGTGATATGCTGCATTATAATTTCAGAATTCATCAGATGGGAGAGTTTATGCAATGAAAACAGAAATAGTCAAGTTGGTTGTTTGTTTCCTACATTCTTCTTCTATACACTAAATTAAGATGTACAATATACAGTCATGTACATTGTCAATTCTGGCCTTTGTTACTGAGTTTTTGTTGTTTGCTGATACAGCTAGACAGGGTCAAGGATACATCTGACTCACCTCAGGCCGCCTGCTCTCCCCGGGGATGGGCCTGTCATTCACTTTGTGGTTACGCATCATAACTGACAGAGGCACAAAGTGAGAGCTCGAAGCTGCATCAACAGCAGCAACATCATCACCAAAACCTATCCTTAGCATGACATCTTCCTCCTAGTCCACCAACAGCTCCCTACACTGTGGAGGGAAGGAAAAACACATATTCACACCAAGAGCCAGTATAATAAAATGTCATTCAGTGTGAGTAGGAAGACCTAAAAATAGAAGATTTGGACATTTACCTTAAAATTCCCCACACTGCACTTTGGATGTGGGATGTCTTGCAATAGAGTTGTTATGTAGTGGCAGCCAGACCTGCAAAGGTTTGCAATGGTAAGGTGTAAAACTTAATTTCCGATGGTTTATTGAGACTGGATACACACATCTACAGTATGCTCTGTGATCCATTCTAAATGGGTCTCCAGCTCATTGAAACAGCATTAGTTGGGGTAGCATATAGCTTTTAATTGGTATTAAGTACATGACATAAGAAGCACATGCATGGAGCTGTTTGACTAAGAGCAAATGGACGAATGATCACTGATCATAGCATTTTGTTCTTTCTGCATTAAAAATGAATATAGTCACTGAAATATTGTACTGTACCACTTCAGCATACAAATTAAGCTACGGCCAATGCCGACTACCAAAGCTAAGACATTTTACAACTAAGACACATGTACAATATATGAATGAAATAGATTGTTTTTACATCTTAAATGGCAAAGAGCAGAAAACCTTGCGATAATCAGTGAGTGCCCGTTCCCCGTGCCAGGCAGCAATGCAACCAATAATTTGGAGAATAAAATGGCAGCCCGCCAAAGACCTGGGTGAGGAGTTCAAAAATGTTCCATTATATTGTATTAAAGGTCACACTGAAACCATAAAAAGAATACTTAGGATAGATGTTTTTCTATTTGGCTGCATTTGTATTATGAAAATAGTAGCCATGGTTTCGCTAATTAGGTCGGGATTGATTTAATTTTTTTAACCATCAGTCATTTAAAAGATGGATATACAGAGGTATTTATTTCTAAATCCAGACAAATTGTGGCCTGAAATACAGCACAAATGTGAACGACTGATTTTTGATAAAGCGGTGACGAAGAGGTTAACCCTTCACTGATTTCGGCCCGATCTACCTGTCTACACTTTAGATTCTACATTGTTCTCAGACGGCCAAATGTACTAAAAATAATCATCTCAGTTTGAGTTGGTGTACAAGGCAAGCTACGGCTCAGTCTACCGTGCCCTAGCTCACAGTAGTGGGCGTTTCTCTCTTTCTCCCTCTCACTCATTTTGCTGCATGCTGCCATTTTAACTGTTCCTGAGTGGCGGGCAAGAGGGCGGGGTTGGTAGTGGCGGCCATGATGGTGGAATCACTACACCCAGTCCTGAGGAACAGCCTCAACATCAAAGCAGATTCACACATTGGGTTTTCTTGTGGTTCAGGCCAAAATCAGGGACGCTAGGTAAAGGACGAAGTATGACGTGATAAATAAGAAGACCGACGTCTTACTGCATCCACAGTAAAACATTGCCATTAGAGAATTATACATACTATTTACGTTATTCTGACAATTTGAAAACAGTTATATATATATAAATATCATTCAAAATGTTTAGCAAAAACGTCTATGGAAATTTAAGACATTTGTATGTCTAAATTTAAAATTACATACGTATATACATCAATAGCAGGCCAGTGCAGTATCTCGTACATGTCAATACTGTATATCGTTAGTGTCTACTTTTTACTCTAAGACTTTGGCTTAGCTTTACATTGTGTATAGTACTGTATTTCTTGAGCTTAAATTTATAATTTATATTTATAACTTTTTCATGAAATCATGCATGAGCTCTGTATAAGATACAAATTAAGCGAAAACTCCATGTTGAGAAGAGGTGCATTCATGGTGCACATTACTTTTATCTACTGAAATCTAAAATCACATTTTCATAAAGATAATACTGAATAAAATAGAATGCAAAATTACTTTGCGTCTGCCCAAGGTAGAAAACTACATAACGTCAACATAAAACAGCTCAGTAAGATGAATATTACTCAACTTTATAAATGTCCAAAAAAAATGGTTGTTTTACCTACAAACTGCCTTCCGATATATTTAAAAACATAAAGCAGATATATTTCAAAGATTACTTACTGTGCATGAGAAATAAAATGTCCAAAAATGTATCCAAATCAAAAAAAATATCATGAACCCAAAAACAGCATGAGCTCCTTTACATGTCACAAATAAAATAAAAAAACTAAAGCTGTCCTCCATTCAAGAGTCATCATGGGATGAGCTGAACTAAAGAAAACAAACTAATTCAATTCTCAGGAAAGTAACATTGTTGTTTCATAGTTGAAAGACGGAGGAATCTGTAAGCTATATTCCGCTCCATCTTGTCGTGACGTCCCATAAATGAAAATGTCACACAAATATTTAAATAAAAAAAGGAAGTTTTGCCAACAAATTCATGCTTGTGGTCCCTCAAAGGAGATTGTGTATTATGTGGGTCACATCAGTGCCCCCGCCTCATTTCCCCACCCCCAACCCTGAAAATTAAAAAGAAAAAAAAGTGTCTTCCTTGGATGACCAAAGTGGCTCCTAACCAACTATATTTGAGGTCAAAGTTCATTATATACCCCTGGCAACACCAGGGCAACAAGCAACGGTGTCTAGACAGGTCATGGTATCCCCCCCATGCCCAACCAACCCACCACCCCCTGGCTCTTTCCGGAAGGACGTGTCAGCAGCAGCCAAGTGCAGGGTAAACAGGGCGGATGGGGGGGTGGCCTTTGGCCCTCATGAGGTCGGATCAGCACCTCCACCCTCCACTGATCAAAGCTGAGGATCCTCCATGCCAGGACCTTGGTTAAAGGGGGCAGGGTCGGGAGATGAACTCTGCGTTTCTGTAATCTAGACGTGTCCAGACCCAATTGTCTTCTTTCATAGCCCAAAATGGACCCTTCCGGTGCCGCTGATTACATTAGGGAGGACAGCCTCTTTTCACTGGGGCGCCCGGACAAAAGAGGCGCTTCCGTGCCCCTCGCCATCTGTTCCCAAAATAACAGAAAAGGTCCCAAGAAAAAAAAAAAAAAAAAAAAAAAAAAAAAAAAAAAAAGCCTAGCCAGCATACAGCCTTAAAATGAAAGGAGCGCTATTTGAATAGATGGGATGGTTGGACAGATAAGCAAACATACAGTAAAGCCTCACACATTTACGCAGGGATTGGAAGCCAATCTAAATCAGCAAATAAAGCAGTGTACGTGGGCTCTGATGAGCAGGTCTGCAAATCAATGATGGATTTAAGCAGAAATGGAATTCTGCTGTGCACCAAACAGAGAACGGTGCCACACATACCTCATTATTATTGCAAACTATCAATGCCCAGAGGCTCTTCATCAGTTTCAACTAATCTATGTTGTACCACCCTGGACCCCGTGGATACATTTGTGATGGAAATGAGAAGAAAAAGTTTTTTTTAATTTTTTTTATGACATAGTACATTCGGCATAACCGTACCTAAGACTGCCAATGTGTATGATGCTGAATTTTGTAAATCAGTAGTTTCTACACAGCATGCATTCTGTGTGTCTCTCATATCTCTTTTGGTTGGCTTCCTCTTGTGCCAAGTCCACTTTGTCAAAGCGTGGTGTCAGTGTTTTGCACATGGCGTCGTGACTTTTATGATCAAATAATTACGCTTTATAAAAAATACGATTATTTAGTGATTACCAGACCTCTACTATAGCTGAAAAATGCTGCTAGCTGGCATTCCACATACTATTCGTAGCATTTGTAACATTTTTGCAATTGTAATCAAGTTACTTCAGAGTTATAATTATTTTTCATGAAGTGTTCGTTGCTGTTTTGTGTCTCTCCTGTATGTGCAGCGTAACAAGCTATACACTATAGAACAACAACCCATGCGATGAAGAGTCTGGGTTTTAAAATACACTCCTGTTAAAGTGATCAGTCACCTGGGCACATTTGCTGTCAAAGTTGTGGTATTTTGATATAATCATCTAGTTTTTCTTCTAAACGTGACATAAGATAAAATATAAAGTACAAATCAGGTATCCAGCACATTTTTAAATAAAAGCCTATTTCAAAATCCAGCGCGACTTTAGCTCATAATATTTTGGCCTGTTCACTTCAGCGGCCTCTCTCAAAGGTTTAAATGTCGAACATGCAGGTACTTCAGGTAGGCTACAAGGCGTTACACTGTCACACAATGTAGAACTTGGAGCTTTTTGAGCTCCATTTTGCTAATGCTGATTATATGCTCTGCTATGCATGGCTTGTTTTTCTCTCACAGTCCACAAGGAAATTTGGTGAATAAACAATCTCATTAGTGGAAAAGGTGATGCTGCCCTTGATCCTGAATGGTTTTGTCAGGAGAAAGGTGAATGTGCAGCACTGAGAAGTAATTGAGGAGCCTGCCCATATGGGACGAGCTTTCTTATGAAAACTGATCTCATAGCTAAACTAAAAATATAAATTCAACTCTTGACTGGCACAAGCCAAGCAACGAAGATGTGGAAAGAAGTACATAACTACCTCCAAAACACTTTTTTTTTTTTTTTTTACATTATATGATTCTATCAGCTAGAAATCACAGGGATAATGTGTCCCAGGCCTCACTTTGATCAAGTTTGTCCACCAATCTTGATAGGGAAACCTGGTCATCTCTTTAAATCCAGTCTATGTCTGCACACAGCAGGATTACAGTAAATAAAAACACCTGCAGCCCAAAATTCAGTTTGAAAGGAATGTACGTATTTAAGGTTTCAGATAGAGCTGTCATCCTAACTTTGAATGTTGATATGGGGGATTTATGAAATCCAAATTAATAGTATCGCCAGAACAAATTGATGCTTTAAAGAATCCTGAGATATATATGCATATTAGTGGTTGAACTCGGAACAGAATATCCAAGGTAATTCTCTGTTAACTTAAATACATTTTTCTCTTATTAGTTTTAAACTCCAGAGAAATTATGCAAAGCTTATTCTAAGTACTGAAATTTCATGTAATTTTAATATCTTCTTAAATTTCGCTTCGGTGATAAATATACAGTAACCTAGGTCTGACATAGCACATTTTGTATGTATAACAATTCAGAGAATCGTTTACCTACTAACTTTTTATTATCTACAGATTCTGATTATCTTTTCTCTACCTACTTTTCTTGCTTCATACTTTATTATAAAATGACATCCAAAACTTTCAGTTGACTATTTCAATCCATATTAAATTAAATTGTTAAAATAAAAGTGAAATATAAGCAATATGACACTTAATGATGCACATCTATGCAGCTGAAAATGGCACAGATGAATTAACCGATTCTTCAAAATGAATTGAATTACTAGTGGGGTGATTTTGACAGCTTTATCCTGGGAAGAGTGGAAATGACTCTAGACTTCAATGTTTTAAAAGACCTACTTCACACATGACAACAATCTCTTCTCATCCCTGCTGTGATGCAGCAACATTCTGCAAGTGTTTTACATCTGATTTCTTCATCTGTGTCATTTCTAGGAGAGTTCACATAAAAAACAATATGGAGAGGATATACTTAAGCAGGTAGGGTGCTGGGATCTGTCTAATGTTCTTGGGAAAAAAAGCTCAATACGAAGATAAAAGGCTTTTTGTGGGGGTGGGGTGGGGGGGATCCCTTCTGATACCGATACCAGTATCAGAAATCGTAAAATGCCTCTGATGTAGCCTTAATTGTTGGATCAGTTAATGGAGAGGATGGGAGTCTATGCGCCAATCCAATATCACGTAACTTAGCCCCTTAAAAAATCTACTTTAATGTAGTTTCATCTGAATAAAATATCCGTTTTCCCAGAAAGCAGTTCTTCCTCACCACTCTAAAACAGTAGCAAGTTGTGCTGTAGCCACTGGAACCTACTGTTTTTAAAGTGGTTTCGGTTTTGTTTTGCTAGTGGATACTGTCTGATGTTAGTCAGAGCTAACATTCGCAAAATGTCGGCAATTGTCTATATTTTAAAGTGGAAATTCCCAGCTGATACAATAAGCAAAAAAAATGTAATTCACTGGCACTCAGAATCGGCCAATTGCAAGTGCCAGTGTCGGCAAGGAAAAAATTTATCTTTTTTCAATTCCAAAATAAAAGTACGAGCTAAAGTCATTGCTGAGCCACATAACTGGTTTGTAATGCTCAAGACTTGCTGGACTGACATGCACTCAACCAAGGATTTGACATGAATAAGCATGGCCTGGTCTGTCAGTTATCAACCATAGTGGTTGTTCTTTGTAATGATGCTGCACACTTGCACCTGCTTTGGTTTCTTCAGCACTGAAAGTCAAACCTCTAACACACAGACACACAAACTTGATGTTGCTTTTATTTGTTTCCCCAAGAAGAACTTTTTGGCCTGCAATTATTGATAAATATCAGGCCAAAAAATGGTTCATACACCAGAAGAGAATACAAAGTTCCAGTGCAGCTAAAGCCTGGCTGTTTGTGAAGGTGAGAATGCTGCAAGATTACAGTTTACTGGTAACTGAAAATGTTCAATATTCCTTTAAATGTGTGGCAGTCAGATGCACACTGTAGGCATCAGTTGTTACACACAGCTGAATTGTATCTAGAAAACCACTTAATGTATTTGAACTTGTTAAATCAGTGCAACGCCGGCATAACTGTTAAAACTTGCTCAGGCAGTCTTTTACAGTTTCATATTCATGAACTAATCTTTGCCACTTTTCAAGTAGTGTGACAAAAAACAATAATGCAAAGGGAGGAGATTCACCACAGCCAGAAGTGAAGCAAACTCCTCATACAGCACTGCATATGACCATGCATTAGCTCCTGTCCTGCTAATTGTTACTTTTACTTTTAGACTAAATGCAAGAAACAGAACTCTTCCAGCAGCATGCCAAGCCACAACATCTGGCAAATACTGTCCAGTGAACCAAATGTGATACTACTTGACTAGAAACAAATACGGCATTCCCAGAACTTTCTCTCCAATACTCTAACTTTCTCAGCTTTCCTACAGTCTCAGTAAAGACAGCAACAGAGGAGAGAGTTATCTTTCTATTGCTATCACTGAATCTTCCTTCCACCAAACTCTCAATCCTGTACGTCATCTAATCTTTTGTTTGCGGGTAAATTAAATCTAAATAACAGAAGCATCATTAAGTCCAACCCACTACTGGGGGTTGCAAATAACTGGCAGTTCAGTTTCACAACTGTGGGATGAGTGAAGTGAGTGTGACATATAGAGGGCAGGTGGTGCCAGTCAAGTGAAGAACACAAGCGCAGTCCCAATCTGTAGTTTCTTATCTCCATAATTAGGTATTTTTCCATAGCAATATCCAAATTATGTCATTGGGCCTTACAGAGTACTCATTATTCACTGCAACAAACAAGCTGGAAATAACACTCAATCCTATGGAGACCCGAGAGCTGCGTTGCAGGAGGGACTTGAGTCGCTGTGTGAAACCAACAAGAACCATCAAGACACCTGGCATTTTCCAGCTGAAGTGGGCTGTTGCACACTACTGAGCACAATGGAAAGGCATGCTTCTTAATTGTGCGGGTTTGAGAGCGATGAGAAAAAGAGCACACATCTGGCTGGCCATAAAAATGCTTAAAACTTGCTGATTTTGTTATTTTTTATAAACATGTAATTATGAGGAAACTAACATGACTGGTGCTTTCATCTCTTAAAGAGAGCAAAAAAATTACCAAAATGTATTGTGACTTACCATCAGTTCAAGTGAATATCAATTATGTGATTTTTGCAGCCGCTATCTAGTCAGTGTTTGTCTACAGTATTTACTCAATTTAAGTCTGTGTCCCACAGCATTCAACAGTATAAAAATATTTGAAAACATCTGAGAAAAATCAAATTAGGGGGGGAAAAAAGGAAAGAATTAAACCTCAGTATCAGATGCAATGAGGCTTTCCTGTAAGGTGTCCACACAATAAACAGGTTATTGTAAAAGGCTCTTTGGGTCAGTTAATGTGCTCAGTCCACGTAGAAAAGGTTACAATTTTAACGTTTTTTCAATGTCTTATAAGAACTAATAACATTATTTTGCTCTTTGGAGGTAACACTTGTAAAGTATGGGGATGGGGAAAATCACAACAATATGTTGATCAGCAATCCTCTACAGGGTGTCAAGCATTCACTGTTTTTTTTTCAGTTTGAGAATGAATGCAAAAAAACGTGACGGTATGCTGACGGAAGGTTAGACCTGTCTCTAATCATTTTAAGAATGAAAGTGGCTCAACATTACCAAGTAATTGTTAACCAACATGATTTCTTGTTGAATCTGTAAGTTTCCATAAAGTCATCCTCATGCAGTTTTATACTTTACTATGGTTTATTTCATTTGATATACAGCCAAATGGAAAATTATCGTCAATGCTGGCTACAGTGTACAGTTCAAACAAAGATGTGAGAATGATGTAAAAGTTTAGTACAGAGGTTGCAACAAGAGAGAAGTATAATCTAGTTTAGTAAAGTAGTCAACCATCTCAAATTACTAGCGTGAAACATAACTAACAACAGGTAACCTACTGTATAAGAAGTAAAGAAAAGGTTTCTTGAGGGGCTAGTGTCTACTATTGTACACGATAATTCATATAAATTGCTGATTCAGTTAAGGTTAAGCAGGAGACGTTAATAGATTACTAAGATAAAGCTCTAGTGAACTGGTAAAGCTACTGCACTTTGGAGATCATGCAGTGTGTGCAGATACATAAAAGTGATATGGGCCCAAAAGGACTAAAAGTCTGTGCAAACATTTTAAAGGGGGTAATTAGTTAACAGTTAAAGGCGGTAATCTTTGAGTGATGAAGATAAAAGGACTCAAAGGAAAACAATCTGGAAATGGGCTGGTACCATTCACATCACAGTCGGATTCTAGGGGTCATGTGCTAAGTCCTGTCAAGAGCCCCAAAGGGCAAACACTGAACATTGCGCACTTTTGTGTGGGTGTTTAGAAACACAGCCAGATTTTAAGCACACAAACATGAAAAATATCAATTTCACATTTGGTTTAACGCTTTCACACTTTGTGTCACTGACACCCAGAGAGAAGGGCTGTGGAAGACAAAACACAGCTCCTGGATAAGGATCATGTTAATGCCTATCAATTAGGATCAAAAAGGGATTAACCGGCATGGTTGCAGCGGTAGGATGGAGGCCCATGCAAAGTCACTGAATACTAGGGGTCACACCCCCGACTTCATTAGGCCTGACCTTTCCACGCCATTGTGTGGCAGGAAAGAGACCCTGCAGTCTGTGTTTCCCCTTTACCATCTTAGATGGCTTATGGAGAGTCAAATATGAGACATGCAGAAAAGCTGTTAGAGATCAGTGAAATATGAAATATTCACTTTCAAAGTCCAGGGAGACTTATTAGGTTACTGCAACTTGGAGCAGGTGGGTATTTACTCATCAACCCCCAACCTCCCTGCAAAGGAAATCATTTTTTTCACCTTAGAGAGAAGTGAGACTTACTAATTAGTCATGGTGCAGCCTCCCCATGCTATGATGTACCGCAGGGTTGACGAACTCCAACTCTGCTTTGCCGTCTTAATTCACTAAAGGTCAAATGGCAAAGTGGAAGGTGTGTCCAGGTGAGTTTAAATAAGCCCCAATTAGGGAAAAATGCAAGCACACCCTCAAGTCTCACATATCCATCTTGGAAGGAAACTTTCAGTAAAGCTTCTGAACTGGGGCAATTATAATGCTGTGGCATGTTAGAGAAGTTTTTTTTACATATTCATTGCATAAAGAATATGATATCTAAACAAAATTATTCGTCACATAAATATTGGGATGTGTTTACACAAGACAAAATGAACAACTGTAGATTGTACCTCTTACTGCTAAACAGGGTTGTTGCATCATTAAAAGTAAATATTATTTTTACACCTGAGATTCAACCGGGAGCTTAGACAAAACATGTATAACTTTATAGTTTCTCTTTAGTCCGTTTATAAAGTTAATTCAACGTTATACACTTAAAATAAAAGCAAAATTTTAGCTGAGCGGACAAGAAATTAACACAATTTTTTTTTGCCATATGGTTCTCAGAGTACCATATTACAGACCGACCAGATGTTTGTGCTCAATCTGGTGAGAACAATTACATTATTGTTCAACTGAACCATAACTTTGATAAAATAATTTCATTAAAATGTGTAGAAACTGAACAAATATCTGCCGATTTTATCATTATGAGAATGTTTTTTGTACTCCTAAATATCAGACTTTAAAATCCCGTATTGGTCAAGCTCTTTATAGTAACTACAGGGTTACAAGGACACCATGTACTTTACATTCAACCTTTCATAAAAAACTGAAAAGGGTCTGACCTACATACATTCTGTGTGAGAGAAAGGTAGACCTGGGTTAGATAATTCACAGTGAATTGACCCATTCTCACCAACGGCAAACACTGTGCCTTTGTGTAAAAAAACATTAAAATCTTTTAGTTGGCAATAACATCCAAACACGTATTATGATATTATAGACACCAATACTGCTATTACAATGGACAATACAATCTTCATAAAGCACTGTGCAGTATGTTAACTGCATCTATGCAATGATCTTGTTTGAAAATGGTAACTTAAGACTGGACTACACCTCTTCATTTGCAAGGCCTCCATCGAGCGGTATGTGTTGAGAACTTAAAAGTTCAGTAAAAAAGCAGAGGCTTGTCTCAGGCCAAAAGTTGCTCCACAGAAAGTAAGTACTTGTTCAGGCTGCTGTTTAGTTTAAGCAGGCATGCAGCCTTGCACCGCAGTCAAACAGTGGTCACCCAGGCCTACAGCCTTCTTTGTGCCGCTTATGAGGGTGTTATAGATGAGCACACTACATTTCAAAGTCAGTGGTGGATTTGCACTCAAATTAAAACAGGAAGTATTGCTGAAGCTGTCAATGCTACGCAGCTGAGTGGGAACGGACATGCTGCATGTGCACATCTTAAGGCTGGCTGGGGTCACAAACAGTGGAACACAAATGCAGGAAAACATGCGGCAGTCACACAACACTGCAGTCCAACAAATCAAGTGATTTACTTACCTTTCACAACACTCAAAAATAAGTGTTTAACAATGGACATTTACATTATAGTCACTGTGCAATTTCCTCCTTCTAATGAGGATCGAATGATCATGTGACGTTGAAAATAATGTTGTGGCTGCACCTGATATTCAGAACCTCTGCTCACTTAGTGGTGTGTGGTGTGGCTGTTTTAATAACAAACGTCTGCTTTCTCCAGGCGAAGATCGTACTGCTGGCCTCCCCATAAACAAATCTCTCATGTTCATTATTCTAATATTAGGACATCATTAATGCAGTATAAAAGGAAACGCACTCAACTGTAACTGACCGGCAAAATAGTAAACTAGACAACAAAAACTATCTAACATATTATCAAAAGCCTTTGTGGAAGAACTGACGATATGAATAACTATTTAATACAATCAAGATATTATTATAACTCTGACAACAGCTGAATTATTTTGGTTTGAGTGTGCATGTCCATACTGCCTGCTGAAATTATGAAATGTTGTACCATCTACAACAGTCAACAGGTTTTAGTGTGCAAAAAAAAATAAAAAATGAATAATACCCATTCTGAAATTAATCTGTACCGTAGTTTTTTGTAATCCCGACCTGCCTCCAACACATGTATAAACCCAAAGTGCCTTTTCTCTTCTCTATTTTCATGGGAACAGAGTAGAGGCCCAGCTTAATATGTTACTGACAGCCACTGTTGTGTTACGTGGCATCAGAACACGGTCTGGCTTTCACACGAGGTCTTAACAGTGGACGAAAACAAGTATTCAAGAGGGTAAAGGTCACTTAAACCTTTCAGTGAGTCAAGTTAGCAGTTCCACCTCACAATATACAGTACTTTTAAATATATGTTGCAATGGGCTTATTTTAAATCTAAAGTAAATTTACATCTTTTGCAACTTTAGGATAAAGACCACTTTTAAGACTGAGAGAATTATCAACTAATAACATATAATTAATACAGCATTAAATGCTGCTTTACGTTTTTTTTTTAATTCTCAGTAAGCGTAATATGCAAAAAAGTAAAAGCCTATATTTTATCACATTTCATTTATATGTTTATATATTTAGCTCAATACTACAAAAATGGCATCGCAATATTTGCAAACTGAAATAATTAAAAAATATATGCATAATATGATCGCATAAATCAGACACAAAACAGCTACATAGCATTATAATGTTGTTAATTACCCAGGTGAAGTACCGAAAAGAATAATTTTGTATTAAATAATGTTTACAATGCCTGACTCGTATGAATAAAATGGTATTTCATTGAATGTGTAATTTATAAACAGAATTTACCATGTTGAAAACTAAAAAAGTCTCAATTCAGCTGGTAAAAATATCAACTCAAGATCAATCGTACTAAAAACTTTTCTTTTCAATGCTTTCCATTTTATTTATTTTCAATTAAAGTACATTACGTCTTACTCATCACCTTATGTTTTAGATTTAGCTTGGATCCTTTTTGAAATGAAAAATATAAATAAACAGTGCAAACTACGGCACGCACGCAAGCAAATACATTCACTTTATATTGTTAATATGTTATCGTAGTATGTTATTCTACATGTGGAATTGAATTACTGCTTCAAGATATTCTTTATCCGCGTGCATTTTCAGAAATATTAAATATACCATCAAAAGCATTGGTTTAAAAATTATGAAAATAAAATAGAAACAATTAATTGCTAAAATCAAATTACTTATAATATAAAACTCGCAATAAAAATGAACCGTGCAGAATTAACAAAAAGTAAACATTTAAATCATATAATGAAATCAATGCGAGCCATTTTCTCATGTAGCCGTTTGTTCAGTATCATCTTTAAACCTGTTCCACTAAAAGTTTCTTTACTTCATAAAAATTGGCATGCTGTTTTCTAACTGGATTTACACCATGAGTTCAGATTTCCTTTTCTACAAGCTACATCATAGTTCATCTCACTGCCTAAACCTAAAATGGACGCCGCTGGCTTTGAGATATCGATGGCTAGCAACAGCTAAGGGTCACAGCTGTGCAGTTGTGCTCTTAGGAGGGAACAGGCAAATGGATCCATGTTTTGGCAGGCGGCCAGGAGTCTCCTTAAAATACAGTGAAGGCCTTGATTTAAAATATGCCACACCAATGTCAAAGGAAACCGCGTCATTACGCAGCAGAGGCTGTTGAGATAAACAATCTACCGTTTTACAAACATTGGGGGGGGGGTGCCATTTTACAGAGCACTGCTTTGAAACAAGCTCAAATTTGACTCTGTAGTTGCACAAAATCTTTTCATTATAGCTCAGGCAGCACTAGAGCCTAGATGAAAGCCTGTTTTCTTCAGACATCATCATGATGTTAGACCTCGTGACTGCACTGTGGGTGGAGACAATAAGCCAATAGAAAAACAGGATGAAGATTCAGAGCCCTTCTTGCATCAGCATTTTCCGCCTAAGCCTCAAGTCTAAGTTACGAGATCCATATCCATGATTGTCTTATGAAGAGATCACAAATCAGTTTTTATAAAAAATGGTTGCTGCTGACGAGTGAATGACAGCAATCAATTTAATTAGCCATTTAGCATCCTCATATCATATAGAATTGGCATTGCAAAACAGAGCTAAACCTCTGTAAATAGTAATGGTCTGTGCAGCAAACTCATATTTCCCTCAGGCAATCACATTCACTCACTGTAGCACCTGAAAGCATTCCTTGAATAGCTTTCCTCAACTTTTAACATGCCCAAATGTGCTTAAATGAACAGGTCAACGCAGTTCTTACCATTAAGGTGGACACACTCCACCGTTGAAGGCATGAAGACATGTAGACATGACAGCCTGCAAGAAACCATGAATGTCCTGTGAAAACAAGAGAAAAAAAACATCATCAAACAACTGTGTGGCTTGGTAATAGTCTAAACGCACATGTCAGACAGGGTTGATAAAAAAAAAAAAAACAGAAAGAAATTCGATTAAAATGCATTTTCATTTTTGTTTTGTAGCTTTGGCTTTTAACACATTCGTGATAAATTTGCAGTCATAACTTAAAACTCAAATAAAAACTATGTTGCATACGTTACAGGAATTGCTGAAACAATTTGAAAGTAAATCCATGTAAAAAACAGTTTATTGTAAAAGAAAAAAAATGTTTTAAAGCGTGAGCGGTAGTTATATTTACCTTAAAATAGATAATAAAGGTAGTATTAGGGGGTGCATCACTTAATGCAATCTGCATTCAGGAGGCACACAAATCCTCATCCACTCAGTATTGGGGTCAATGCCACATATAACAACGAATGATCACCAACATCAACTAACCTGCTGTGTGCATAACCGAAAACTGTGATTTGTGATACATGATAATCACTTAATCTTTTGAAAACAATATTAAAAGCCACACCGTTAAAAGGGCACGATATAATGTATGATCCTAAAACTCTGCTTTCCATTTTTCTTACCTTTCTAACTGCAATTCCTATCATTTTTGTCAGACACTGGATCAGGTTTGGGACAAGCCTGAAAAGATGCTGCATGCTTTAAGTGTTTCTGTACTCTTCAGAGAAAACATAAGCAACAAGCACTCAAAAACCATGAAGGAATATGACAAGACAAGACTAAAGGAGCTGTCTGACAGCATACGAGTATGCACTAAGTAGGTGATAATGAAGAGATCTGTCCAGGCTGGTCACTGATATGGAAAACAGATAAACATCACAGACGCATTGAATGAAAGTAACTTGTAGTGTCAGAGTGAGGCTTGAAGCACTTTTAGAAACCAAAAATAATATTGCCTGTACCCCTCCCTCACTGAATAAGAGAACTATGAAGAAAGTGCACTAACCTTGTGAAAACATATTTAAATTCTTGGTGCAAAATATGACTTTTCAAATTTATATATATATATATATATATATATATATATATATATATATATATAGAGAGAGAGAGAGAGAGAGAGAGAGATATATATATATATATATATATATATACACACACACAAACATACATATATATATACTGTATATACTGTATATATAAACACATATATATAAAGACATATATGTATATAAGACATACATATACACATATATATATATATATATATTTGTTGAAGTACTACTTCCCTTTTTATATAAAAAAGTGAAGTAGTGCTTCAACAAATCCACTAAATGGCAGGTTGCTAATCAGAAAACTGAAGCTACTGTGAACATAAGAGGCTAATCTCCCATCATCTTCCATACCACTTTTTACGGTAGAAATCATGACATTTAGATAAGTTTCACTGACTATTGTTAGTCTTAACACTAAAGCAACAGAGATATAATCGATGATAATGCCTAAAATGTAACCTGTTACAATCAGCTTTCCCTTTTAACTGATGAAAAATTCTCAATTCTAGATTCATTGACTGCCAGTAATTAGTCAAAAATATAAATGTCATTATCGACAAAATTCATTCATTATTTCACATGGCATACATTGATTCTACACTGTTGTCTTCACAATGTGCTTTGCCACATGTTTAAAAAAAGTTGTAATTATGGGTAATACAAATGTTTATTTATTTCAAACTGCCTGTAAGATATTGTAAGTGCCTTAGAGATATCTACTGTTTTCAACAGATATACAGAATATAAATATTTTATTTACATATTATGCAAAGACATTATGGTTGCTCACATTTTGGAATACCCTGGAAGCCATTGGCACCAATTGGCAGTGATGAATCAGACAAAATGGCTACCAAACGACCAATAAAAGATAGATACATGTTCCTGGAGTAAAGGATCTAAACTAGTGATCAAATAATCATCCAATCGACTAAATGCAAAAAAAAAAGGTTAGAAAAAAGCCTGTTGAACAGTTCTGTGTGCAATGCTTGAGCGGCTGTGGTCTGTTTCATTGAAGTACAATGTATCATCATGTTCCCCATGTTTTTTTCTGCTCACATCAATTCATATACGTCATGGATAACAACAATGCTATAGCAGCCATCTTGCCCCCAAAAGAGCAGACACTGGGAGGAGGGAGAAAGGCTCCAAGTCATATGACTACTGCAGTGACAGAGCAAAAGCGTCTAGACAAGTCTGAGACAGCAGCAGATCAGGTACACATGCACTGTGGCACACAGCTTACTTACACTTTTTTTTTTAAGTTACGTACATATTTAGCGTCTTTTCATTCATGCACAAAGAGATACAAAAGCTCAGAATTCTGAGTAGGAATAATAATGATTAAACTCTTCTAAAGTGTGAATAACCATTGTTCGATATGAGTCCTGGAGAACACCGCAACATTTCAAACCGTATAGAAATATGCCAGGCTGAACTACAGCGAATGTGTCAAAACAATGCACAAAACGTGTTTTTTCCCATTTAAAAGGGATTATGCAGCCAGATTTATAAATGACATTTAAATATTTCTGTCATAGATAGATTTAAATATAGTGTGAAAAACAGCAGGCACATATACTTTGTTTTATGTCAGAAAGTGTTGAAATAGGTTTGATACTTTGAAGCTACTCGTGGGAAGCTTAAGGTAAATACAGAAACATTTGAGGTTCAAGTAAAAATGTTTTTGGAATGGTTGTTACTGTAAACCTTTAAAGTGCACACTGCCTCAACCAACCTTTCTGAGCTGGTGTAGGCTGCCTCCTGAATGGTGCACTCCTCCTGAACTCCAGCTGACGGCCGGTCCCCTGTAGAGCATACACAGGGGCAGGAAAAGAAATAAACACATCATACAGACTTTATATAACCTCACCTCAGAGTAAAGGTGTATTAGTTCAGATGAATTATCTGCACGTCTTTCTGAAAGAGCTATGCTTTCTCGTCTTAAATGGAGGTGATATGGCTGAAAGGCTTAAAAGGAGAATAGATGAATCCAGAGAAGCCAGGTTTCCCCCTCAGGTGACTAACAGGTAGCCCAGCTCAAGCGCGCGTGGGGTTAATCAACAACCTCACGTCAGCGAAGGTGCGTCACCTGCGCATCCTCCCGAAGAAGAGTGAATGAGGTCAAGTCTCCCAAACAAAAATAGCTAACGTTACTGTGTGGAACTCGTAAGAAATAACACAACGGCAGAAATTAATCGAGCCACTTCCAGTTTCTCACGGAAGAACCGGATAGTTTAAATTTTAAGCTAGCCGACCGTTTTTCAACAAACACGCACTGCTAACATTCACAAATAAGCCTATTTTAGTGTGAGTGTGTAACGCTGCGGTATCCACTGTATGTTTGCAAACTTGTACCCAGGCGCCTGTCTAACCTACCTGTGCATAAAGGGCTGTCTACTGGCAGACTGCAGAAGAAAAAACTTTCACAGCGTTCATCTTAAAATATATTTTTAGCTTAAGCTTGTGGCGACTCGTGGGCGAAGGCGTCTCAGGAGGAAAGCAAAAAAAAAAATCCCATTTCCAGCAGGCGTCTTTCTTGTAAATGTGTAAACAGATGTAAAACTCCATCTCCAAATTTTATCAATTTCAGACAGACTCCAGACAGTCTCCAAACGGGTACGTGCCTGCTTGTCTTTGCGCGTGCACGCCGAATGGCGCGAGAAGCAGTGATAACAGATCTAGAGTGACAGCGGGAGCAGCCAATGGCGAAGAGGAGCCGAATCTAGCATCCAGTCACAATGGCCGACAAGTACAAACTCCCCGCCCCTCTTCTTCCTCACCAGTCTGTTGACAGTGCACTGAATAAAACAACAGTCTGTGTTAAGCAGTTCATTGCGCTGAGATGTGGGTCACTGACCGCAGGTTATTCACTCCTTGCAGATGCATGGTATTATTTATTACAAAGACATCTTATTACCCAAGATATGTAAATACACCATACTATGTATTTATATATAGTATAAACTGGCGTTTAGTTGTTTTTATAAGAGATCTCAAAATATTTGGATTTTCATAAATTATGTTATTTTTTTACTGTACACTCAGGGAATATCAGTAAAACTGGTGCTGTTGTTTTTTTATTTCAAAAATGGCTGTGATGTGTTTTTGCAAATTAACTATTTATATAAATATAAAGTCTCTGCACAGATTTCCTTTGGCTAGTGTGTCATTTGTTTCAAATCACAAAAGCCACCAGTTACAACTACTAGTGATGTAGCAGCCATTGTGTCAATACATACACTACTTTGCACATGACTATACGGTTGACTGAAATTACTGAAATTACCGCAATGGTACTAGCATTTAGGTCTTTATCTATTTAACTGCATGGATGTTAAATGTATGTATGTATTTTAACTGCATTTTCTAGTTTATTAGATAGAACGATAGATAGATAGATAGATAGATAGATAGATAGATAGATAGATAGATAGATAGATAGATAGATAGATAGATAGATAGATAGATAGATAGATAGATAGATAGACAGATAGATAGATAGATACAGTAAATTACAATAAAAGCTAAGAATAGAGATCACTAAGACCTCCTTTACTGTAATATATATTGATAATGGACTGTACAATGATATTGCCCAGTAATATACTGTATATTAGTAGTGTAATTTAAATAAGCTAGTGGCATATGGTGCACATGCTGTACAGTATGGTGTAGGATTGTCCTCCAAAATAGACCAAAATAGAATAGATTCTCATCATAAAATATGCTCAGAATGGAAACCTCAAATTCCTGACCAGTTTCCAGTGAAAAATATGGAATTCAAACTCCAGTCTCCAATGTGTGACTGAAACAGACATCTACAAATCTGCCAAAAGCAAATTGAGTATTTTTAGATACTGTAATAGTCCTCGGTTATGACCACATGGTTACACATTCCTTTGACCTTCCCTCATTACGGAAACTGCTCCAATAGATAGTCTGCATCTGAACCATGTTTAATGGCTTTGAAAATTAACCGATCTTTAATTTACAAAATTGTCTATTACAGGTACAGTCCACATGCAGCTCCAGTATCACTTTCTCAAGACAGTTGCTGACCCTCACAAATTGACGGCAACAAATGTGTTGTTATAGCTGGTATTTGAATTCAATTTCAAGAATTCAAATTTCAAGGCATACCGACAAGTTTGTTGTAAAGAACCTCTGTCCTTTGGATGGAAAATAACAAGTCTTGTCTCCTTAGGCTTTGCACCCTTTAATTTGCATTGTTATGGAAAACCGCTGGATCTGGATAGGGCACAGAATCATTGAGGTCACTATAATAGAGTGTGACAGCTCCGTCTTTCACATTTATTTGGAAGTAAATTCAAAATTCCTGGGAAAGTGAATCCAGGGAGCCCAGAAATATCTCATACACCCTTGGAAACAGATGTTTAGAGTGAATATTTAATAAGGTGTGGAATACATATTGATATGAATGGCACCTGCATTCAATTCAAGGAAAACAAACTGGATACACAAGCTTGTGCACGTACATGCAGCATGAAAAGCGTGAGTTTGGGATGCTGACATTTTTTTTTTAAAGAAATTTTAGACAACATATTATAAAAAAGCAGCAGCCCTTGACATTTTTTAAGATTTTTTTTAACTTGTACACCACTACAAATATTGGCCCGATAACTCAAATGCAGCAATAACTTCACATTGGCCGACAAGGAAGTGTCTGGGAGCATGCAATACTGTGGACAAATTGATTTCCTATTGCTTTTAAATAGAAAAGGAAAACATTTGCCACCTCAACATCTTGTCTGTACAATCCCCACAGCCCATTTGAATTCACACACTGTCTTTCAAACCCTTTTACGCTTTCTCAAATTAAAAATCTCATGGCTGATCCCCTCTATCACCCTGGCTTTCAGATACTGACCTTGTGGTGATACAAAATAGCTTCTTCCTCACTGCGGGACCCCATAATGAGCCAATACAATGAGGCTTCAGTTCACTGCTCACCTCTCTTTGGTGTCTCTTGGGGTCTTTGTTGACATTTGTCAGCCCGGGAGGAATTTGGGGGTTAGGATTCTGCTGTCGTCAAGCTGTAGACTCAGACAACAACTTTGACCCCCAGACTTAAGCAGGAAAGAGGAAAAAACTTAGTCATATATATATATATTGATATACTTTGATGTTACAAGGAAGAAAAATCAAAGGAGTGACTGGTATAAAGATAAATCACCATTTTGATTTGCCAAATTTAATATATATTCAATAATATTTGCAAAAATGTAAAAGCACAAACTTTGACATATACAGTACATATGGTACATTTCCTGTAGCACTAAACTTGAAAACAAGAGTGGTCATTTATTTATTTTTATGTTAACAATTTTCAGCATCTGGTGCAAAGATCTCTTGCGCTATTAAACTTACCTCCAATGGTAAAAAAAAAAAAAAGGTGTGACTGGTTAGGGTGAGTTAAGTTCTGTCCATCCATACAGATGATTTATTCCTATGTCACCTCCACACACCTCTACACAAAATCTGACTTCTAAGCAGATCAGGAACTCATGAGCCCTGACTAGTGCCAGTAAACCCTGCATGATGATGGTCCCAACATAATACTGTACAGAATTGAAGGACCTGGGGAGAGGAGAGTAATCTGAGCCTGTGGGGAAGTTGACCCACTCTTTGTTTCTAGACAAAATTGGTCATGTGACCACACATCTTTGAAGAGTCATCGAATGTTACCTGTGATGGAGTGGGGCCCATAAAATAAGTTGCAAACAAATTTAAGTTAAAAAACAAACAAAAACATGCTCTTGTGTATGAGCAAATGCGTTGTGTTTGTTCTTACTTTAGGAAGTTACAACGTGAGGCTGTACTGTTAGCGTGAACTGCTGGATAATACAAATTTGTTAAAATGGTTTTGGTGGGGTGATGTGAGCCAAAACTACCATTTCCTTGCAGCTGGTTAATAGAGAAGCTACCACAAAATGACTAGATCTACATTGACTGTATCTGCAACTACAAACCCCTTTAAGCTTCCCTGGCACAATTTACCATGTGACTCAACTTACCCCTCATTTAGGGGCAAGAGACCACTTTTTTGGAAGGTCATATTCTGACAACTGAAATATATGTAGATATTAGAGACTTTAATGCCATGCCCTCATTTTAAAGAGGCCTGTAAAAACTGGCTCAACTCACTATGCTCTCCACACTAGCCAGAGTCAGAAATGTGCAGATGACTGTCATATTAATGGTGGCAACATGGCCTTTTTATTATTTTTGTATTTTTTGTCTTGTACTTTATAAAGCCACTAGTTGTACTCACATTAAAACAAGGGCCATGCAACATTTTGTAGGGTATCCTACTAAGTATGTGTATGTGTATTTGTATGTGTATGTGTATGTGTATGTGTATGCGTATACTGTATGTGTAGAAAAATGGTGTTTCCAGTTCTGCTGAGGTGTTAAGAAAGAATAATATAGTATATCCATAGCCTACCTGTGGGCTTACTATAATTTTTAAACCCATGCAAGAGAGAGGCTATAGGTCTAAGTTTCTTGATGAGCTTATAAATGGTTATACAATTTATTCCATTAGTGTTTATTTATAACCTATTCAATTTTACAACAAACGCATTTTTCAAAACAAACTCTTGCAATGGACTACATGCAGGCGAGGTGCACAGGGTATAATGTAATACTCACAAAGATCAGTCAGTGTGTTTACCTGACCTGTCAAAGCAGCTCGCTTTTGTGCAGCAATCCCCCACAATGCATCACCGCAGCAAACACAGCGCGGCCATGTTTATACCCTGGTCGTGAATGGGAATCACTGCCGCATAAGAAACTGCTCCCTTTTGCTAGTTTCGCATTTTTATCGTTAAAATTGTGAAATACTAAAGATTAAATGCACTCGCCTGTTTTGTAGAGTCAGATTCCAAAGCGGGACACGCCTTGTCACCATGACAACCAACGCTCAGGGTGAGTAAAGCCAGGCGGGGTTTTATCGACGATGCTAAAAAAGCTAAGTTGCTAAGTGAGCTAACATGGCTACCTAATGTTAACATGGTTCAAGAAAACACTTGACGGTAATACTTAGTTATTCAGTATATATACATAGTTGTCTAGTATACATACTGGACAACTGTGGTCAATCAACGCCATAACCTAATTGACTTTGCATTAAAAACAAACAAGGTGTCGGTTAAAAAGAAATAACGTTAAAGCTAGCGATACGTTAGCGGTAGCTTAGCACACTAATGCTATCTGTTATTAGTATGGTACAAGTTAACGTATATAGTGACATCCATGAGCGTGTTCGCTCCCGTTTGTTATGTTAAAACTGCTTTGGCTTTAACCGTTGCTGAAATTGTGTTTTAAAGGGAATAATGGCTCAAATTAAGACGGGCGTTTGAGCTCAAATGCAAGCTAGCGTTAAGCCACCGCCACAGCGTTGCTTACGGAAACTATCTGATTCCGCAGAAGGATATTATAATTTGGCTAATGCTTTAACTTAACAATGGTACCTAACATATGCTTTAGTAATAGTGTTTTTCCGTCCTTGTTGGGTTGGGACTAAACATACGGCAGCATCTTTGAGTGTGTATATGGGGGGCTCCAGTATATGACGCAGTTTACGCAATGTTTTTATTCCACATTTGCTTTGGCGTTTTTGATTAGCAATAGGCTGTAGTGGCTCTCAGGAGATTCTTGGCATGTCTATTCAGGTTACCGCCTTGAGTTGGTGAAATACATGTACCAAACCTGTGAACACATTGACTCACCAAAGGTGACACTACTGGGGTAGAGTTACAAGCAATATGACCATATAATTGATATTTTTCTGTATTAGCCAGAAATAAAATTACAAAATGTACACCATGCCCCCCCCCCCCCCCAACTCATATAGAATACCAATAATACTTAAAATAACCAGTTATTGATAACTGCCTGGATGCTAAAACTTGGTAAATGTGGCATGGTCATCTGATATGCGCTAAATGAATGCAAAAAGCAGACGTACATTTTGTCTTCAAAAATCATGCAACAGAAGGTTGCTTTTCCTAGCTGTCATCATGCATTTAAATGTCATCATCAGCCTGGTATGTCTGAGTAGGTCTTGAGTAACTCAAGAAAGCTGCAAGTGCAGACATGAAATGTTACACCAAAAGTTTTAAACTAAATCTTGGCTAGAGCCACAACCTCATGTTAAAGCTAGTATTATGCTTTTTTCTTTTAAAACAGTTGACATGTCACAGCAGCTGCAAAAAAGTGCATGTGGTGCAAATAATACATTTATAGATGGCCAAATTTTATGTAGGGTAATTGCTTTTGATTTCAGTGTCAGGTATTGTGCATGCTGGCTAGGAGTGGTTGGTATACCGGTTTTCTAATTGTCACCAATGTGTCACATGCTGCCAAAACATGTATTTTACAATACCGTCATTACAGTGAGTACACAAATTTAAGTTTTGGCACACTCTACTGCCCCGTGCGTGATAGCAGCTTGGTACATGCAGTGGTCCAGTACATATACATAATTGTTAAGAACATATAGTTGGTGTTTGTTAGAAAGAGAGAGAAAGCTGGAATCAATGTGCTGCGCGCAGCTCTGTAAGTGGAGTAGTACAAGAGGGATGAGTGGAGATTGTCCAAGATTTTATTGATGGCGGATGGCAGCAGATTCTCAGATGAAAAAAAAGTATATATATTTTGGTGGCCATTAATATGACTGGGTAGCCCGCCAAAGTAAAGTCTGTGTCCAAAACACTGTTTTATTGCTCAGATCCACATTGCTCAGCAATACAGTACGCTCACAACTCAAAACAACAGCATGGCTGTTACTACGGTAACTCTAAATTAACCTTCATTATGGGACAGGCTACGCTTCCAAAAACACATGTAGGCCTGTAACCTAATTTTCATCCGTATTTGGAGCAAATAAACACATTTTTCTTTTCTTCCTTGCATGGCCAATAAAGAACAACAAAATAATGTTATTCTGAGTTTGTTATCATTATTATTATTATTATTGTTGTTGGTCTTTTCCTTTTCTTTACATGTTTCTATTTATGTTGTTATTCTATTCACATGCTTGAAATAAATAAAAAAATAGAATAAATAAATAAAGTGAAATGGTTAAAACCATGTTTTAGTATGTGAGTATCCTTTTTAATTTAATGCTGTCACCCAGGTTGGGTCAATTCTATTGGTATTTCATTAGTAATCAGTGTTTGGCAGTAAGGAGCCACCACGGTGTTAGTAGTTTAACTAGATTTCACAATAACGTTGCTGTTTTCTGAATCAAATAGCTTAGCTCTTTTATTGTAACAGTAGTGCAGTAGCGTCCACCCAAGCTACATTTCCCCAAGCTCCCCAAGAGGATCAGTGATGCCATCACTGTACACGGACGTGTATGTAATGCTAGATAATTCTTTATCCACACACTTGTCACAGTGTAGCACGTTGCTAATCCAGGCTCATTTTACTGTAACAAGTATAGCATTAAAGCATGGTGGAGTTTGCAAGCTAGCTAAAAGCCAGTACGTTAGTTCGCTTGTTTTTCACAGTGACACCAGTGGTAGAAGCAGCAGGGTGTGTTCGCCAGTGATGGTCTGATACACAGTAAATTCATTAACTCACCAAACCTTGTAGGCTGTGGACAAAATTTAGACCTGTGTTGTCAATAAAAGTTGATGGATCTGATTGATCTCAGTATGCTTATGGGCATTGCACATATGCGTTCTTAGTCTATAAATATTTTTTTCTTTTTTTCTTTTTTTTTTAAGAGCTGTGTCAAGGACTTTTAGCCTCTGTATATGAGGCGCCTGCTCTATCCACTGATCCACCAGACGCAATATCTTTATTAAGACAATTTCAATATCGCCCAACCCTAGTGCACAACATAAACCTAGGATAAAGGGGAGCTGGGCAGTCGGCATGGCCACTACTTATCAATTTCAGTGGTTTGTGGGTGCCTGCACATGTTTGAAGAGCTGTGCCCTAGAAGCATGTAACAGGCCTTACTGGGACACTTGAATAGAATGACGCTGTCGTAAATATTAGTGGTAACAGGGTAACACTTGTTTTTCAAACTATGATAAGTCTGCTGTGAAAAAGGCCTAATCTCAGATCCAAGGAGCCCTAGGAACTGAACTTAGAAATTCAATCACAAAGCCAGTGCCTCTGCAATCAACTTTATTAAAGTAAATGTAGCAGAATTGTTATTGTCAGATGTATCTTGGCTATAAATGTCAGTTTTTTTTATTGCTTACATCATTGTATTCTACCACATAGCATGCCTTTTTGTTCAATGTATGCCCATTTTTTTTTACCTTAGAGATTTGTGACTTTGAGGGAAGTAAGGGTTTCCCTTTGGCTGATCTTTTCTTCTGGTATCTGTGCTCCCGTTGGTAGCCAGTGTACCAAATTTGAGAAAGTGGCAATATTTGGAAAACCTATTATAACTGAATGCATGGGGTACGTGATGCTTAAGGATTGTTGTTGCTGATTGCTGTATCAGCTGATGATCAAACAGCAATAGGAGGTGTGGCAGGTGCTGTGATAACTGTCATTGAGGATTAAATTGATAACAAATAATCTCTGGCAATGCAAAAATGTAAATGCTTAAAACTTATAGACTTAAAACTATACTGCAAAGCAGGCCAATCTTTAGTTTCATGTATGATAAATAACCACACGAAAGCCATGCAAAAGATGTGTTTACCATTCTCTACAGTATACCATGCTGTTTGTGAACAAGTTGTTAATTCAACAAGTAGGTGGGCTTATAGTCTCTGTACATCTCAAATTGTGCAGGCCAGTAGCACAGCTTAATATCTACCTATGAGGATGGTAAATAAAATATTGCTTTGTAAGCAAAACTGCCTTTCTGTTGCAGATTGTGACTTCGATGAATATGACAAACCAGGTGCCGAGCGGTCACGCAGGAGGAGAGGTGAAGATGACGACCTAGAAAGGTAACTGCTCTTTTTAAGTTCTTATTTTTCTGGACAGAAAAAGTCGAAGTAGAGTACTGAAGTGTAGGCTTTAAGTCATAACCTACTAAGGTGGTAAAATCAAGACGGGTCTAATGCAGCATAATACTCCTATCTTCCTATAAACAAACACCTCACTACATTGTCAAAACTATTTATCTACAAATCTGTTTCCACTTTGAAGTTTTCAATATCATTCCATTAGGGCTGAAACAATTACTCGAGTAAATCGATTACAAAAAAGCATGGAGGCAAAATCTATCAATGATTCGATTCATTTCTATCTTGCGCGTTATGTGGCCTGTTCAGCGCAGGGGTCATTGTTCCACACAGACCGTTTTTTGTGGACGCACACCACTACATCCGGAAAAGGCAGAGGATCATCTCACACATGATGTGTCTGCTGTTAACTTAACTCTTATACCACATCAGCACAACATCGATGATTCAGCGTCTGAGCCCAAAGCAGCCTGTTACTAACGCCACTTCACCGAGCGCCGCTGTCCCGGTTTAAGGATGGCGATAGACAGATAGTGACTGATAAACAGGAAGAGAATGTGTAATGTTAGCTGTCCTCCTGAATGCCTCTATGTTTAGTTTTTTTATGAATGTTAAACATAACATCACCTACTTGATCAGTCCTTATAGTTTTGTTTGAGGAAATGTGTCAGTGGGGTTTTGTACGTTGCTTGTTGTTACGGTAAAAGGAAGAAAGCTACTTGCTCCTCTTGATGATATCTATCGTTAATTCATTTTCTAAATGATCTATTTATCTTTGAAACCTGTTTGAGTAAACACATGCGTCAGGTAGAATTTTATGCGCCACAAATGAATGCAAATTATAATATATTTTTACACAAAATTATTTTTTTTCATCCGATTAATTGATGGAATAATCAGTAGAATACTCAATTACAAAAAGATTCGATAGCTGCAGCCCTACATTCCACAATCCAATGGCATGAAAAAGTAGCTTAAGAAGTAGAATACTTGTCTCATCCCATGAAGGAACGCTTAATAATTCAGTTTATCTGTATCAATACTAGAGATGTTCCTCATGACTTATTTGCCTGACATTTAAATGGAAGTTAAATCTTAAGACTAGTTGATTCTAAAAGTAAGAAAACACTCACAAAACAGTCAAAATTGATCACAACATATCTATAATCACATTTTTCAATAACCACATTTTTCAATAACCACATCTAGTATTTTAAATGCAGCTGAAATCAGTAACGTTATTTCCTCAGTGTGCGCCTCACAAACCCAGTGTATGGCATTTAATGAAACGCCAGCGGGAACTGTAGTCTAAGAAAAGTCATTGTTTGGCATCGCTTATACAATTAGTTACGCTGCGTGCACGTTTAATTAATCTAGCTGTATGGTGTTAGCCCACTTCATTGATAATGTTATTGATAGCATGCTAGCATTTCTGGTAGCTAGCCAGCCGCGTGCCAATCCAGTCAGTCAGAAGAGAACCAGACTGACTTCTGAACCCAGCCGCTATTTCGGAAAGAGGAGGTGATGGTGATGGTGGTGATGGTGGTGGTGGTGGTGTTAGGGGCCAGGAGAATGTGACCTGGTGGAAAGGAGTCGGGAGCGACTGAGCTTCTTGTTTGGATTCGGCATACTAGACGATGAAATGGCTTATTGTTTCCCCTCTACTTTTTGTTTATTTTGTTTAACAGTGTAGCAATTGTGTACACTAATAAAATAATAATAATTCTAATAATACGTTATTTTTCGGGCCAACTAGCGAATGTAGCATTGTTTTAACGACTAATTGCGCACCTCCCTAATCCATACCAATCTCTAATACACAATTTACTTTATAGGGTAACATAAATATAGTTATAATTTTCTGTGAAGGATGTGAATAGTCACACACAAAGATCACTTGATATACCTCGCTGGGATGTATAGTAAAACAAGCACCTTATCATTGCATAATAACATCAATTGTAAATAGACATAACACTGCACTATTATCTGACTCACTGCACTTATTATTGGTTGTTGTTTCTCCTTAAAAGTGATTTGGAAGAGGATTTATTGGAGGAGGATTGGCTGTCGGGTAAAAAGGTAAGATAATACAATCTCTCACATATTTGTTTGTCTTGACTTTGTAATGGTGCCAAACAACACTTGGCTTGTCAGTGGGGTTTCTCTGCTTACAAACAGGAAACGGAAAATATTATCCAAAACATTGGGTGTTGGTAGAACATTTAGAACATAGAAGTGAACAGTTGACTTGTAGCAGGTGGCTCCTCTGCAGGGGGAGCTGTTGATGTGAACCAGGAGGAAGTACAGTGGACAAAAAAGAACTGTGTTGACCTGCCCAGATTGCCTTCACCACATGGGAATAGAGCATCCTTTGGGGTTGGAGGTGGTCCCCTGCCCCCACACCTCATGCACGGACAAACACAACTGAGGAAGAGGAGAATGCTATTTTAAAGTACACAGTCATGTTTCTTTATTATTGTTTCAGAATCCCTCAGAAGTGTCAGATGAAGAGCTGAATGATGACCTCCTACAAAGTGATGATGAAGATGTAAATATTAGGTAAGCCAATATCAAAAGAACCATGTGTGTACCATGTTTTTAATGTTTTCAGTTATAAAGCTGATATGAAGCATATTTCACTTCTGTTTTCTGCAAAGTCCCAATGTATATTTGTTTGTTTGTTTTCAGTGGTCAGGATGTGAGCCTCAATGCCACATACACCTTGGGTGCATCCTATGACCAGCAGGACAACTTGCAGGAAGCAGACTACACAGATGACGTTGTGAACCTGGGTGCAGAAGGCTGTGAAGAAGGGGATGTAGAAGAGGGGGGTTACCAGCAAGAGGGGGAAGAGTACACACAGGAATACAGCCAAGATAGCAACACAGACCAAAAGGATTACACTGGAGAGGGCGACGATGGCTACCAGGATGAAGTGCTAGACATCCAAATCAATGAGCCTATAGATGGTGAATTTCAAGTGAGTTCTCACATTTGCTTACACACACACACACACACACACACACACACACACACACACACACACACACACACACACACACACACACACTCCCTTGCCTGTCAAACTCTATTGTATCCAAGAGATAATATCACATTTCTTGTGTTGGTAAGGGGACAGTCAGGATTGAAAATCTATTCAGCAGAAGGAGATGTTGCTTGACGTTTTTGGGCAGGAGAGGATTAGATTCATTATCACTTTCTGCCAGTTAATTTCTCCATCTTGCTGACAAAGTTTGTGTTGACAGCTTGTTTGGAATGAGGTAATGCTCTGCTGTCACCTCCAAATCCCTGTGCCATTGTGACCTTGGGCCCTGTATCTTTGGGGGAGTAAGAAGCTGCTTTGTGTTGGGTAGATGTGCTGCCAATCGGCGGAGGTTAATGTGGGGGGCTTTTATCTCAGGCTTTAGACTGGATCTGATAAAGTCTCATGCAGGTGAAAAGATTATTGACCTTCCTGAGGACACCCTATACAGTTTTCTAATGATTGATGCGAGTTTCCCTTTTATTCGCTTCCCTTCCCTCTTAGCCAGGTCTAAGAGGATCAAAGATAAGACCAGATCCATGTGCAAATGTCCGTTATGGTCCATTTACCAAGGTGTGATGGTGTTTGGCACCTGACAGAGATATATTGGCCTACCTCCTTTCTCCAAACAAAGATAAGATGTTGACCTTCTTACTGAGGGTGTGCAGCACAAGTGGATGCCTATTTTGGAATTTGGGAAATGTCTGCAGATGTAGATTGTGTATTTGTATTATGTGTAATAACGGTTTACAAGGTCACTAAACTGCCCGGCCTTGACATTTTGCTCACCATGGTATTCATTGAGTACTATGTGGAACAGTTTAAAGGATTAAGCTGTTGTGTTCCCTTGGGGTAGCCTGTCCATCCGTCTGGTTTGCTGAGAGGGTTTTTTTCGTTTCTGCATTAATATGTGCTGCTGTTTGGCAGGTTAATGGAGCGCAACACCAAACACCACTGTGTGACCTACAGTCTGACCTTATTTAGCAATTACTTTTTTCTAGAGTGTTATTATAGAATGTTTGAATCACTGGCAACTCCTTTAGTAGTAGCAGGAGCTTATGGATTGATATGGTTTGCTGGTATGGCAGATATTTGTACTTGGGAAATTTTTATTGCATCATGACTTGAACTTAAATTTTCCCATGGAATAGTAAAAACTGATTTGTCATCTCTGTGAATGTTTATGTCTGTGGGATGCTTTTAGCATGGAATCGTGAACTTACAGTGCGGCCAATAACTGAGTGATTTGCAAGGAGTCAGTCAATGATTTTTTTCACCATCATTGAACTGGGGAGGAGTGCTTTTATCCGTGCCTGCATTTCTGTATATCATGTCAAACATTTACATCTCATTGAATTTCAAATGCTGTCAGGAATAGTAATGAAGTCTTGCTCCCACTGTTATGGTAATTTAGCTTGTGAAGGGGGGGTTACATGGTGTCTCCTCCAAACCCTTTCCATAACATTTTAATGTTTGCCTATCTTTGTATGATTTCTGTTGTTTTTTCGTAAACAAAAGGGTCAAAGTTTTATCTGTCTAAACTACAGTTACTCACAGGTATATCATAATTAAGCCCACTTGTATTTATTGTAGGCATTGAAATTAGATTTTTTTTACAGCATCGCATAAAAAATATTTTTCATTTTCAACAGACACTAAATGGTTCCAGCAATGACTGAAATTGTCGGCCATTGCTGATCCTTATGGAAGCTTTGTTACCACTTTAACTGATCAATACGTATTATCTATGTGATCTTTAAAGGATGATGAATACCAAACCTCCTATGGTGATGAGTGTCTGGGTGAGCATGGAGTCCAACAGGAAGAGGTCCCCCAGGAGCAGGAGGAGGTAGGGGGAGAAGAGCAGCAGGAAGAGGAGGAGAAAGACAGAGCCGAGGGCTCTCAGGTCTTTGACACAGATGAGGTATGAAGACACCCGCCATACAACATCTTACACTTTTTTTGCATTTGCATTTTGTTCTATATCTGCTGTTGAAACTCAGCAGAAGTTAAGTTTCAAAAAGCAATTTGGTAGTTTTTTTTTTATTTTCATTCATGCATAATGTTTGAATAATGACGTTCATTGTTAAATGTCGATCTCTAAAGATTATTTTCATAATCGATTAAACAGCTCTTTCTCAATTCATCAGTTAATTATTATCACAATTTCCCAAAACTCAAAATGCCATCTGCATGATGTCTTGTCCAACTCTGTCCAAAATCCAAAGATATTCGGCGTAATATTATAGAAGACTGAGAAAGCCAGAAAATATTCACATTTTAGAAGTTGTGACCAAACAATTTTTGGCATTTTTGCTTAAAAAGTGAATTAAAACTGTATATTGTTTGGCAGATTTAAATATTTCAATCAACTAATGAATGAATAGGGTAATTGTTTCAGCTCCAGAGATTTTGCGATGCACTGCAAATCATGATGACGTTAAAGCCCATTGTAACGAACTGTGACTTTTGTTCTTAACCTCTCAAAATGTCCTCAGGTTGAAAATGAAGCTGTGCCTGAAGAAGAAACAAAGGAGGACTCTGACGAGGAGGACGAGGAAGATGAAGAGTCTGGTCGCTTACGGTTCAAATCTGAGAGAAAGGATGGCGCTGTTGTGCGGTTGGCTGATGCAGGCAGTAACAGGAGGAGTATCCCTGAAACACTAGGTACAAATTAAAATGGCTGGCCTTCGTCCAGTAACAACAAGAGTGTATACTAAAATGTTTTCTGATGTTAAATCTTGCTGCCCTACGCTGTAATAGTTTACATTACTTTGGGCATGAATCTGTATTTTATACCAAGTTTTCTACCAAGTGCTCTGTTTCTCTGTTTTGCCTATCGTTAGAGCTGTCAGAGAAGGCAAAGCAAGATCTGATGCAATTCGAGGAACAAGAACGACAAAAGAGGCAAAACCGATATGGAGGCCGAGGCATGCGTGGAGGAATGCGTGGAGGCAGAGGAAGAGGAGGATTCCCACCTTTCGGAATGGTCGATTTTAGGGGAGGAAACCGAGGAAGAATGATTGACCACAGGCTCCCCCTGATGGGCATGCAGGTAAACCCTTGTACCGTCATCCACCTGAAGACTTTTAAAGGGATAATCCTTTTGGCTACAATGAGTAATGCATCACTCAGTCCTGAACCACTCCTCTTGAAGAGTAGCTGAAGAGAGCATAAGAGCTCCACTGGATAAGATGATTTGAAATGGCTTGACTTTTTACCGTATTCGTCACAGTACAACAAGGATGGGTGTCTTTGTACTTGACATGTGTTTTGTTCGCTGCTTCTCTCCACTATCTAAGACCTCCAAAGCTATGGGCGTTTGTGCATGACAAAAGTCAAAACGCACTGCTTCCCCGTATCTATGTTGATATATGGATTATAGCAAATCATTTGGCAGTAGTCCACTTAGACAGTATTATACTAAATTAAATTTGTTCTTTGCCCAGGATTTAGTTTCTTGTGGGCTTTTATTATTAGATATCACTCCAAGCATTTAATCCTTTGATTTACATGGCTCATCAGTTCATACAAGACCTTTTGAAGGTCTAGAGGAAAAAGTCACTTTGAATATGTAACCCAAATGAAAAGAATTAGTGGTGTTGATCTTCAGTAACACAGTGGAAAGTTATCAGATTTCGGAACTGGGCCAGGTCTAGTTGTTACCATAATCACTTCTTATTAATTGTGACGTTTAAGATACCACATTTCCATTTTTTATGTTTTTTATCACTGAAATATGTATTTTTACCAAGGCTACATGTACAAAAATGCACAAAAACAAAACTATTACACATGCATAATAAATGACTAATATAACTTTCTGTTAAGGCGATTGTTCTCAAGGCTGCGTGACATTTCACTCCAGCTCTGCATTATTTTGTTTTTTTTAAATTTAATGATAATCGGCTTTAAAATTCAAAACAAAACATCAACACTGGAAATGAATATTTAATGACAGATGGACGATATGCCAACACCACAAACATTCTGCTGACTGCTGTTAATGAGCTTGTACTTTTACAACATACTGAATGTTTAAGCACTTGACTAATTTGGTCACTGGCATGTTTGTTTCTTTGTTTTTGTTTGGTAGCTTAAATGGATAGACTGGCCAATTATCAAGCACCCATTTGAAACTTCACTTGACAATATAATTATTGTTCATTTATCAGTTTGGGCATCCTTGGTTGATATATTCCGATGATAGCAGACGGCTGACTCTTTCTTTTTCTTAACAGCTGTAGCGTGCTTTAAAAAAAACAAGATGGTGAGCTCACCAGGGTTTTATGTCACTTGTACAGATTCTAAAAGAACACCTACTTTTAATCTTAAGGGGGACATACCATTAAAATACTTTAGGATACAATCTTCAATTTCGCTTGTAAATTGACTTGTTGATGTGTCCTCACATGACTGCAAGCAGTGATATTAGTATCTAACCGGGAAAGAAATGTGTTTTGACAGGTTGTTTTGGTCTTCCCTCCTCTCCGTTTCCCCATTTCTTTCCAATTAGCAGCCATCTCTCCGAATGCCTCTTCCTCATCAGCCTCACCAGCAACAATTGCACTCCCAGCAGCACCACCCTTCACGTCCAAGAGGACCTCCACCCTTCCAAGACCATGGACGCCCACTGGCCCAGCAGCCCCTTCAGCCCCTCATCCCCCCGCACATGGCTCACCGCTCCCCGCCGTTGCGGCCCCAGATGGAGCCACCACCACGAATCATGAGTTCCCCACCAGCCAACTTCCCCCAGCATCACCAACAGCAGCCTCCACAGCCAAAAAACATCCACATCAACCCCCATTTCAGAGGCCCGACATCATCCTCTGTACAAGGTGAATTAATCCACTATCATTTAAGTGCTTTCTATTATGTAGTTTTTACAATGGTAAAAGTTATGCCTCCTCTGCATTAGCAAGAAAAGATGGATCAAACCAAGCCCTCCTAATGATACAAAAGCAGCTTGAAAAAGACTGATTTTTTTTGTGCTGTGTCTTTAAATTTATTATTTTGGTCTTCAGCAAGTAAAGCGGTTGGCTATAAACTAATGTGCCAGTCCCATATTAGTCACTGTCATGTCTGCATGAAGACAAATAAATACAATAGATATTTTTACTTTCAAAATTATTTCTCTAAGATTCATAATCTAAATTCTGATAATGAAAATCATAATTTATTTTTATCATAATTGTGCAACCCTAGTAAATCAGTAAAATGCTCAGTTGAGGTGCATGTTATGGCTGGCAGTTATTACACTGTCCTGAAAGGTGTCTGGATTAGAATGTCATTTTGCTGTTTGGTTGAATGACAAGTGAATAGCTCTCTCAGCCAGTAATGGGTTTATCCTCCATTTTTCTTCTGGCAGCATCACCATTTCATTCCCTGAGATGGGTTTATCTGGCCTGTCTGTACAGGCCAAGATTGAAATTTTGTTAGCAAAGCATGTTAGAGTGCATATGTGTATTGGGTTTTGGTTTTGCAACTATGAAGAAGACGTGTTCTGGAAAATTAGGGAATGCATGCATGCGTGTGTGTGTGTGTGTGTGTGCGTGTGTGTGCACATGTTTGTATGTATGTCTATGTATATTTATTTATATATTCATTTAAGTGATGGTTCCAGTTGAATGTTTTCCAGTTGCAGATGTTGACATACAATTATAGTAACCCTTATTTTGAAGCAGTATTCCAGCAATAGGAAAATCCAGTTGATTGATTTATATTGTGCCAAATGTTGTCAAACAGCAAATATCTTATTAATTTCTATCGGTTGAGTTTGGTAAATTATTATTATTGTGATACATTTGATATTTCCTTGAGCTCCCTGGTCCGTGCCCAGCTGTGTAAAGATGTGAGGAGCAATTCTAATATAAAATATAACATGTATGTCTGGGCAACAGCCTTTAGCATGGAGATGTCTAATGGGCTCCCCCCTATCACCACCCTCTTTCTGCCTACTGCCCCTCATTTTCATTTCTCTCCCCCTCCTCCATCTGCCCCCCTTTCTCTTGCTCTCTCTCTCTCTCTCTCTCATTGCAGTGCCCTTGATGCCTCCTGCTCAGAGCCAGCCCAGACCTGCTGTGGGTCCTCAGAGGTTCCCTGTGAGTAGCAGCTGCTCCTCTCCCTCCCTTTCGCCTCACTTTCTCCCCCTCTCCACACGGTTAGCGTCCCTTTTTGTGAGGGCAATATCATTACGCCAATTAGACTGCCTGCCCTGGCCAAATACTGTTAAAGTAAATCTGTAAACACCGATACGAGTCTGGCTGCACAACTGGAAATGCGTGATAGGGGCTTTAGGCAGTAGACTTTTAGAGGTCGAGGCTGCAGTGGCAGGACTTAGTTAGCAACTCTTCATGGATGGGCTGAGGCTCAGACTAGTCAGCTTGGCACATAATGGAATTGTGAAACCAGGATATACTGCCAGTTAAAATTCACTTTCCACAAGTTTGTGTCCCAAAGGCAAAGAGACCTTTTTGAACGGTATTTGAATTAATGAAACATGCTGGTAGTTCGATAGGGCTGGGGTGAGCTTCTTGCCTTTTTGCACCATATATTCCAAGGGCTAAATTTCACGTCAGAGAAAAAGAATCTTAAGTCAGTGATTTCCTGCACGAAAAGGTCCTTTATTTCACTCACAAAGAACCCATCCAGGGGATGACGGAAATGCCTTTAAAGTAATTACTGTAGTGAGGGAAAAGGCTCGACAGCAAGTCAGCCAAAGTGCCTCAAGTTACTCCGTCCTTCTAGTTAATGATGCCCAGGCATCAGGTGTTGCGGGTACTGACTGACATCTTCCTGGAAAGTGCATTTTATATGGATTTATGCAAATGAGCCATTGGAAAATAGCTGCATCCAATTGCATTCATGTGGATTTTTTCAACCCTGTTGCCAAATGAGCCAAGCTTTCACATAGAGCCAATCTTTGTCCAAAAAGCAATATTTTTTATTTACTTCTTTTCCAACCTTCAATGTCAGTATCCTGTAATTCCTGTTCCCTGAGGTCTGTGATTGAACTAGATATTGATAGCACAGTAGCAGGGAGCTGTTTTGACTTATCAGACAGTAGAGGGTTGGAAGGATATGCAGACAACTGGGCTGATGAATAGCATAGTGTAGGATTCCCCAGCTGTCAATCGCGTTTAGGCTGCTGTTGCCAAGGACACAATTTGAAATGCAGGTGACATACCAGCCGGCAACATTCCATTTACCAGTGGGCACCTGATTACTCATGATTATCATACATTATCATCCCATCAAATTTAATTGTTAAAAGGCCGTGCGAATGGGGGGTCATAGCCTCTAGTTATACTGCATAAAAATTTTGCTGGTGGAGAGTGGTTTTGAAATATTAATCTCTGTGCCAATTAAAGTTATTAGGATATTTAATCTGTTTAGATAATTACATTCAGTTTAACCACAATATAGAGATGCCACCAACCACACTATTTGGAGATGTTGTCAGTAAGGGCTGCATTTTCTAGTAGTTATTACTCATATACACATTTTTGAAATCCTTTATTTCTTGTTGCGCATGTTGATAATTTATTTCTTCAGTGATGGTAATTGGTAGCAGTCACAGCTCCTTACCTTTTCTGTGAACAGCACCATATCCCGAAAACAAAGAATATGCTTCAGTGCCTACAGTCTGTATAAGTATTAGCCCCCTTCCATTATATTTTTCTTGGTTATCCCTTCAGTGCTGAGAACTACCCTAGCATCAGTGGCCTATAGAGCAGCCTGTAGCCTGTTTATCAGGATTAAATGTGAGAGGATGAGCTGTGTTATTTGAGAGGTATTATATGGACACCAGAGTCCTCATTGTGCAAACCTGCCTGTCTGACCTTTTTAGAAAAGTATGATTGCGCCCTCATTGTGATCCCCTTTCTTTGTAAGCCCCTTTGATTAACTTTCTGTTAAGCAAGTTTTTGGGACTCTGGCCTTCTAGCTTTCTAACACCTCTCTTCTCTAAATACAGCTACGCAGCAGTGGAATAAAGATGGATTAAGCCTTGATAGCATCTTAAGTAATTTACAATAGGCTTGGAGGACACAAGCAGCTCATTTGTGGATGTGCCACGTGTTGAATAGCAGGTTAATTTTTCAACAGAGATGGATGTTTAAAAGAATAAAAGAGACAGTTATGAGGGGGATTTGAATTCCAAGGAGAGATTAAGGGGTTGTTATCTAGTTTTCCTGGGAAGATAGATGGGAGTAATGTGCATGCAATGAGAAGAAGGCTGTCAAACAAACGAAGCGGTTGAAACAAAGGTGAGGGCACTTATCCCCTACTGAAATACCCTTTCCTTGGTAGAGACAGGCTTTTAGAGGGTTTATCAACAAAGCCCCAAGTAACATTACCGAGGTTTGCTCACGAATTCAGGCCGAAGGGTTTCTTTAATATTGGCATGCATATTGGTGTTTACAACAGGATTCTGCGTCTTTTTAATGACCCATGCCTTTCAATTACAAGCACACACCCCTCCGTCCCCCAGATGTAATACTCTACAACAAATTCCTATTTTTCATTAGTTTAATTTGTTTGTGATTATTGAGTTCCCAGTATGGCCTATAATTCATGAGTTTTATGTTTTCCCAGGGACCGGGAGACTTCCAGCAGCACATGTCTGTTAATTTTGGTCAGCCCCAGCGGCCCCCTCATCACATGGAGCCCTTTAGGAACCAGCTACCTCAAGGCCTCCAAGAGAGAGAGCCCCTCTTTATGGGAGGTGAGTCCCACAGACACCTTGGACGAGAGTTACAAAGCTCTCTTGGCATATTTAATCCTATTCGACATCACCTCTGGCGGTATACCTACAGGGTATGCTGCTAGCTTTCTGGGGCTGCTCTATCAGCAGCACTCATGTTAAATGCATGTGTATATATATACATCTAAATGAATCTTGGAAAACTGCATTAAACCTCTATATTTCAGATTTTTCATGCACAATGTTAATGTAGAATTGAAATCAACCCACTTTATTTACCGTTTCACCTTGATAGAGTTGTCTTTTTCTTTCCCTTGCCATAACACTATACATCTGGAGAGGGAGTTACTGATGTATTGACACAAGAACAAAAACTGACATCTCTGTTGTGTCGTTGTGGTTTGGTCTTCTTTGTGTGGGCACAGAGCGCACAGAGTCAACACGGTTTCCAGGGCAGCACATGTTTGATCACCAGGGCCCCAGTCCTCTGATGAACAGTAGCCACAACCTCCACCAGCACCAGCAGCAGCAGCAGCAGCAGCAGCAGCAGCAGCTGCCTGGCCAGGGCCACATGGGCTTCGGCCCATCAGGACCAGCCTTCAACCAGTCGGGCCAGGGTCCGCCGGGACATTTTTCAAGAGAACCCCCAAGACCAAATCTCCCTCCCCATCAAGGTCATCCAGGGTTGATAGGCTTGAATCAACAAGGTGGCCCCCCCAACCAACCCAGACCCTTTATGGACCCTCGTCCGCCATTTGGCCAGCAGGGGAACCTTTTCCCCCCTCCACAGTTTGGGATGCAGGTACGGCTAAGAGTAAGTGATTTTTATAACCAATAAATGACTGTGTTTGTGTATCTGTATGTTGTGCAACATTTTGCTCACCCAATTGTTTCTTAAATTTGCTTGCTAAATAATATGGTAATTTGATCTGAGTATCATGATGTTTTTTTGTAGTATCCTCTCTTACCTATGACAATTCTTGTAAAGGAGCCTGGCAAACAGTTCACATGCTTTGTCTGCCATGAATGTATGAATCTTTAGTTGGCTTTGCTCTAGATTATTAAAACTGCTGTGGCAAGAGCATTGACTAGACGAGTACTGTACACATGAATAAACTAGACTAGTTATCATATTCAAACTGCTACTGGAGCATTAAGGACTTGCGTGTTTGGCACCTTGCATTTTGTCAAGAGACATAGACAAGAGCTCCCTCTAGTGATTGAATTGCTATTGTTGTACTTTTAGGTGGATACCACAGTAAATCAGTAGGAGGGGAATTATATTCAGGAATTGCATGATATAATGATAATTACGGTTCATAAAAACTGATACTACTGATGTTGTAAAAACTTTAACTAAAACGACATGAACATTTTGTATTGTATTTAACAATAACTATCGATTTTGCTGGTTTACTCATGTTGTAGTTTGCCTTCTTTCTCCGATCTTTAAGGGCTTAATGCACGGCCCTCCTGTATCCCAGCTTCCGCATCATGACCCCATGCCATCCCATCAGCCCATGCACCAGCAGCAGCAACAGCAACACCATAGGCAGGAGTTGCCACATCATCAGCCGCAACATCTAAATGTCAATGAGCCTCGCCCCATGATGCACCATGGCCAGAATCCCTTCCATCAATTGCAGGCGCATGGTGGCCCCAGGCAGATGACTCCACGGCCTCAGAACAACCAACAGCGCAACATGTCTAACAGGCAGAGGATGGTGAGAGATTAACATATCAGCTCATCTATTTTCTGCCCAGTGATGAAAGGCAGTAAAATGGGGTCATTCTAATTACTGTTGTCGTTTTCCTCAGTAAACATCAATGACATGTACAAAATGGATAAAACATAATGCTTATATTCAGACCAGATTGATTACAAATATGACATGATATGTTTATATTTTGCCCTTCATTCAGAACACACCTGTCTCAAAGCAACTGCAGCAACGCAACAGCAACCTTCGGGAGCTCCCTGTAGCACCTGCCAACACAAACATGAACAGTGCCCGCCCCGCCGCCAACATTAGGCCTGTTGCCAAGGCAACACAGGGGGTGCGTCCTGGGCAGAACACTCAGCTGGTGCCTTGTGGTGGCAGAGGAAGAGGCCAAGTTGCTGCCAAAATCGAATCACAGCCTGGGGGAGCAGGCAGGACTGTTGTTCGCAAGGAAATCCTAAGTACTCTGTCCAGCACGGCACCCCAGGTCAGCTTTTTAACACTTGTGAAAAAAAATAATGAATGGAAAAATGTTATAATGGCACAATGGACCAATTATTTCAGTAAAATTCAGTATTTGTCTCTTGCTAAATTCCCAGTGACCCAGAAGTTGTAAGCTCAGTCGAGCTTATTAGTGTGCTAAGAAGGACCCTCATTTATTAAAAGCCCAATCATAAGGTTGTTAATGAAAGCAATCTAATTCCATTGGAAATACTAGATCAATACGATTGCATTTTTCTCTTGGGATTTGCCTTTGATTATATATGAATGTCAGGTCGAGTTATGTGGTCCAAATAGTACACAGTGGCTCAAGTCTCGCCTTTCAGTAAGTGGAGACAGGTTAGTCATTGTCAGTTTGTGTTTTGTGTCACAGGACCCCAATGAGGACGAGGAGACTCGGCAGTACCGTCTGAAGATTGAGGAGCAGAAGCGTCTAAGAGAAGAGATCCTGAAGAGAAAGGAGATGCGACGGCAGATGCAGGCTGGCGTCAGAAAGAAGGAGCTACTGGACAGGCTCAATTCCCAGACTCTGAGCCAATGCCCATCTCCTTCGCCGATTCCACCCTCACAACAAAATCAGCAAACACCACCCCCTGTACAACAACCACAGCAGCTAGCTTTTCAACAGGAACAAAAACAGCAGCAACAACCACAACAGCAGAGGCAATTTCCTCAGAGAACACCACAACCATTAAATCAATTATTGAAGAATCCTAATCAAGTCTCTCCCATCCCTCCCAACGGCAGTCCTCAGATCCCTTTGCCACGCCCCAATGTCAAGACACGCCTGCAGATGGTAAAAGGTAGCACCCAGCAGCATCAGACCCCTGGGCCTGTTTCAGACCAGCAATGGAAAACGCCTCAACCAAATCCACAACAGCTGCAACAACAGCTAAGGAACAGTGCTGTGCACAATGTAAACAGACCTGGTACTAAGATCCAGTCTAATCAGGTTCCCCAAAAGAACATACCTGTTACTCCCTCTGTGGGCAGTGGCCAGACTCCAATTCAAGGACCTATACCTGGGGCTAAAAGAACTGTGATGCAGCGGAAGATTTCTGGTCTCGATGACCAGCAGGTGCCACAAAAAGTCAGAGTTGTTAAACTTTCAGTAGGGGTGAGCATGCAAATTTCCTATTTATCCAACGCCTTCTTTTGTGATTTAGTCCAGCATTTATTTGATTCTCTTCAGCAGAGCTTGCCCACAAGTGAAATGACAGTTATAAAATGAAATACCACTGATTGCCCTCACTGTCTATTTTGTAATCTAAATGATATCTAACCTATGGGCATGACAGGGTGATGTCTGTGTCATTTTGTTAAAATTGATCTGTTAAGAGTTTCCTCTCTTAAGCTTGGCGACTGGTATTTAAGACACAGTGCCTTTACGCACATTTTACCTTTAGAGCACAGAAAGGCTGTAGACATTAAAGAGAGCAGCATGACATTTATCTGTAGAGTTGAGGACACCTCATCCCTGCTCTTAAAGGTTGATATCCTCTTTTAAGGGCAGAGGAGTATTCTTTTAAAGATGGATGCCTTGGAGAGGTTGAAGAAAGAATGACAGTAACACCAACAAGTCCAGAATTACAACTGCTGGCTATCTTATACTCACTTGATAAGTTACTGCTGTGGCCTTAATTACACATTAATCTTTATTGAAAAAGCACAAAGGCATGCATGTTAAACATTCATACTTGTCACTGATGAGACATGTTGGTGGGATGTGATAGTATTTGAAATAAGCCGCTTTCCAATGCCATCCCAGAGGATCAAGCCACAGAGCCAAAATCGCAGACTGGCTGCAGATGAAGATAACTGGGTGTCAGTGTGTTAATGGAAACCTGAACAGAGCTATCTGATGTACCGCATCTTGGAGAAAAAAGGGGCGTGGGATGTGAGGTGGAGAAAGAGAGATGGAAACGGAAAGAAACAGCTAAGGCCTTTAGCCATACTAAAAAGAAGATTGTCTAGATGCTCCCTCTTTCACATTGTTCTGCTGTCATCAGCAGGCGCTTGACAATGTTATCTCCCTTCTCTTTTTTTCTTGCTCTCTCTCTTCCCCTCTGTCATCCCTCGGTTGTTTTTTTCCATCAACCCATCTCTCAGGTGTGAGGCAACAAAAGCATGCCAATCCAAGACCCTTGTAATTAATCTTTCTTGGTTGAACGGGGGGCGCAACATAATACCTGTGTAAGAAAGTTGCCACTTTTGAGGATTTGGATTTGTATGGCTTAGGCGCACAGATAAGAGGCAAATTATATTTTCATCAGGGATAATACAAAGCAGCGCAAGACACAAAAGCTGGGGAGGATGGGGGCGTAAGGGGGATGGGGGACACATCGAGCTGCTGTCGTTCCAGTGTAATGCAGCTTAGCATTTGATGGGTGCAATCAGGAGCTGTGATTTCTATAGGAGGGATTAATCCATTTACTCTCAACTGGGGACAGGTCAGAGATATCGCCTCTTTTCTTCCCCTGTATTGATCTGTCACATCTCTCCGCAGAGTTGGGGAAGAGACGACCTTCAATTCTTCCCTGCATGTCAACAGAGTTGAGCTGTGACTTTATTTGATAATGAGACCATCACCTTGTTCAGTTGATCTTTATTCCCCACAGCATGTCTGATAAGGATCCAGTACCAATGCTGGCACTCTTTCCCTTTGCTTTGTAGATATGGCCTTGCATTTCTCCCTGTTGTCTATAAACACTTTGCCTAAATGCTTAATGTGAATAGGAGTTTACGTCTGCAGATAGATGGAGTTGAAGGCTTGAACTCTGTGAGGTGCTAAATTAGTTTTATCATTTCCATCCAGAGTGGAAAGGGGCCAGTGACAACTGGAGGCCCAGTGCAGCAACAAGGCACCTGGTCGGCAACCCCGCTCAACCAGGCCGTGCAAAGGAAGGTTACCATGACAGGGCAGCAGCAACAGGGACCAGGCGGAATATCACAAGCTGGTCGAGGGGTCCAGGGCAACCCACAGCAAAACAGGGTATGTCAAAAATAAGCACACACCTTCTTCTGAGCTTTGGACACCAGCAACCATTTCACCTAATATATATAATATATTAATAGTGCAGACTGTGGGGGTAATGGCAGTTCTGACATTAAAAAAAAAGCTGAAATGTCTCCTGTAAAGTTTTCCTATGCCGCTGGCGCTACCCTGGCATTCAGTAGACATACCAATCGAGCAGTAGTGGTAATAAGACAGGACAGTATGCCAGGTGCAGGAGTATTGACAAGCTGAAAGCAGTGTAACACGGGGGGCTACACAAGGTCCCCTGGCCTCTCTGCACGCCTGTCACCACCAGGCTGCTGTCACAGTTACCATACTCACTGACGCTGACAGGGTAAGGCAGTCACCATAACGCTTGCATCGCTCCTCTCACTTTATGCTCCCCCGCCCCCAACACACACAACCACACACACACATACACATATTCCCTCTACCTCCTCTCTTCTCTTTTTGGGGTCTCTTCCTCTGCAGCTGAAGAAACATACCTCTCACTCTCAAGCTCAAATGAAGATATGCCACGCCACATGCATCATGTTCTGACGTTGATGTTCTATGTATAAATATGATAAGTCAATCATGTGAAAGCTCGGCGTGTCTGAAAGGTGCGAGAGGAAAACATATCGTTTTAAAATTTCCTATGTACTGAGAAGCATTATAGCTCCTCTCCACATGGTCGAATAAAAGATTAAAACATCAACACGCATGTGTAAGTAGTGAAACATTCAGTCTGTGTCGCCCGCCGTTTTTCTCTTATCCCTTACCCAAATTTTTTTACCAATATTTGGGCAATTTTTGTCACACCTGGTTTGGTGTAGGTTGTCGTGTCAGGTCGGGGCCGAGGTAGAGGGGTTGGTCAGATGGGTCGAGGTCGTCCAATTTCCACCAGACAGAGCCAAAGAGGAGCAGAGAGTGAACCTTGTACAGTGTCCATAGAGGGCCTCTCTTCATCTACGACTGACGTTCAACTGCAGAATCTTCTCATGTCCATCGGACCCATAGAGGTAGGTACCTGAGCTTGATACTTTTACATTTTTATTACCTCTGTTTTGACTTAATATGCTTGTAAACCATCCAGTTTGTATAAAGAGTAACAAACTGTGTACGTACTTTATACACATGGATATGTTATTGCACCCACCAGAGGAGCAATGATGAAATTTTCGTAGTGTGATCCGATAGTGCCCTCTGTCGTAGCGATCAGGTAGGTAGAGAAAGTGAATGGATTAATCAGTTTCCCAACACCACCCCCACTCCCTCTTGTGGAGAAGGGGAGAATCTAGTTGTACTAGAGGGACCTTTTTCACAGAAGACATTTTAACTTGTCAAAATAGGGAATGCATGGGTGTAAATAATGAAATTAATGTTGGCTGAATTCCATTTGGCTTCTTTGGCTCACTCTCACTGTAACACTGAATAGAACAGAGCCTTTGTGTGTTTTCAGTGACACCTGTGCTTTACCTAATATAACAAGAAGAAGAATTACTTTATTAATCCCACACGGGGAAAACAAGTCAAAATGGCTGCTTTGGGAGAGAGCACTATTTATGTTTTACAATTTCTGTTTATTGCAGATGTTCAAGATGATGCCCCAGCAGAGGAAAGCAGTTGCCAAATTTTCCAGTCCCCACCATGCAGCAAATTTTCAAATGAGCTTCCACAGGTAATCAATATTCCTCCCTATTTTCATCATCTTTATTGAGATACCTAGATACCTATATTTCGCCAGTAATTTGGTAGTCATGGAATTTAGCTGCTATACTGCACAACATAAGAGTTCATTGGTATCTTTGCCCCTGAGACAATAGCTCAAACAATTTTTATCACAATTACTACACAGGCACATGATTGATTTGTCCCACATTGATGTGTCGCTGATTGACGGATGAGGAGCGCATTAGAGCCAGGAAGCCTCTCATGCACAGCTCCAGCCTGGCGTAGGAATATTTCTTCAACCCGTTGGGGATCACACACAATCAACTCTGCACAGAAGCTTCATTTGTGCACACATATCATCAACATGGAATCTTGAACATAAAGACCTTGGCTGCAAGCATGCCGCTGTTTGACTTTGTCTACCAATTGTCCATTGTTGTGAAATGGCACTGGAGAGACACTGGACAGTTAATCCTACTTTGATGTAGCTTGTGAAGAATGTTTTGTGATTCTTACACGGACACTAAGTAGAACTTATTCTAGAATAATGGTTGCTCCCCTCCTCAGTTCAATTCATTATTGAAACAAAACGAACACTCAAACTCTGTGACTCTGACGTGACCACTTCCTAGGCTCGTTGTTTGGTTCGGATGCAGGAAATGGCTGTGGGAGTTTTTGGCCTGCCTATTCACATAGCAGTGTTTCTCCCCCTCTGTAGATGGCAGTGTTTCCTCACTAATAGTGTGAGTTTTATTTTTTTTCAACTCAAACCGGCTTTCAGGTAGAGATGAGTTTCCAAGCAGTTTTTGGGTGGATGGCACTACCTAGTGGAGAACTTGCATTCAGGCATAGAGGTGGATGATTTAATATTTGGCACATAGCAGTGGCTGGGACCATACCGGCATGGGATGTAAAATAAATGTTGTTTTTGTTTCTAAATTCCCATTGGTTTTAGGAATTGTATATATTGTGACTCGTTGTGCGAGACTGCGTGGTGCTTTTCAGTTTCAGGGCTGCTTCTGGGACAGATGGTTCAGTTTAGGTTAGTCAGTTTGTTCCTGGTTCTAAACGTTATTAGATCTTTTAACTGTTACCTGGAATCCATTTAGGAATAACTTACATGCATTGTGGATGTATATTTTAGTTGCATGTCTGATAATGGAGTAGTTAAATTCCGGTTTGAAAATGCGTTATATTTTTTTCTTTTGATGTTTGTTTTAGATCTTTTTGGTAATTACAAATTGAATGCATCTTGTTTGGGAGATTGATTTTATATTTGGAACGTCAGAGAATTTCTTGCAGTTGGCCTCAGGATCCATTTTTTGCGAAGATATAGATTAGGCTTCCTCCTTTCCGGTGTAATTGATCCGAATCTGCGTGACTATCCATTGGTAATTTGATGCTTCATCACTGAGCTGCATGGTGTACCTGGAATAGCACCTTTGAATGGTTTGCCTTCACACCGAGCTGATAACATACATTTGGCAGTGGAGCAAAAAGGGAAAACAAATTCACCGTGTAACTTTGCCCCAATATTTGAATTCCCCTTATCATAATAAAGGCAACCTTTTAATTCATTTTAATTTCAACTGAGTAAGTGCCCTTGTTTGGGGAGTGCTAGCACGTCATTGAAATCTTTAGATTTTCTAAATACTTAATTTACATGTCTGGCTCTCTGTTTGATTTCATGAGACATCATTATTAGACTAAGTTTAGCTAGTTGGTCGTTGCTCATTTACCTTCTCCGCAAGTCCATGATTTTTTTCTTCACCACACAACATTTTTGTCCGTTCTGGGTTTAAAGTTTGTTAAACTAAAACGTTTTACATATTCAAGACGTTGTTTCGCGTGTAAATAATAATGGAAATGATAAGTTCAGAAGTGAATCTCGTGTGCATTATTGACAGGAACGTGACAAATAAAGCTGAGGGGGCAACCATTATCTATGTAGTGATCATGTACATAAGTAGACCAGAACTTTGTCTCAATATTGATCCTGTTTAATTTTTTTGGAGTTATTCTTTACTTGTGTTGTATCAAGTTAAACATTTTTATATGTAAGGATATGCTGATGTGTCCAAACATGAATCATTTTACTAGTGTTTTGTTTCTAATTTAGAGCCAAATGAAGAATGACTGGACCACAATTCTGTTTATAAGACATTTGACAAAAAGTTTAAGGGAAAATAAAAACATGGCCAATATACCTAGAACATGCAGGTATGTGAAGCCGGTTGAACTTTAGCCCAAAGATGTGTGGTTGTGTGTGATGTCCATGTGTCTGGTGCCTTTTAGATTAATAATCTTTCTTATTTGTGCTGCATTTAATTCATTTATACTTTCCGTATTCTGTAAGTTCCTGGGTTTTCAAAATGCACCGTATCACATATAGTTTCAAATACTTTTTTAAATACCTTGTATGGCAAGAACTACTACCTCACTGCATTTTGGCAATGGAATTTTTGCTTCATAACCAGAATTTTTGTCTTGCCGATTTACCTGTGATGCCATACTAATGTTCAGCTCGCTACCGCCCTGACATATTAGAGGTAAAGCAATAGGAAAATGTAGCCACATTTTAAATAATTTCACTGGATTTGACTGATTCCAAGATCATTTGGAGGGTTTACATTTAGACATTCAGTCTTTTAATTACTGTCAGTAAATCAACTCCTGGCTGTGCATCTGGATGACATCACAGATTGAGTTCTTGGTTCTCTGGTTTTAAGACTTCTCAAAGAGTTTTTCATTTTGAAGTACCAAGTACCTATTTGCCGCTGTGCTTGACTGCATGTGTGAATCAAATGAATACATTCAGTTGTATTTCCCTTCAATAAGCCGTTACTTGAAACAAGCTAAAATCGACAGTTTTAAAAACAAGCTACACACATGAGATCCTTGCCAGTAAAGGTCACTAGCTTCTCAACATGCTTAAAGTATCTAAAGTGTTGGGACAGGTGGGGTTTGAAAATGTCTAAACTTCTTAAATTCCTTCTTTCTTGTAAAACTTGAGGTTCCATGGCTTTTAAGTCTTTTTGTATGTTGTACAGTTGTTCTAATTTGACTTCTTTTATGTTTTATTCCTTTTGTTCTGAGTTTAACTCTTCCCTAACAATGTGTATTTAATGCCTGTATTCTGTGGGTTACACTTGATTTTTAGTGCTGTGGTAAATCCTGTGGATTTTAAAAAGTACCGGCAATGCCAGTTATATTGCTACAAGACATCTGTTCTTGTAATGACAGAACAGATTCATATTGAATCTAATTGTACCTTAATTTTAAGAATTTTGTACAAACATTTACCTTTTAACTTTTAGACATGGTGTTCTATTTCTCATTGTAATTTCCTTGAGGAAGATGGTGCTCTATTATGTCCTGATTTACAGCAGGCCATTGAACTAGCTTGTATTTCCAATCACATTGCCTCGTGGTTGCAGAAGGGTATTGAATATTGGATTAAGAAAGGCTCATCTGTGGCATGTCTATGGGTCTTTCTTATGCTTGCATAAGCCTTCATTATTGCTGCTAGTAGCAAATAGCCAACAGTAGCTGGGTTGGTTTCCACAAAACTTACTAACAACTTTTTTCCACAGGTTCATTTGGTGTTCCAGGGGGCTGAGATTTTGCAGACCGGACAAAATAATGATTTCTTCTTTCTTTGTTTTCAGGTCATATCTACTTCAACAGAGCAGTGTCACAAGTTCTAATCTGTGTCTTTGCTAGCCCCAAAAGCAAAGTTAAAGGACCATACCAAGGGTTTAGCATGTTTTAGCAAAGCAACAAATTGAGTTATAACTGGGTTATTACAACCACAACTCTTTCCCAGCTTAAAGGAAGCTGTTGGTTTAAGTTCATGCTGGAGCTGTATGAAAATCTAAATTGGCAATCCATTACATTCAACTATGAGTTGGCTTTACTTTTTGTCAGTTATAGGAATGTATTTATTAGAAGGCCAAACCCCTTGAGATGAACCATTCTGCTTTAAGGGGGCTCCTTGTTATTATTGCATGATGAGGCAGTTGTGACGTTGATGCCGTTGCTTATGCAAAGTTCCAACGTCTGATTTTTCAGTTGGGTAGTTTAGTTTGTCCCTCTAATGTAATAATTTAAGGTTAACTTTGAAAAACCCAACAGGTCATTTGAAACCACTTGCGACTGTTTTAAAAGGCTTTTCTATTCTGCTGGTATAAAAAAAACAATTCATTTGATGCATGTTGTATAAAACTCATTTTTAATTAAGATTATGAATCTTAATTTCCCTCAAATTGTGGAAAACAACCAAGAACATACAGTATGCCATCTCCGGTTTTTGTGTTTGTTTGGTTCAGGTAACAATTGTATCTACTTTTTTTAAGTTTACGATACTGCAGATGGAGAGTTTTTTTATATACCAGCAGAAAGTAGGCATGCTCTGATACTGATATTGGGCCAACACTGACTCAAATAGCAAGACTGGCTATCAGTGACAATGGGGTCAGTCTATTCAATTATTTCCCATGCTATTATACACTGCCTCATGTGGTGCTGCATTTAAAAGGCTTACACTTGAACTGTAAATTCCTCTTAGGTTTGAAGACTTTTGACCAAGTTGCTGTTGCGCAGTTTTTTATTTTGATATAAATAAGAATTCAGTTCATTTAAATCTTTTTTTTATTTTTTTATTTATTTATTTTTTACAAACTTAAAAGCAATGTTTAAATATAAGCTGATGTTGCCTTAAACATACAATAAGGATCCCAGTCACTTCTACACAGTGAGGCACATAGCTTGTTCATTAAACTCTGGAATGGGATTGGTACTTGGTATGGTCCAATACCCAAAGCCCAGGCCTCAGTTTCGGGACTTAAAGAGTCGTATCAGTGCATCCCTAGCAGAAAGTGATAAGTGTTGTCAAATGACCCACAGGTTTTTTTATTTGCCTTTTATTCATTTCTCTTGGACAAAATCAGTTGCTTAAATTTGTGACTCTAATGACACCATTAATGCAAATGGTCTTAACAGTAGAAGGACTGATTACATGAGAGGTACAAGCAAGTTGAGCAGAAGCATTCAAACCCATTGGGATGGTCCAACACTAGTGGGCTGTTTGAGGTTGAAACTGTAGTTGTGTTTTGGGTGACACCACATCCACAGAGCACAATGCCTTCTACTATTAACACTTTTTTCAACAGCGCACTGATGAGAGGAGCCATTGTCCAGCTCTAGCCAACTGCTATGTCACTTTTCCTGCCTTAACTCACTCACTTAATATTTTAGGTCCATTTACAGCCATGCAGTGTCCAGCCGTGGAGTGGAGATTTTACTTCAGCTAACTTCCCTCACTAAATAGATGTTGCTGCATTCATTTGGCCTGCGACATTTCCTTCCATTACTGCTTTTTCTACCATTGCTGCGCTGCTGTTGTTGACAGAACTTAAGACATCTGTATCAAGCAGGGTGGCCTACCTGGATTACCATTGTTTGTTAGCCCAGTGGATGGAGGTTTCCATCTCTGTGACGACAGCCGGGTTCACAGAGCAGACACGTAACTCTAAAGCTGCTTTATGGCTTTCACTACACCAAAGGTCATCCCAACTTCTTGACATGCACTGTTTGGTTGGAATATGAAAAAAGACACTACGGTGGTTTCCTCTTCTCGAACAGTATGGTGCACCAAATAATGACGGAAAAATCCAACTTCAAGTTTTGACTGAAACTGTTGACAATCCATCCTGTCAAGTTTGTTCACAATGTGATGTATAACATGATGTAAACATGTCTTGTGTTGGAAAATTCTCAAATCAGTCGTGTTCTGATATGTTCTGATATTTCTCAAGAAAATGTTCTTAAAAGAAAGGGAATAATTCTCAAAGAGATGGAATGTGTCAAATTTGAAATGAGAAACTGGAGAAAAATAAAAAATTTTTGCAAGAAACCAATGGCATTGAGTTTGTTTATTATGATTTTGGAAGTGTTTGGCAAACTACTAACTTTGATATCAAACCCGGTACGGTCCTGTAGTCGGAGGCTAATCCCTAGACTGGAATGGGTGTCATTTGAAGCAGTGCTACTTAACTTTGTGAGCCTGTGAACCCTTTAGATGCAGCCGTGACTGACTATTTGTGTTCTGTTGTCACTGGTCAATAAATCTTTAGTTAAGCAGTATAACCAAAGAGTAACTGAACCTCTCAGACTGACTGTTGCGTCTTCAGGACTTTATCTACGGTTGTACAAGAACGGAGGAGTCTGGAGAAAATGATTCCGTTTTGTGTAGCAGAGCAATATTTTCCTTTTCTGTCCCATTCTCTTGCGACCAAAGGTTTTTGTTGGTTTCGTGCCGTCTTCACTTCAAATTGTAAACTAAACTATCATTTTAGAAAAGACCACCATGTTGATCCTTTTGATTGTAATGTTTAGATGCATGTTAAATAAGTGCTGCATTTGAGACCATGTACACTTGAGCACCCAACAAGTCTTCTTCATAGACGACACCAACTGGGAAGTCAAGACCTCTAATTGATTCAAATCAAACACTCTTAATTGTTACTCCCTCTGGCAGCATTCTTTCTTTTTATTTAGGGAAAAAAAACCTAATCATGCATGTAAAGTCTATGAATCTATACTTCTGTCCATCTATCTACTGTAGTATTTATAGCTGTAGGTCCATCCATTTATCGGGAGTTTACTTACCTACATATATCTAGTTAGTTCAGTTCTCTTTCAGTTTGTTGACTCTAAGGGAGGAGGAAGTAGTCAAGGTGTATTACCATGTTTAGGACCAGATCCCTGTAAAATGTATGTTTCCTCCAACTTACCGTCTGTCTTTAGCAGTTTGCTGGTCTCTTCCACAGAGGGGGAAACGTTGCTGGGAAAGAACGAAGCGCTGCCATTTGCAGAACTCTCTTAGAAACGGGGAGTTTTGTTTTCCAGAATGCCAGACCGTTCATGTTTGCAAATGTCAACATTTGTAAAAGCTGTTGTTGAGCTCCAGCAGACTGAGGGCCCCCAGAGGGATTAGAGGAGGCTCTGTTTACCTGCTCTGAGGAATGCTGCCCTGCACGGATGCTTTTGTATCTGTCAGGGACCCAAGGTCACAGCCCCGGCAGAGATGGGCCTGCTTTGTCCCTCCCCAAAGTTTCCACCTCACAGTATCAACAACAAAACACAATGTGGCCGACCTGGTAGAAGGAAATGGAATTTCTTCTCATGTTGCTACAATGTTCAGAAATTCAGGTTCAAGGGCCTCTTTACCTTTGATAAGACCAGGTAAAACCTCTTTTCTTGTGAGCTTGATTGGAAAATTATAATATATTCACATCATTCATTTGTATTTTCATATAATTTGGTAATTAATGTGCACCTTTTTTCTCACTACACCTGCTTTTATTGTTTGACACATTCAACTTAAGGTTAGGTTAAAATGTTTTTGTATAATTGCACTGTCGCTGCTCTGTGTGCCCTGAATTGCCCCCCGGGGACAAATAAAGTTTTTTGAATTGAATTGAAACTTAAATCTTTCAAAGCAACCTAATTGAAAGCCACTTCAGTTTGTTCTGTCAGCGCATAGATCTGCCCACAAATCAATGTATGTAGTAACTGACTCATAGATGGCAGTTGCTGCTCCCTCCTACCTGTGAGTTGAGTCAAATTTCATATGAAAGTAGTTTTCCAACTCGCATCTGAACAATATCTCAGCATCTCCAGGCAACGTTAAGTAGCACTACCCGTGATTCGCCGCATGGTGTCGCACTTGCACAACTTAAACCATGAAAATAACTGGTTACTGGGAGAAACTGATGCTGTAACTCATTTCAGAAAGATATGTAGCCTCCTCATGGCTCAAGAGGACACACACAGCCCTAAAACCTCACTACATGCACACTAGAAGTCCCTGTGAACATATTGAAGGATCTGTTAAGGCTCACATTTTTTTTTTTTTTTACTAAGCTGTGATTTAGACAATGACTGTGTCTTCTTCTGGACCGGAGTGTCAGTCACTGATGTGACCTCAACCAGCAGACACCGAGAAGCGCATTTAGGGCCAACAAACAAACTTCTGTTTAATTTGTCTGCACGTTGGGAGTTATTTGCAGAGGGCAAACCTCGTTAAATTCGACATGGGCTCTCAACATTTCGCAAGCATGCAAAAGGTAGTTCAAAGCGCAATATTCTCTCCATTTTGGGAACGGGGGATTGTTTGCCAGCTCTCCCACGAGGCTGAGCTCATTCAATTACCGTGTGAAACAATTGGTATATGTTAATTATAAGCACATCCAGGTAACGCTCTGTTCGTTATAAAACACAATGAACCAAAGTGAAAAATCTGAATACGATGCTGATTTATCAATGAGCTGTCCAAACGACCAATTTCAGACTTTAATTTGGCAAGAAAATGTCTCCTAATGTCGTCCACACGTCCCTCTTTGCGTTCCCTGCGAAGCTCAGTCAGACAAAGACATGTAACAACTGCAAGTTTGAAGATTTTCTTTTATCTCATTTTGTAATAAACATATAAATAATAAACTCTAGACATTTGTTGACGCATCGCTCTGTTATGAAAGTTAACTGGTATGGTCTGGCTATATAGACTATCCAAACTTTGCATCTGCCGCAGGTCATTTCTATAAAACTATTTCCCTATTACAAAATATGAAAAGAAAAATACATTTTTTAGTACATTTACAGGAGTTACTTATTAATTTATTTAACCAAACTGTTTCAGCACTACTTTTAACTGTTACTGAATTGTCAGAATCTGCATTTGATATTTTTCTCCGAAGAAAACCGAAAAATAGAAACACAACCAAAAAGAAAAGCAGAGAATGCAGACACGAGGCAGAATATCTGTCCCTCTCCGACAACTTAAACGAACAGTTTCCAAAATAATAAAGATCTTAATAAACCAAGCAGTACAAGATTTTCCAATACTTTCCCAACTACTGTATTTAAATTAAAATATATTCTCATATCTTACACTATTTCAAATAACGAAATGTGATTCGGTAGCGATCTGTCAAAATCTAATTTACAATTCTGTGTATAAAAATATAATTTATGGAACCCCGCGAAGTTTGTTCTCCCCAAAATATAACAGTCAGTTGCACATATATGCACATATGAACATTACAACCTGTCAAAGTTAGCTCCTCTCTACGTCATCTTCGTCTTCTCTTTGCCATATTTTTTCTTTTTCATTGTTTTCTTCATTTTTTCTTTCTTTTCTTTTTTTGCATTTGAGATATACAAAAATAGATTATGCACAATGTGCCGCTCACACCGTTTTCAGAATCCATTTGTGTGGCGGCGGCGAGTTCACATGAGAATAAATTATTCAAAGAGAAACTTTTTTAAGGCTCCATTCATTCTTTGAAAGGGGACACATGGAAAAGTCACTGAAATAAATATCCAGACTCCGCTGGGGCCTTTGTCTTGTCTGTTTGTTCGTTCGTTTTTTTAATTATTATTATTTTATTTTTTGTAATCTACTGAATAGTTTGTGTGTCCTACGTTTCAGTCTCATTCTGCTCCTGTAGTCGAGGTTTCAACTTGGGTATACTGACATCCCAAGTGGATGGATCGAGTGGCTGTCCAAGAGCCATGTTCCTAATTGATAAAGGATCTTGGAGTACCAGTGCACTCCGTCGTTCTGTGCACTGACTCGAGCCTGGGAACTGAAAAGCAACGAGGACACCCAGTGGGCGAGCCTGACGGGTGCCAGGGCCCAGTGCGCCAGGTCGTGGTCTTCGATCACTGCGTAACAGGACGCAAGGACCTGGTCCACCACGACGGTCCCCTGCACGGTCACCGGCGCAAAAGAGCCCTCGTGCTCTTGCGTGTAAATCCGTTTTACGGTCACAGGCTCGAGTCGACTTCGCTGGGCATCAAACACGAACACCTTTTGTCCAGATCGGACTTGGCTGGCGAAGATCGCCGACATCTGCTCCTCCTCCGTGGTGTTGTGGCCGACGAAGAGGAGGTGCGCGGCGGTGAGGGTGATTTTCTGGCCCGAGTCTGTTTCGATGACGTAGAAGAGCCTCCTGGTCGTCGAGTCTTGGTCTATGAACATGATGAAGTCAGTGTACACCGGGTTTCCATCGTCATCCGCCGCCAGGACCTTGTCGCCGGTTTGGAGTTCTTTGACCGCCTTCTGGGTCCCATCCTGAAGGGTGACAGTGGAGGAGCCTGGGAAGCACCCCCCTGACTTTGCTGCCACTGAGTTCTCTGTTAAAATAAAATAGTGTTGTTATCCTACAATATTTTTACACTATCAAAAAAGTATTGTGTGTGGTTTTGCAAAATCATTTAAAAACCCATTCAACACATCAAATATCCCAAAGTAGCCTTAGTTAAATCTTAATAACACCTTAGTAATTTAAAAAATAATAAACCACTGGTGCTTTGAGTATAGTGGGTGATGATCACCGCCCCATTCAAAAGCCCATTCACTAACCATCCCTTTTTTGTTTGTATTTGTATTTTTTCCTCCTTACACGCATCGTGGTGGGCCATATGCATTTTGCATAATGATGCCTGTCGGCTCCTCCATGCCAAATGCGTATTGGCTTGGCCCACGTTGTCTGAGACCGAAAACTCAAAGCCTTGGCTCATCTATTCTTAATTAAAAAACCCAATAAAGAGCAGCCATTGTTATTCTAAATCAGCTTGTGGATCGAGCTACTCTCGGTAAAGAACACTTACGCCTTTCCCAGCTACTCTTCCCATATTTACTCAGGTGCAGAAACCTCTATGTGACAATTCACACAAATAGGCGACTCACAACTACTATTTACCCAGTGGAGCCACTTTTCCAAGCCTCTCGAGTTGTAGATTTGAATTTAAATGAGGGCCCGGACTCTTAAATGCTTTCTGTTGTGCAACATCAATGTGCCCTCTTTCTACCACCTCTCCCTGCTTTGTTGTCAGGCTTGATGACAATAATTTTGGCCTTGGTGGAGCTCTTCACATACCAGTCTCTAGGATCACACTGTCCTGCACACAGAAAAGGGGGTTTCCTACTCAGTATTTGGGGCTTTTAATCTTCTTTTAAGATTCCCGAGCATGAAATAAGGTGACAACTGAAAACCAGATTTACCCCAACCAATGCAACATTGTTCAGCCAAATCCTTTTGGTAAAGTCGCATGACCCCTAATGACACGTCGGCCTGGCCCATACTGTGATCTCAAAACGTGTGTGTTGAATGATAAGTAAGGGATTTATCAATAAAGTCTGAGCTCCGGGAAAAAAAAAGTGCCACGGTTCATCAATCAGCGTGAAGAAAATAGTTTCTACGCGCCATAGGTGTCCTTTAGCTTAGTGGAGGCCTGTGAGGTTATTTTAGCCCCCAAAAGAAGCCAGAAATAAAGATCGTCTTCACATTTCAAACTGGATCTCGAAGTGGAGACAAATGAAATCCGAAAAGAACAAAAACGGAATTACTTCTGTTTTTCCATTATATGATAAAACCCAAAGTATAAGTCTACCTAAAAGCGTAGAACATTTATTATGGATTCAATTGGTGTGCAAAAAAAAAAGGACAGACTGATTTAGTTTTCTAGGTCCCACTGAGGAGCCTTGTTAGATTATGGTCGTGGTTCCCACCAGGAGACAGTGTGGGGCGATGTAAGATCAAGAAATAAGCTGCATGTGAAATGCTCATACCGCCACAGGCTGGGATGTGCCCATATATCATTCATAGAAATATATGTCATGAATCAAACATCTACGAAATCAATGATTATACTCTGCAATCCAATAACGTCATCGTTAGGCAAATATTGATTGCAAGGTGTTGTGATTAATCATTCACTCAATAATCATTTAGGTATTTGCAATATAAACGAATCAATAGATATTAACACGTTTTTGATTGCGTTTCTACTCCAACGCATTTGTTCTTGGAGCCTATCACTGTTACCGCTGATTGGTCACTGAAATCGTTTTTTTTGGGGGGGGCTACTTGAAGGCATCACCTTCCTTCGGACTCTGACGCCTTCATCACAGCCAGTCTAGTTTACTTTCCCCTCACAAACACCTGAAGGAACTCTAATGTTGCATGGAAGTTTTGTAAAAGATAAAGCCGGACTGCAGCTGCACCTGCCCCTTTAGATTACAATCGCACCTGACGGGAAATGCGCACTGGGGATACATCTGCTTATTTGCTCCTACAGCCAGCACCACAGTGCGCGTGACAGGTGTTCTCTGGGTACAATAAGGTGTTTTTTTCCCTCTCATCTTGAAGCCTTACCAGCTTTCACAGAGCAGTGGATGTGGGCTTTGGATTCATAATAGACCCAGTCGAATCCGGCTTCCACCGCCAGTCTGGACAGAGTACCGTATTTGCTCTTGTCTCTGTCCGAGGTGGTGATGTCCACGGCCCTGCCCTCGTAGTGGAGCGACTCCTCGAAGTGGTGTCCGTCTTCATCCCACCCCTCGGTGACCCGCAGCTTCACCCCGGGCCACTGATTCATCACTGAGATGGCCAGAGAGTTCAACTTGTCTTTACATCTCTGCGGGAGGGGGAAATGAACAATTAGTCACCTGTTGTGCCATAGCTCGCACATATAAGCTGTCCAGAGGCGTACAATGTGGAACAGTCTGAATCTGGAACAGCATTCACCGCCAAAGCCTTTGTATTGACACCATTACTGTTGCCAAGAGTAGCAGGTGCTAATAATTGATTAAAATATATCTTTTGGTTGGATAAATTAAATTTGTTTTCTTGATCTATGCTGTCCATTACAATGATAACGATTAAAAATCAAAGTCACTGAGGCCTCTCCATCCCCACCTGCCGCCCCTGATTCCTCCCAGCTGAGGTGAAAAACTGGCACTGAACTGCATCTCTGCGCTTACATTTGTCAGTGTGAGCAGAGGGCACATCTCGGATAAGAAAGCTGCTGAAATATTGATAAGGCACCGCATTCGCTTCACTGGCCTATAACATATGGGTCTTTGGTGTTGGAAAGGTGCGAGCAGCATCCCCTTCTATCAAAAAGAGTTGCATTGAGCACAACCTGCATACATTATAAATTCATGAGTTTGTATTAGGGCATGGCATGCGTGAGTCCTTTGTTGGTTGCAACTTGTCTGTTTTCTTTAAATCAATAATTGATATGCAGATGTTATGAAGGTGATCTTCAAGAGCAGCTGGCTGCCTTAAAGTATCTGGAGTTTGTCCTATAAATAAATCGTCGCACCCCAACCTCTCTGCGCTCTCAATGAAGATGCCTGGCCTTCTCCAAGACAACTATCCTCGACACTCAACCAATACGTCAAATAAAACATCACAAAGAGTCTTTTCAGTCCAACCGCGGAGGGAAACTTTCATTATTCCTCTCCTGCAAAGTCTGGGGAAACGTGACATGCCTCCTTAAGTCGAGGTGTTTTGGCTGCTGACTGACAGACTTGTGAAATATCCAGGGATGGTATGGGCGCACAGAGGAGCGTATGTGTGTGAACCACTGTCCTTTTCCCTTTATGGGCAGCCTGCGTGTCCTAAAGCAAGAATCTTCACACAGACCCAAAACTCGTATAAGGAAAAGGAGGAGGGCTTCCACATATATCAGTGGGTGTTTTACGGGGATATCACACTTGTAGAATGTGTTGAATGAAAAAAAAAAACGTCCAGAAAAACCTCCCACATTCTGAGTGGGACTGTCGGAGTCAAGAGCCGTAAAGCTTAACCTATTTATTAATTCATTAGGTCGTGTGCCGCAAATCAAGCCAAATTCTGCTCAGCCACCGTGAAGCCCAGCAGGGTGCTCAGACCGGCGCTTTGTGCTCCGGGTAAAGTTGTTCAACAGCCTCCCTCTTAATCTTTTCACAAATGATTTGGTTAGAGGAAACACTTATCAGCTACCTGTCAGTGCAAACAAGCCGCCAGCTCATCTCTCTCGACGCATTTGCACTGTGGGCAAAGACTGCGTGCTCCTAACAGTGCTGCACAGCAAGAAACAGTGGAGCTTTTCTTGAACGTGAAAAGTAATTTGTCAGTAAGAATGATTTACCAGGGTTTCTCCTTTATTTAACTTGAGTTCTCTACGGACATAAAGTAAAAAACCTCGTTGGAAACACGTTCAATTTCGGAGACTGAGCAATCTCACCTCCACTTATTTTGAGACAAACAATATTTTACGACTGAACATGAAGCTATAATTTGTGGATTAGATGGTGGGAGTGCTGCTTCTTTTCATCTCAGGCCCCGTCACTCCAGGAAATACTATCTGTAAATGTCTGTAAAACGCCTCTGTTGGCAACTCTCCTGGGAATGAGCTGAGTCTTAATCGTTAAGGGGATGCTTGAAGCGCTCCTTCAAGTATCAAGTATTATAGTCTTGGCTGGACCTCAGTGAAATGATTGATTCATGAGAGCCACTGCATGCATATTCCTCCTTTCATGTATGAATATAACATATAGTTCTCTAAAACACACGATAACAAGGAAAGTCCACTATATTAATGCGTAAAAATCCGTGCGTAAAAACCCACAAGGTCCATGCGTAAAGCTGTGGAAGAGCGCAAAGAACGTTGGCACAGCGTCAATCCCCATGTGATAATGCTTATGCCACTGGCAGAGTAGCCTGTCCCTCGCTTTTGGACATCCGCTAATTTGATGACTTTAAAATGTCATGTACAAAAAGAACAATCTCACCTGTTTTAACTTACTATGGCCTCCCGCTGACCAAAGGTCACAAGTTCAAATTGTCTTTCAGGCCCAGCGAGGGGTGCCTAAAAAGTCCTTTCATGTACATGTAGAGTCTGTTGTCTTTTCTGTGGACGCAAGGATGCCGAATTGAAAGCGGACGATGAACCAGAAGCCACAGCTGACCCTTTTTATAAATCTAAAAAACACAAAACAGCTCTCAAACATCTTATTCTAAGGCCCCTAAATTAAAAAACGTTCAGCCACAGATGTCCCATATGACAACATTTTTTTTTCCGAGGGACTTCCAGCTCCTCAATTTGGTTTCAGACAGATCTGTAAGCACAGCTGTTTATACAGCAGGTGGGGTGTTTTACTCAGATTGAAAGCCTCACAGACATATGTTACTCAATATTCTAAAAATAATAATAATTATATAACAGTGAAATCAAACTAACCCCCTTTTTGGCTTGAGGCCCCGGAGGATCCTTCAGGATCCGTGTGGGGTTGGGGGGTCCCTGAACCCCAATTTGAGCCTGTAATTTCATGATCTGTGTGTATGAGAACCTATAGGTGTATCACAGAGGGGAAGTGGGGAGGGCTGAGAGGGACGCCGAGACCGCACGCTCAGTGAATATTTCATCGCAGCTCGTGCTCATGCATGGTGCGAGGCACGGGTTCAGGGACTCCGGCGCGCGCCTGGCTTCATCACCACCAGCACCACCACCATCACTACCGGCATTTTATTATTACTGAGAAAATATCACCCAAGCGCTTTTAATAATTCACCAGCATCTGAGTGCTAAAAGTCATGCTGAAGAGCCGCGGCATGCTGCAGCCTGGAAAAAAAAAAATCAAGCCTACATCTTTCCGATGTATTGTGAGCCTCATCTTATCCGTACAGAACGAGCTATGAGCTTTGATAACTAACTGCCTACAGTAGGATGGAGTATTAAAAAGATGTCATCATCCATGCAAGTGAGGCACCATCACCCCTGTGCGCCTTGCTCCTATAATTGACAGAATCCCACGCATTTATGAAGTCCTAATAGTGTTCAGAACACTCAAAGACATGTCACTGTTTCCATGCACTGATGCATACCATGCGAAAGGCTAAATTACAGCAGCCTGTGCGAGAAAATGTCTGAATGAGCCACGCCATGCCTGAATAAGCCCGGCTGTTTGAAGTGGTGCGCATCACCAGCTCTCTGTATTCAGGGCTGGAATAAAGAAAATGTTCTTAAAACAAGCTGCAATATTAATCGTAAATAGGCAACACATACTGAATGTCTTCACGAAATGCACCGTAACAAGAATGTGCGCATATAAAGCAACAAATAGAGCCCCACAAAGATACAAATATAGATATGAGGAGAGGGGCACATTAATATTTTAAATACACTGTCACAACCATGAAGGCCGAGTGTCCTGACTGTCCGCCTGCACATCACTTCTCCAGCTGGATTGCTATATTCGCTTCAAGCCTGCAGCCTTGGAAAACTCCCGTGCTGGTGCATAAAGCGCATCTGCTTTTACAGTGAAGTTAAAAGGTTCAGTGCGAAGAGTTCAGCAGCGGGTAAAACAGACTTCACTTAAGGTGAGCAATCAGTCTGACTAGGAGGTTGTGGCAGTGCGCAGTGATGGTGCGTTAGGAGACGGGCATTAGGGAAAACGGGTTATTCTGTATCCTTACCTGAGTCATTAGCCTGTCGGCACCGGTGTTCTCCTCATCCTTGAATATGATGTCTGTGTTATAATTGGGAGTCAGTTCTTTAAATCGCTCGGAGTTTCTTGTGATCTTGCCTTCGTATCTGCCGCTTGCCCCGAGGGTCTTCTCCGCCACGTTGGGGATGAACTGCTTGTACGCAAGAGGTGTCAGCTTCTTCGGGTGTCTTCTCCTGCCGTAGCCCCTACCCGGTCCGCATCCCATCCCAGAGGACACCAAGGACAAGCAGATGAGACCGACCAATACGATTCTGGTCCAGAGCAGCATTTTTTGTCCTTTAAGATCTCAAACGAGTCGCCCCTGCTATCTCTACCGTCTGCCTCTCCTGGCTCTCGCAATGTCCTTGTCTCCTCCTTCGCCTTCGCCTGGTCTCTACTATGGCAGGTGCGGAAATGAACGCCTCAGACAAATGGTAATAACGGGGCACATCGAAGGAGGGTTAAAAAAAAAAAGTAGTGAGGGAATTAAAAGCCACGGGATCGCTAGTCGAGCTGCAGTCGCTTGTGTGAGGCAACCGCTTATACTGCTTTGTATTATAGCACCGATCTATAGCAGGGGAGGGATTTGATTGGCTCGCCTAGACAAACCCTCCTGATGTTATCCCACAAAAAAATCTTAAAAGATTTCTTCCACCTGAGGGTTAGCCTGTGTTGCGGGGAGGAGGGCTGTTCCATGGGAAAACATCAATTATAACCCGTCTTTTTTTCACCCTCCCGTTTTCCAGATTTCACAGGAAAGGCAGGACACACAGCAGCACTTGCTCCGCGCTGGGCTCAAATCTGAAGCAGTGTAGTTAGGTGAAGTGATTTCAGTATGTGTGCGGTAATTGAACTGCGTCTGGGATAACTTTCCGCACATAATACCTTCCCCAGGAGAATGAAACTGCTCACTGCGGACGCCCGTTCTGGAGGATTTTACTGTGACCTCGTATCCACCAAATAAATGAATAAACGTAATGAAGTGTTTATTTTACTGCACTAATTATTATACTGGTGAATTTCAATTCGAAATAGCTTCTATCATAAGTTCAGTTTCCCCTTTAAAACAACGTTAATACGCACGGAAATTACTTTGGAGACGACTGCCATTTAGGCAAATCAAAGTCTAAAGAAATCTAAGCAGACGCAGTGGGGTTCACCCTTTGATCTACCACTACTGAATTCTGTCAAAGTTTAGTCAAACTTGGAAGTCATTTCTGCTCAGTGCGCGCACTATGCGCCCTTGTTGCGCTACCATTTTACGCATCAATACATTTTATTCTTTAAAGGATTATTTCACCCGATTCATTCATTTTTATCTAGACCTTTATTCATCTAATGACAGTATATTACCACATCTTTGACTCAAGAAGTAGACTCCTTAAGAATGAGGGTGGGAACGGGACAGACTTACAGTACAATATAGATGAGACTGAGAGTGTATCCCAGGCCTGACTCATCTAAGACTAATTCTCTTTGGAACAAGCCTATTTAGCGCCTAAAATGTTCTGCAGGCATCTGTTATGGGCCAAGGATCACCCATAGGCTCCCCTACACACTGTCTTCCTTCCAAAGTCCACTTCTGACAGAATAAGCCAAGGCAAGCACTGTATTTACTGGCCATAGTTAAGACATGTGTTTTCACCTAACTGCAACTTCCACTTAGTTCTCCATTTAATTCTCCATCCATATTAGATACATTTATTTTTAATCACCAACCGTCCTGAGTTTTTTCAACCCAACACACACATATAGTTATACTCCTATGGTTACAGGAATATATTAATGTTGGTGCAGAGCACATTACGCACAAAAGACTGCCGTATCCACATTCAAGACATATCAGTTCAGACAAGAGCAGATATCTTAAATGTTTCAGGAAGGCAAGTTATTTGTGGGATAACAAACCAAGTGTTAGAGTAATTACAGGAGGGGCTGTTGTGGGGCAACTTTAGCTCTCATCACACTGACAGTGTGGCACAGGTGCTCTGAAGTGAGTGTGGCTTCAGTCTCATTAAACCTCACTCTGGCTGACCTCCAGTCCGGTGTTGTTCAGTTTGTGCCAGGTTTGCAGCACTGCAACCAGGGTAGGTGAGGCTACCTGCTGCTCACTCAGACCATGAACATCAAATCTTGGCCAAAAGATGGCTTGTGCACTTGGCACGCTGTCATGTAATCTCGACCAACATACTCTATCTCCAGTGATAGCTTTAAGCACATATCACTGAATCCCCTCTGTTTTTGCTGAATGTCATGAAGATGTCTTTACTAGACATATTTCAGCAGACATATTGTTCAAACATATATGCTGACAGCAGTTATGGTGCCCTGAGGGACACCGGAGGCGCTGTTTGGCCCCGGGTCACAGTCTTGGTTCAGGTGTCGCAGCCCTGAGATAAAACCTGGCATGCCCTGCAAACGCCTCAAAATCACAGAGGCGGGAGGAGATGAGGCAGCAAGAGTTGTCCAAAAAGGATGAGATAATTATTTTTATTATTTGTAGATACTTTAAAGGTTTCTTTGTAAATGAACCAAGCGACAAAACGTGATGCTAAGTGAAATGAATAATGCAGAGATTGCGATAAATAATGCAGCTTAAAGAGCAAGGTGTGCTGATGTGACAGACTGGATTTGAACTTGAGTTTCTCCCACAGAGGAAACCAACCATCTCACAGCCCGACCTGGGGCAAATAGTATTTGCAAACATTACACTTCATTGTTTGATTTTGGCCTCCTCCAGTGCCAGAAGGGTGGAGTTTGCAGGTAAAGGCAATGGAAATCACAGCAGACAGTTCAGACAATTAATCAAACTATCTAAGGTCAGTTTAGTTTATGAACTTTTGATTCAGAACTGATCTTGATTCTGTCTCAAATATCTTAAAACAAACACTAATATACATGCAGTACCTGCTTATTCTTGTGTTCTGAACTGAAACTGGGTCACTCCTGTTCAGGATGAATGCATGCTGGGACGTAAACACCCTGGACAGACCGCCAGGCTATCACAGGGCTAACACACATACAAGAATAACCTATGCACAATTTAGAGTTTGAACTTAAGTCCAACAGCTAAACCACAAAGGAGCACGTAATCCTGTAATTTAAGTTGGAACATGCAAACTAAAAATTTCACCTGACAACATTATCCATTTTTTCATGGAAACTACTCTGTTGTAATAAATGAATCTAAATAAATATACATAAATAAACAGCTTCCTACATCTCATATGTGCACTGTTATGTGACATTCTGTTACTCTTTAATTTACATTGACCTTGGTCTTTGCGTATGAAGGTGACACAGCAAAACAGAGGCTCATTTTATGAAATAATTCTGCAGGGATTGAGGCCATTACACAATTCATATTAAGCAGCCTATTGCATGTGATGGCTAATCCCGCATGAGGCGTGAAAACGGCCAATGAGTCATCGGTTTTTGGCTCCTTCTGTGTCACATCAAAACCTTCATAAAATGTAATCTTCTAGAGAATCGGAGAAATCTGCTCTGTTGACTCCTTTCTTTAAAAAAAACTCCCCCTTCAGCCTGACATTCGAGGGAATTAAGAGATATGCTTCGAATCAGACTAAATCCACACCCATGTTTGATTTCTTGTGTCACAGTCTCGATCAAGCACGAGCGAGATGCAACTAGAAGTGGTTGAGTGGAGTTTCACCAGTGTAAGTCCCCCCAATTACTGCTTTAAAGCCTCCTCCTGTCTGAATGTTTTGTAACATTGTTAGACGGATTAGAACTACAGAATAATCACACACAAACATATAAGTAGTGTCAGGCTTTCTGTGTTGTTTTCCTTTGCTGCAAGTAGGGTTTCCTTTCTTCCAGCCCAACACAAAGCTGGCCATACCACAACTCAATTTGTGGTTTTCTCTTGCAGGTGGGGTCCACATTCAAACCTTTATCCTGTTCTGAACTTTTGACAAACACTTTATATCTGGGCATGTTGACTTCTATCCCATGAACATGTGTACTCTTTTGTCAGCACAATAAAGTTTGAATAATCTTCCTCTAATGGGTTTATCTAAGCCGCACGCATCAAGCATTATGAAGAAGTAAAGAGTCAAAATTCAGCTGAACAGATTTCAGGTGCCCTGAGGCTACTCTGTCAGGCACAATGGAAATTTCACAATACAGTATCTGGAATCACAGCCCTCAGCGTGCCCCGAAGTCTGTAAAGGCATTTTATTTGCACTCTCCAGCCGCTCCCAATACTTAAACATTAAACGCCAAGGCTAGACAGGCAAAACCACTTTGAACTGCAGTGCAGGGTGAACTCAGTGGGAGGGGAAGGAGGTGAGTGAGTGTAGAGCGGGGGGCTGGTGTGTGTGCGCGATACTCCACCAGGTGAGTCAGCGCTGGCCGCCGTGCAACACCATCACAATCTTTGGCACCGGTGACGGAGAAGGGAAGGGCTCATTGACATGTACATGTGGCGGTTTCCTTTCAGACATAACTGTGCTGAATGTTTCTTAGGATACACTCTAAAGAACCTGAAATTTAAAAGTTCTTTTGTCGCTTATTGAGAAGCAGAATGTAATTTACATTTACAGCCTAAAGGTGGTTAGCTTAGCTTAGCATAAAGACTTGAAACAGCTAGTCCACCTCTGTCTAAACTCTTATCATCAGCATGAAGTTGCCAGGCAACCAATTGAGACTCCAGAAAATCACTGCCTCAGGCTAAGAAATAGTCCAGCATATAATCCCTCCGAAAGACCACCACCTTAGCATTTTTACACCTCAGCTTTGGTACACATCAGACAAACAGTTTATAATAAGTGAGTTTTCAAGGCTCTGGATTTTGGTACCTTTGAACAGGGTCAGGTTATCTGTTTCACCGTGTTTCCAGTCTTTCTGCTAAGATAAGCTAATTGTCTGGTGGATCTAGTGGCATATTTAATTTACAGATATAAGAGTGGTATCGATTTGCCAATCTTAACTCTGTAGGAAAGAATAAGCAGTAAACTAATGCCTTTAATAGTCCTAGAAATGTATTCCCTTAAAACAAAAAGAAACAGAGTACCAATTGGCATTTTTGTGTGTGAATTAGTTACTTTTTCTTGATTCTTTGTGTGACTGATTTCAGTTCTCTTTTATCTGTAACTATTATGGGGGGTGAAACAGTAGAATGTCCATTTTTCATCTCTTAATTCCAATTTCAGACAGACAAAAGAAAGAACAGTCAGAACGGATGCAGCAGAGGCATCTTTGCACGATTCGCGTTCCAAAAGCACTGGATCCTACACTTCCCATATTGCAACCTTTATTGCTTCTCTCATTACCTCGTTGCCGTAAATGCCCACTTCTTTCAGTCTTCACAATCAAAGTTAGTTTTCTCAAACTTTATAAAGCGCCCTTCAGAGCCACAGAGAACATTGTTTTTACAGAGTGAGTAGTACACCGCATGACAAGTAAACTACAAGAAAAAACAACCTTATAGTACAAGATTACTTTTTTATCTCATTATTTTTGTTTCATTTTATGAACTATGTACATAATGTTTCGAGACATGCATTTCTAGAAAATCTGTAACAGGAAAGTAATGATCTCACGCTACAGTTAGTTAGTTAAAGTCAATGTGTTAATCAGCAAGGTTACAGGAAACTGTTTCAATCAAAACACCACCGGTGACTCAAAGAAATAAGGTTGTGAAACAGTCCGCAACTGACTGATGTAGCAACTTAATCAGATTATCAGCTATGCAGATACTTCTTAGTGACAAGCAATCTGCTTCAACATGATCTCTTCAGCATTCGCTCTCATTAAAGTAAGGACACTGATTGTATCTCTCTAATGAGCCCTAAGTGCTTTGAATACGTGCCATTTCACCCTTGGCTATTAAAATGGAGGTTATAATTCCCTTCTGAGTGAAATGAGATGTAGGAACACAACAAACATCAAGAAAGCTTAATCACACCCCGTTAGCAGGCTACCACACTACCCATGCAAACCACACTAACCACTAGTGTCGGGTAGTCAATTATGATATGCTAACATGCTGCTCAGGCATTCATCTTCTCAATCAGCTCTTTCTCATCTGCCTTAATGATATCTGCAAAACGGGTCTGTCATCAAACTGACACATACAGTTATTGTTTATTTCTTTAGTTGGCTTGTTAAATACAGATTACTTGCATATTTCACATTTCCCCAGTGAGGATAACTCTATCTTGCATCACTCAACGTCATTTCCTGCGCTCTGGCATTACATTTTCCCTGTTGATTTAATCCAATTTCAAGTTGATTTGATGCAGATATTCCCATTTATCAAAAAGAGGAAGTGCTGGCATGCGGCGTGGTGTCACAGTTTGAGTTAAATCAAAGTTGATAGCGATCATTTCCACAGCAACTCATGTCCTTCCTGTTCTGTAAGTTCATTCAAACTTTGCTAATGCAGGAAATTGCTGGCACTGATCAAAGTTATGGCCTGGAAGGAACAAGGAAGCTAAACCAAAATGACACCGGCTCATATCTAATAATGAGTTGTCGCTTTGGATGGACAGATCTTTGTCAGCTGGATATTTTATGGCGTTTCAGAGTGAAAGTGACATTTTGACAGTGACAGTGAAATTCATTTTGTGTTTAATTCTGTGGTCTGCATAACGATCAGTACTCTTAGTGAGTAACAGGTGATAAGTTGATTTATTGAAATGTTTGGATTGTTTGGATCCAGCTACTCAAATTATATGGTTTACTGTAAATACACCTTTGTTTAGCTGATTAATATCAAACAACTTAGTCTGAACTACTTCCCTGTGTACATTGAGGGACTCATAAATCATAAAAATGATTGAGGTTGGATGTGATATATTAGTTCCTGTTAAGATGCTGAATTAAGTGAAAGTGGTAGCTGCCATAGGACAAATGATGTGCTCTCTGGAGAGATAGAAGTTCAATCAATCATTAAAGATCTTCCCAATCTCTCCCAAAACATATCGACGACCCTCTCCTTTGCAAAAAGAAAAAATTAATAATCCTCCCTTTTTTCTGAACTTCCCTCCCTACTATTAACTTTGGTACTGTTCCTTATCTATGTAAAAGTAAAACGTGATGTATCTATTGAGTTTCCATACAAACAGACACGGAAAAAAAGTGCACACTCATTCTGTCAGCGCTCTCAAATCAATTCATCTGATCAGAATTTAACAGACAGAAAGTGACTCCTGCAGCTGTAGTATTTCACACAAGCAGCACAACGTCAGTGCATGTCCAAATGTGCAAACAGACAAACACTCGACTGCCTCTGAGTGGGAAACTTTGACTCAGTGGATGTAGGCGAGTGTTCATATGAGAGGGCACGTGCATGTACAACTATAGCAGTGGGAATAACAGCCCAACAGGAGTTAATGAGGCGAGTGACTGACGGAGCAGCCTGCCTGTGTCAACAGAGTATGGAAGACAGTCTGGTTGGGAGCTAAGCGTCTGAGAGAGCCCAGGTGAGCAGAGAGAGCAAGTCGGGAGTCGGTGTTGAAGGAAAATGTCAAATGCTGCTCCGGAGGACGAGTCTGATTAGCAGCCAGACTGCACTGCACCTCTCGCTCGCACCTTGGCGATGAACAAAATCCACCTTGAGACATATTCATTCATTTTTTTAACAGGCAGAAACTCCCTGAGAAACTTCAAATACTTCAGATCCCTTTATGACAGCTTCATAAAAAGCTGCCAAACAATCAGCCGCTGGGCTCTCATACCTATTTTTATGATTTGTTTAGCCGGCATAGTTGTGTGGGTTAATTGTCTTACGTGGCAGACGCTTCTGTTTTTGTTGCCTGAGAGAAAATATGCGGTATTGACCTGCATTAAAACTTCTTTGATGTCTCATCAGTAACAGATTAAACTGACAGACAGACAGACAGACAGACAGACAGACAATAAAAGAAATCGTAATAATCCAATATATTGCAATGATTCGTCTTTGAGTGTGGTAGATTAGGGCGTGTGTGAAGACGCTGTAGGGTCACCACTGACGTCTTACACACAGGATGAGTGTGACAAACCTGGGAGACGTCAGGGGCTGTTGAGTTATATCACACTGATTTGATATTTTGGTCTGTGTAACTCTTTATGGTCCAGACAGTTACTCTCATCACTAGCCAGTGAAGGGATATTGCGTCTTGCGGGTTGAGACCGAGTTTGATAAATCAAATGCAATCAAACAAGAGCATCTCGTCCTTGATGACAAAATACCTGGTCTGTCCATACCCTCTAGAACATCTGGAAAAGTTTTCTGATCCAACGACCCCTATCAGCAGGAAGACATCATATGTCTGTGTTAAAGTATTATGGAAACGTCGTGGTTTGAAGTTGAGTGAGCTCCGTCTTATTTTGCCTTCTTACTAACTTTTGTTGTGTTGTTTACAACTCCCTACGTTTCGATGTGTGTTTTCTGTATTTGCATTGTGTTTCTGTATGCCAGATTCCATTGGTGAATGCATTTCTCAATTTGCTTGCATTTGACTTTTTCCCAGCTTTTTTAAATGGGACCTATTTTGTTGTGAAAGAGGTGAAGTCCTTCTCTGCATTTACGACAGTGTTTGTCTTACAGGAGTAATGAATTAGTCCAACATTCACTGTGAGCTCTGTTTTGGTCTCCTCCTGGGGGGAAAATCTGTCTCTTTAGCAGCTAAATGCCCCACTGTGTTCACCAGCTAGCTGCTTACTTTTCTGTCTACCCTTTGTTGCTGGCTAGGTAACATACACAGCTTTAAATCTTTTTCATTGAAAACAGATACCTCTTGAGGCTGATGAGAGAGGTGAGAGTGAACCAAAACAGTTTGAACAAACAATGAACTGAAAGACACTTAAATGCTCCAAATAACTGAGGGCAACCACAGGGTCTGGGGATAATTCTCTTGCGAGTGAGCAATTTCACATTTCAGGTAATCATTTGGCACATTGTTAACATATTGATAAGTGCAGCTTTAAATTGCCGCGTGTAATATCACAACATATATGAAATTATATAATTCTCATCTTTCTCCCTATTTGTTCCTTAACATGTGAACACACTGAAGCCGGTTACATTCTTTCATGCTCCACCAGGGTTCACGCAGTCCAAAGAGCTGACTGCTTCTCTCTCTTGATGCATCTGTGTACAGCTTGGTAAGCTGGGGCTAATCCCGTTCTTCCACTGCAAATAAAACCCCAAGAACTAAATACATTTCAACACTACATAACAAAAAAATGGAACATTGCTTTAGGTGGGATATATGGAGAAGAAGGGGCTGCATGGGCATGTCAGAACAAGTCCTAAACATCACATTACTTTGAGTTATCAGAGAAGGTCAGCCGTTATGGTTAACCCAAAAGTTGTCCTGGATGTTGGTTTATATTGTAAATTAGGATAAGGTCTAAGAGGTGAAAGAACGACCAGGCCTGTCTGGCAGCCCTGGAGGTGAGTGAACCTTTCCCCACTTCCTGTCTACAGGTGGGAAACTCCTCATCATATCTTTACTGCCTCAGAGAATGGCTGGCCCGTCAGGAGCAGAGGGGAGGAGTTTAGGGGTTGAAAGTTTTTTTTGCCTGTGCTACTGCAGGGTGGAGAGGTTTATAAAAGGCTTAGATCACAGGTGAGGGGATCACAGAGGAGACTGTGCAGGTGTTTGAGGGGTGTACTGAAGGCTGTTTTTAGTGCCGTGTACATATGAACATAATATCATATCGTACATTATCTTTCAGCTTTGTGAAGACGTGTTCTATCTGCAGATCAAAAGTCACAGGAAACGGACTTGCTCAGGGTGGGGGTGGGTGGTTACACCTTGCAGTTCAGCCAATCTCACAGAGATTATCTCACTCAAGGCTCTTATTATTTAATAGTAGCGCAGATTGATTATTGTTTAGTGCTGCTCAAATTGATGTTTATGCTTTATTCATGCAGAAAAGGTGTTTTCCCACCTTAGATCCTCTTTTGTTTCTTGAGTAACCTCGCCTCACCCTCATAAGAAATATCTTCATTATGGTCATATTATATGATATTTTTCAGTAGCTTTGTGGAATTGTTGCTGTTCTAACTCTTTTCAAGTGTTTCTGTTCAGCTTAGACCCTCTTCTATTACTCTATAATCTCACCAAACTATCAGAGGCCGGCTTCCACCGCAGAGTTTTTTGGAAGGTCGGGGCCGGTGTGAGTCTTTGCCACATCCTCTGCTTGCGTAGCTCCCTGAAAACTGTCAGGGCAGTGTGTAAAACCTCACCCACTCGCTACATTGTTGAATAAGCTGCCGGAAAGACTGGACCCCAAAGCTCAAAAATGTGTTGAATTTACTGCCATGAATTCTTTCTTCAAATACAGAAAGTCGTATTTGAAGAAGTTATTGTCCAAACAGAAAATAAGGCTTAGACTTTAGACTCTAGTTTATGTTAATCTGCAGAAGGCAACAGAGATTCAGAAATCATTAGAACAATTATAAAACGCTGAGGAAAAACTGATTTGTATTCAGCTTGTCCACTGGTCTTGTCCCTGTGTGTTTGTCAGGCTAGATGTCTGGGTCAGGGTTAATACAACGTGCAGTGTGACGCATAGCAGGCTGATATAGGAAGCAACCCTGCAGATAGGCTGTTCAAATCTGGCCTCATAACATTGGTCGTGACTTGTTGGATACTTAATGTCCTCTGATTTGGATCAAGAAGCACCTTGGCATCCTCCTGAAATTTATTCTCATTAAAATAACGAAGTTTTTGCTCTAAAATTGGGTGGTAGGTGCTTATAAACAGCTATTTTTGGTCTTATCTTATTGTACCTTGTACCTTAGGCTTTGTCTGTAAACATCGTAAAATCTAAATGGCATCATCTTTCATCAGATCATTCTGTATGTGAATAATTTAACAGGAATAGTAAGCACACTACAGCTACAAATGGAGTTGATTTGCAGATAGAATTCAGTCTGGGTATTACATTTAATGAACATAATCTCCAAAATGTGAACACTCTGGGAAATAAGGAATCATTTTTGTGTCTGAATGATGATATTCATCTTTATCAAATTGTTTTTTTTTCAAAAGTTAAAGTACACAGTGTCCTAAAAGTGCTGAAAGTCAAAAAGCAACAGTTAAAACTTGAACATCAACAAAATTGCAGTGGTATGGCTTTCACACGACAGCAGTGAATAATAATAGCATAAAGGGCCGTGCTGTTCTGATCTTTAAGCTATGTTAAGAGCCTTAGTTTGCATTGAAAAGACATTTGAGGCACTAATATAAAAGTAGCAAGTGAATAAAATGGAGGTAATGGAGGTGGATCGATCTCAAGAAGAAGTTTGCATAAAATCATCTTCTGATAGCCCTGTCATTGCTGAAAAGGTAGTTGTTAACAGCTCCGAGACAGACTTTTAGAGAGGTAACTGCCGCAGTGCTTAAAGCACTTAAAGAGCAGTGAGTGCATCAAAGAAAAAAAATAAGAGTGAAAAAGGAGAAAGTGAATAACTTTAATGAGGGTATGATCATTGCAACCGCTAGTCCTTTTCGTGTAGCAAGTGAGGAAGCTGTTCAGCTGGCAGTGCTAGAATATAGTCTTCTCCCCTGCTGCTCACCATTATTTCTTTCCTCACTTCTGCACCTATATATCACTGCACCTGAAAGAATGTTAACGCAAGCAGAAAAGACACTAAAAAAGAGAAGATTTATGTTGAAAAGAGGGAGAGGACTATAAGAATACATAAAAGCATTAGATTTTCTTAGCTTGTCTTAGAAATACCAAGTGGAAGCATGTGCATGTTATGATGAATTCATAACATGCACATGGTCCTGTGTGCAGACTGCCATAACATGTGGGTCATGTTCACATTACTATAGATATTGTTATAGTTACTGTTACTCGCTGGCTGCTTGCATCTCTGAAAGTGTGTCAGTCTCTGTGTCTTTTGTCTATCTTTGTGTTTCTCTCTTTCTCTCTCCTTTTTTTCCTCCCCAACCAGTCAAGACAGATGTCCGTCCTCCACAGAGCTGGGTCTGTCCGACGTTCCTGCCTGTTATAGGGAAGGTTTTCGTTGCCACCGTACTCTATGGGGGAATTGTTGGGTCTTTACCTACTCTGTAAAGTGTCCTGAGATAACTTTGGTTATGATTTGACACTATAAATAAAATTGAATTGAATTGAATTGAATGAACATTGAATAATCACTTTTCAGTCCATTCACACAAAGTGAAGTCTTGTTTTTTCCTCATGAATGTGGAGGATCAGTGTGTGTGAGAGGATCAACAGATGATTTGGGGGCCAATAGGGGGCACTGGGGGCCTAATCCACAAGTCTGGGAGCAAGCAGTAGTTCAAATAGCACCACACATGCTTTCCCCTTTACTTCCCCAATCTCCACCATTACACTGAAACTACTTTGAACTGGAAAACTGAGAAAGATGAAAACTTTGTGACTCTTGTGTCATTCGCTGAGATTAATCTGGGGCAAAGCGGCCTTGTGTGATCAATCTTATGCGCTCGGTGAGACCACGGACACGGCTGCTGCCGTCTGAACCATTATCAACGAGTCACTGATGTTTAATCAGGGCTTGATTGGCACCCTGGCTAGAAACGGCCTGTAAATCAATCAGATGTGAAGTGCTATTCAAGGGCTCAGTCAGCTCTCTGTAAGTATTGTTCATACTGTTCATTTTTCTACATATATACACAGTATATATATATATATATATATATATATATATATATATATATATATATATACTGTACAGTATGTATGCAGTTTTAACAGTTTTAGCATTATTAGACTGTATTCAACAGCTTTGCCTTCCCATTAATTATAACTCTGCTCTGCATCTATGATGTATTAGCTGTACTGAATTATGATAAAGCACATTGTTGTCACCAATTATCCTGCACTGAGAGATTGACCTGCTCTCCTTCTCTACCTCATGAGCTGTGGTTACCAATGGAAACAGTGCAAGGCTAACATTTACCCTCACTCCTTTGTGTGATGTATTGCCATAAGAAAAAAAAGATGAACAAAGCACAGCAGCATACTGTGTATGTATGTGTATGTGTGAGAGAGAGACAGAGGGGGAGACAAGGCTCTGCAGAGACTGAACTTTCCCAACTAATGTACCTAGCGAATCTGGCGGTGACAAAGATAAATTAGCCAAAGAAAGAGTGGGGGACGCTTCAACAGCAACCGACCCTCCGACACCAATTAGCAGATTGATTACGCGCCTGAGAGAAGCGGACGCTTGTCAATCAGCGCCACACAAGGGAAGCGACAGGAAGGAGCTGGCGTGGATGTACCTGGAATGTTAAAGGAACAAGAGGCTTCTCCAGGAGATCCATACAGAGGCACTGATCCATAAGACTGTGTAGCGCTCAACACTGAAACACTGAAACAGCAAAGGTGCAAATACCACTATGCCACATGGAAGCCTGAATACCTTCACAGACTGCAAACTCAAATACCTGTATAACTGGAGGCACACAGGGCCTGTTGTGATGGCTGATCATGCACCCAGCTTCCTGTACCGTGTGATCTGAGTGGATTACTGCAAACAGTAATTGTGCAAAAGGAGGTATTTTTGTGTGTGCACATGTTTTTGCATGCATAGATTATTTGCACACATGTATGTTCTTGTTCTGCTCCTGCACACACATGCAGGCATATACATCCCCACATTATCCATCAACTCTAGAGGGGCTGGGTAGTGCTGTCCTCTGGATGGTGACAGTCCTGTTCGCCTTCATTTAGCAAGGACACACCAGCAAGGACATAGAGTAAATAAACGCCAGCCGCTAAATTTAGTGCTTCCTGACACATTTAAACAGCAAAAGAAGAAGAGAGAGTTGGTTTTAACTCCGATATAAGAAGAGCTTATATGCAGCTGCTGCTGTTTGAGGAGGTTCAAATCAGGTTACCTGAATGCTGTCAATAGCAGAGATATCAAGAAACGCTGCAGCTTAATTCTCTTCAATGGGGCAGTTAAACTTGGAAAAGATAAGGGCACAATTAGATTTGGCTAGGGGAGGAAAGACCATTAGGTCCTGATTCTCTGCCTCCCCCTCAGAATATATGGTCCACAGTCACTCTTAAAAGGATGAGACGATGACATCACCTCCATATTCAGCATACCTACAGCATGAAAGAATGAAAAAAAGGAGAGGAAACAGAAACCAATTTGTTAGATTAAACATTTCTCATGCAGCCGCATGATTTAGAAGGTCTGCTGACCGCAGTCGCACAGGGTTTTACCTCCCCTAAGACACAGCATTCTGTCAATCTGGCCCAGCCAGAATTTCTAATTATAGGCTACAGACGCAAGAAGGTCAAAAGCTTATTAAAAGTCAAGATTAAAATTCCCAATGCATATTATAAGCTGCCTCCTCCCCTGACTAGCAATTATTTGCTAACTCATGCCAGTATAGTGAGCAATATGTCTCAGGAGGAACACGTTATGTGTGAGGTGAATGTGTGTGTATGTCGGGAATAATAGTGCCATAAATGATAATGCTGATAGGTATTTCACTTTTCTGACTTCTGGTCGCACCTTTGTACCTGACCTGTAAAAAAGACAGCATAGGTGAAAGAAATGATTCAGCTGTTTTCTTGTTTTTCAGTTGGTCTTTTTGGTGCTGCTTGCTCTTTGCAGGGTAACAGAATATGAATGTTAATATTTACATTGTAGGTGATTTGTAGTGTAGATATTATTTTAATATATGTTCTTTTAAATATGAATTACTGAATAAGAAACAATGATAAAGTTCAGTGATAGACATCCATATATATTATCATTTAGTAACAGTTTAACAGTCAGAACAACAAAACAGCTCTGCAACTTTCATCACATTTTGATACACCTAAACTCTGATTGATGCACAGAAATACATCTCATCTCCTTTTTCCAAGTAAGCTCCGCCCACCTCAAACCCATGAGTTTTTCTGATATGAAAAACTGTTAAAAAACAAACAACAACAACAACAACAACAACCCTTTGTTCACGTAGGATACCATCCATAATAAGATAACTGACAAAATATGTTGTCAGGGCATTTAAAGCATAATTCTGGTTTATTATAACCTTCGTTGACTCATGCAGGTTAGTTCGGCTAACCTGGAGGCTTCTTCAAAACCTCTACTTTTTAGTGATGGTGTGGTGGTCTCAGACCTCAACAGTTAACATAACTGACAGGAATGCTAGCTGAAAATACCATACATACCATATAAACCAGAATCATACATTTCTCAGTCCTACATGTTATATGATAAAACAAGGCTACAGCAGTGAAGAAGACCCACTTAACAAGCTTTAAAGGAGTACAGTTTTCCAAACAAAACTTTTAAGGTAAATATGTCATGAAAAGGGCAGTAATAAAGAAAATGATTGGAATGACCCTGCTTTATGAATTTACATAAAGACATTATGAATGGAGAAATCTGGTGATCTGCTTCATGCCATATAATGTTAAAGTTTCAGAAGTCTTTGCTTGCAGATTGTCTGAAAGTCTAGCCTTGGAGTAGCATGTTTTTGCACCAAGGAAGCAGCCTCACAGTGTCAAGCAGGGTCATCAAAATAAACATCTTTTTCCCCTTCTTTCTCTGAGAGACTGCTTTACTCACCGTCTTTAAAGAACCCCCCAAAAGATGTGCGGACAGACACCTCAGTGGACCAGCTAAGCTGTTGCTAGCAGACATGGTCTGTTATGAACCAAGGCCGTTTCAGTCAACAGGATCGATCTAACTTGGAAAAAAAGTCTCTCCTTCTTTTTTTTCTTCACTGGAAAGCTTCCAGCAATGTCTAACAACCCCACTGCTCCAGTATAGATCTGAGTTCACCTTCCATTACATTATTATAGAACCTAAATAATAATTGATCAATTGATTGCAGAATAATGACATGACACTTGTTTAATCAACTTAATCTAAGCCAAGCAAATAACATTACACTTGGGCGGGCACACACTTTCTAGTGTAGATAATGAAAGCTGCAAGGGGAAAAGCACTTTATCAAATGAATGGCTGAAACACTGCAGACCATAGTTATTATCAGTCCAGGCTGGAGGCTGAGACTCCTGTGAAGACCGGGATACAGCTGAGAGTAATCTCTAACTGGATTTAATTGCTAGGTGGAGAACGGGTGTGGGGAGGGGGATGATTGGGGGGGATTGCCATATTTATGAAAGTAAATGTGATACCTTGCTTCCATGCTGCCTCTTCACATGTGGTTTCCCAATCTCAGGTCTTCTTCCCTGCATCTGCTCCCCATGAAGGCAACTGCTTGGGAATAAAGTATTAATTATGGCTGTGGTTGAATGGTGTCTGGGGTATCAGCGTGGCAGCACATTTTGAGCTTTGCCCTTCATAATTCCTGTATGTTTGAGCTCAGACGCAGGACCAGGCATGTTTACAGTCTGCATTGATGCAGTCAGGGTCTTAGGAAAACCCTGAAGAAAGCCATACATCTGTATTCATGTATTCACAATACAACAATGACCCTCTCTGTGGCTCAAAAGGGGATAACACAAGCTATGTGACATCCACACAGTAATCAATTTACTCGGCCAGACAGACATCATATCTCAACCTGTATCTTCCTGTGTCCTCTGAATCCACATTGTGATAAAAGGGTCACTTGATATTTTGCGGTTGTCCACATTGCATCATTTATGGCACCTGCTAGGAAAAAAACCCTTCAGCTCACCACAGTTTTGTACATTTCCATAATGGTAATTTTCATGCCTTTTTGTTTTGAAATTCCGGGTAGAGCTTGTCATCTGTAGACTTAACCATATATTGGATCACCTTGTTTTTAAGGTTTTTTTAATCTCCGTTTGATGTGTTCTTCCATGGAGGAGGTAGCTTAAAGCACAGGTATCAGTAGGAATTACAGGAGGGCTTCTGCACACCATCAGCCACACTTTCTTGTGGCTTACTAAGTAGAGCTGGCTGCTGTCGGAGATGAAGGGCCACTGTGAAGTTTTACATAGATGATCATGCCTGATTTTTTTATGTTCTCGACTCCAACCTTTGAACACAGGATGTGTTTCCAAGTCGAGTAATTAACTCAGGGCACAGCCATTTTCTTCCACAGACTGTCAAAAGACTGCAACGGGAAAGTTACCAAATAATGAAAATTGCTGAAAGATCAAATACTTGATCAAATGACAGATCAATACTTTGCTAAATTAGATCCCCAGTTGCATTATTCTAAATGTGTATGACTCAGTTGCAGTGATTACTTAAATTGTGTAATGAAGTCATCGAAGCAAACTTAATTCGAGCCAAGTTCTAAAACCTTTTTTTTTTTTTTTTTTTTTTTTTTGCCTGGCTCATAACTTAGAAATGCCTCCGATGAACCCATTGCTCTGCCTTTGCCAAAGACGAAAGTATATTAAGGATTATAAATTGCAGGAAAAAAATAAATGACGAGGCACTTTTTGCAATGGAATAAGTCACACTCACACGAGTGTTTGACTGAGTTTGTGTGTTTGTTTGTGGGAGATTTTGTCCAGAGAATCCACTTATTGTTGTCATTTCAATGTCTTGTCTGCCCCATAGCCATAAAGTGAGATTTGAGCCACCCGTCACCTTTGCATTTCCTCTGAGATGTTGACGGTGGATCAAAGCAGGTGATAGACAGAAAGTAGAGTCAGGGCAGTGTGTGGAGTCACGGGCTGTCTGGTCCTGTCTTTGTCCCATATACCTCTGATGGACAAGTTCGGCCTCCTCATAATTGTGTTAAAATGTTCCTCAATACAGTAGCTAAAGGGGATGTTTTGAACCACACACAAATTTCTCTGTCAAAGTTTCTGTATTGCTATCTTTTATGGCATTTAATGATACCAAAGTGAACCCAACACATTTGTCACTCCTCAGTAGTTTCATTATGAAAAACTATGTCTAAATTCTGTAAGTGATGTGATTATTTTTCACAATTAACTTTGAGTTTTACTTCTGCATTGCATACTGGAAAACCAACAGTGCCATTTAACCATCAGTGTTATGAAGTTTAAATTTCCTGTCAGTGATAGCTAGTCAGATAGTGATAACTATAGCTTTAGGCACTGGTAAAAATGCACTTGAACATGGCTATATCTCCACCGTAACACTGCATCAAAAAAAGCTGATTTTTTTTTCTAAGAGAGAGGTTAATGTTCAAAAGAAAAAGCTGAAATCCTAAACTGATCAGTAATTACTGAAACATAACAGCATTTTACTACTGATAAATAGAAAACACTTGAAAAGATTCATGGCTATAATTATATAAACTCTGCCAATGGTAGGCCAACAGTCTTAAATTTAATAAAGTGTCCACATATCTCTACTCTTTATATGACACACTGTTAGCTAAAACTTCCTTTAAACAATAAAAACAAATTAAATTGAACCATAACAGAAATGGACTTACCTATAGCTGCATAAACACTAAATACAGGAACCTAATCCAAGTCTGTCAAAAATCTGAGCTGCGACTGTACAGGTAATAATTATCTCCTATTGTGATTGGTTATTGCTTTATTATGCAGTTGAGCTTATCAGGGGACTTAAGCCACTAATATGATTAAGTGTTTTTCCTCTGCCTTAACTCAGAAGAATGGAGATACACAGTGCGAGCGGCGTGACACCCTCGTTTTAAAACCCAGTTTCTCCGCCGGTGTTGATCAAAGGCTGCGCTCTACACAAAGCTTAAACGTAATAAATTTGTCAGGAGGAAAAGCAGACGACAACTCAGTCGGTGTCAGTTTATTAGAGCGTGATAGATGGACTTGTGCCTCTGGTTGTGTGAGCTGTCAAGTGAGCTAAAACCTTTGCATTAGCTACAGTTTACCTGCTGTTGTAATATGTACGGCACAAAATGAGAATCGCTCTCAGTTGTAAATGTGGCTGACAGACTAAAGGAGCAGCATAGCGGCCTGAGTTGTTCAGAGGCTGGTTAGCTGGCTGTTTGCTAGCTTGCTAACAATGGGGCTCCTAAACCCCCCACAATTCAGGCATAATGAAATAAAACTTTTTTTATAATAATACTTTTTTGTTATGATTTAGTACAGATCTGCACCTGTATATACAACTCAGTCTCACATAAAAATGAGAAATGACTCGATTTTTTCCTAGTCTTGTACACACTACACTTGAGGAGATACATGGATGAGATTGATAAAGCAAACAGTGATCAGAAAAGCCATGGTGTTATTCTCTCTATTTATAAGGTGAATCCCCGGCATATGCTTTCATGATACATGTATATATATCATCAAAAGAGATATTTTATGGAGTACTTCAAATCTTCAAAGGTACCATTGCAACAGCACAATGGTCATGAGATCAGTCAAAGGCTGAGCTGTTACACACACTGTTGGTATTTGCGTTGTTAGTTGGCTTACAGTTAGCCAGTAAGTGATATATCAGCAAAATTACCAAAGTGTATTAACCTGCCATCCCCTTTTCCATCCCCTAGTAGCAGAGAGAATGCAGGCGTAGACAGGTTATTTAGTTGAAAATGTTAGTCTGAGTCATTGATCTCTTCTGAGGTTTGTGCAAGTTAAGCTGAATTCATACTAACCACTTCCGCTTGTCTGTGAGGGTCCGCCTCAGGGGCATACTGTGCATGCTGTAGTTGTTCCAAACTCCGGTCCAGTAGGTGGCGTAGGCACTGGTATGCACCTCTAGCTGGTTTACCAAGTAGAAGAAGAAGAAGGAAGATTACGAGAAAGAAGGAAAGAAGTGGGAGAAAGTGGGACGAGGAGAACAAATGAAGAACTAAAATTCAAAAGAGTGTTAGCGTACAGAGTGATAAAGGAGGAAATCTGCTGTCTTTTAAGGAATATATAGTTTGGGTAATGCTGGAACCTCAGACTGAACAAACCTCAATAAGGTTTGATGGAACCATTAGTGAGTCTGTGTGACTGGTACAAGTCTGTGGACACGGTGGTTAATATCGGAGTATAATCGCCCCTCTAGGATCTAAGGCCCCGACCATGGCTCTGAAATATCAATAGCCAAACTGTGTATTGATAAATCCATGCCGCTGACCATGGTGCTGATGTTGGAGTAATTGCAACTCCTCCCTGCTTATTTTGCGCAGCTGATCTCAACATCCCACAAGAATCACATTCACCTGCGCACGGAAATCCATCTCCAAGTAAGTCGGCTAGAAGTCATCCGGCCAATCAATGTCCTGTGAGGAGCTACTGGCAGTTGAGGGGGGAGCAGGGGTGATGATGAGACAGAGAGGCAACCGCTTGTTCAAAACAATAATGGTAAGCACTTTGGTTAAAATTCGAACAAAATTCGTTTTTTTGTGTCAATACAGTAAACACATTATTTCTCATGCTTTAAGTGACTGCTGACTTTTTCTGCATTAAACCACGACTGCATTCTGCCACTAATCTAAACCATACGAGTACACAACTATAAAAAAAAGTAACGCTGTTGTTGCCTCAAGAAGGCATTGTACAGAAACAAAAGAAACACATTGTCAGTGAAGTTTTTACTGATACGTTCAATATCAACATTTTGCAACCTGGCAAATATGTTAATTAATGATGTTTCCTAATTATGTAGAAACATACTTTGTAGGAGACACTGCTGCTGTGTAATTTTTTGGACTGGTAAAATGAACAGATTCTGTTTCAGCTCCAGTGATGCCTCTAGTGTCGGTGCAGCCCGAGCATCTCTGCCTCACTGGCAGCCAGGGGTATCAATGATGTAATGCTCACCCAGAGACAAATACAGATATGAAATTACATCATCTGTACTAAACCTGGGTAGAGAGCATGCACACACACACACACACACACACACACACACAGACATGCACGCACGCACGCACACACACTCATGCACGCACACACGCACACACACTCATGCACGCACACACACACACACGCACAAGCACACGCACACACACACACACACACACACACACACACACACAAACACACACACATTTTAGGATAATTACGCTTTTGCTGCTCAGTCTCCATTGTTGACATTCAGCAGCCTTTCAGAACTTTTGAATGTGGGGCTAATTTGGCAACGACGGTGCCTTTTTATCATTTAGCAGATGCTTTTCAATCATGTGTAATGCTGTAGGGGAAAATGAGGATCTCAGGATAGTCTAGAGGAGTTTGGTAAGTTGGTGGATTTTGGGGGGAAATGAGGAAGCTTTCAATGTGTCTACACTCAGGGTGGGAATGACAAGACCAGGGCGCAGGAAGAAGCAATTATATCCCCTGAAGAGTTGTTTGACAGTTTTATAGTGCAACATCTATTTTCTCTATCTTCCATATCGACATCTGTCTGGGGAAAAGAGTGCCATTAGTTGCTCTAAAACACATCTCAATAATTAATGTTATGCTTTGGAAAATCACTGAATATGGTGGATAGAAATGTTGTAGTGCTATTGTTTTCACAGTGGTCTGAAGAAATTCTCAGCCTCTATTTTCATAACACACTTTAAGGGTATTAAATTTTCTTGACTCGTTCTTACATGTTTAAAATGGGGCGATGACAAGGAGAAAATCCACTTATGACATGTGTAAATCATTTTAAAAGCTCTCAGTGTTCAAATATCAAAGTATTTTTATAACAAAAAAACAAAACAAGATCAATAACTGGAGGATAAGATTTCTTAAGGAGCATCCACAATGAGATATTTCATATAATAAAAGGTTATTTATTTACTGAGGGCTGCAACCACAATTTAACAAATCGTATTGGTTGCGCAGCACATGTTTACACATGTGTATGCCTAAGTTTACTTCATGCTTATCTGTTTGGGGAAGAGCTGGACAAGGAAATGAAGCACGTCAGCATGGCCATATGTAGTTTAATTATATAAGAGATAAGGTCCAGGATGGCAAATATTTACCTCTCCCTGCTAACGAGCCTGCCAAAGTATACTCTATAACTTACGAGAAACTGCTTCCAATAATATATAGTGTCAAACATCTGTGTATCATTAAGTTTAAAATATGCTCCCAAGAAGATGGGATTAAAATCAATATCAATTTTCTTCATTTTTTAAAAACAGTATTTGCCTTCATCCATAATATATCTGCATACATTATCTACATTTTTTATTCCGTCAGCAATTATTTAAAAGTTATGTTATTATACTTGACCAAACCAATTTGTGCTAATGTAGTATTATTATTATTAGCACTCACAAATTCACCTAAGGACTATTAAATACCAAACCCAGCTCGACTGAATGCTGAAAATAGGTAATTTTTGGTCAATGAAATTAGATATCGAGTCAATTTAGTCTTGTTGGTAACATTTCAATCATAGACACAAGCTGTAGATGAAGTTATGATATCATCAGTCAGATCAGTGAGTGAGCAGACAGCATTTCCTCACACTGTTCAAAGCGCCTCAGGTCATGCTCTCTCGGCCAAGTAGCTTCCTCCTTGCTCAGCTTTGTGTCTCAGTAAAAATACTGTGGACCTACATAAATCACAATGTATCGCATGCAGTGCCTACAGTGTGTAATCTGAGATGTTATTAATGAGAAGATCAGGATTTGGGATCAATAAGACATTCCTATGAGATTTGTCAGAGCCTGCAACATATAAGATTTTCATCGCAGAATCTGTCCATCAGTAAGAAGAGGGGCTGCACATCTGTCTTTTTTCACCATTAGAGGTAATTCTCTACAGTATAATCCGCCTGTTACACTTTCAATGTAAACATTAAGTGGATATTAGCAAGCATTTATACATGTGAAGTAATAAAGTAACCGTTGGAAAGATTCCACCCAATGCACAAATTCCTGACACTAGACTTACATTACAGTAGTCCATTTTATAATCTTTTGGTTTAATCTTGATCAATATCAAGTATCAGCCGCTGCTGGGTTCATCCTCACAAAACTCATTATGCAGTCAACCACTGCTCAAATCCACAGAATTTACGTGATTAAATTCTAGTGGAGATCCCAGTGCGCCCAAAGATACAAGAAGTCAGTCTGAACTTGTGTAAAAGGATGCATGTGACAGAGAGAGTCTTGCCAAGGTAAGGATCATTTTACTCATCGATGCTATCAATTAGCATCAGTTAAGTGTTGGAACAAGCTGATACAGAATATAGTGTATACTCTCATACATTGAGGAAAGTGTTTGTTTATTTCAATCTAACTAACTTCATGTAAATTTAAGGGGTTTAAAAGGTTAAGATATTAATTTGTGTGTTTTAAGTGGTTTTGTACCATTTGGAGCAATGAGTGATCGAAACAAGATTCTCCCCATTATATTGTCATACTAAACATGTTACATTTCCTTCTAATTTTCTTTGTGGTACCCATAACTAAACCTTCATGTAGGCATCCTTCACTTGCGTGCATCCAATTCAATATTGTTAACATGCATTCTTTACTGTTATTGGACAGTCTCTGGCTTTAAGCAGCCTCAACATGAAGTCAAGTAAAAAAGGAATTCAATTTATCATTTAAAATGTTGCTGTGTGATTTAGTATGTGGTTCAAGTTTCTAAAGATTGGTTAAATGCACCCCATACCTACCTTTTAGATACACTGTTTGTCATGATTGACGACGGAGAATACACGGAGGAGGGGACCCATATGCAGACACGAAACTCAGGAGACGGTATTAACAAATTTAAGTCGTATAAGTCCAACTTTGGTGCCAAGAACAACCTTATTCCGTCATGGATTCAAGAAATTACTCAGTCAATAAGATACTGTTGAGATGCCGGGCTTTTGAAGACCAGCAGAGTAAAAGTTAAGTCACTGTTGGGTTCCTTGCTGGATTCATCTTGAGATGTTTGATATTTGTTTACGTGACCACGTGAGTGTAGTGGCCACATCTATTTGAAAAAAGTTTTTATTTGTGACCATGAAGGCATGCTCCCACTACTGTAGCCTTTTCATCAAAATTGTTGAGTCGTGTGTCCCGAAGTGGCCTTCTGCACATCACTTAGCTGCTATTGTCTCCAGAGTTCCCATCAATGACTTTAATCCAAACGTCTGCCACTAATTGGTTGTTTATTGAACCAAAATTGTGCAAATTCAATACACTGCATAAAAGGCCAGGTCTGGCATCAGTAATCATATCATGTTCAAAGTTGCCTAAATCACACGTCTTGCCCGTTCTCACATTTGGTAAAATAGAAAGTAACTGCTGACTCACTGTCTACAGGATCAAGCTGTGCGTATAAACAGGAAGATGTGCCTAATAAAGTGGACACAGTGTAAACATGCAGAAAGGAAAAATATGCCTGTTATGACCCACCTAGTATTTTCCCCAAATCACTTTATTGTTATGACGCATAGACTTCCTCATGTTACATAGGCATCAATGTATTGCAGCTTTTCTAACCAGTGAGAGTTCTTGTTGCTTCTCACAATTACGTGTGAGTGTCATCACTGTTTAGCTGAATACCCTGTAATATTATTTCTTCTCACCATGAATTAGGGACTATGAAAATTACAGGCTGGAGGTCTGCCTCACAGTTTTATGAACTATAAGTGCTGATATTGATGGAAGGGTAATAGTAGTGCTCGGCCCAAAGTGTAAATAGTATCTAAGGTGATTACTCTTTTATCACGTGGGGGAAAAGGTGGGGAAGCACTTAAAAGAAAAGATATAATGTGATGGAGGGCAGCAGACTGAGAATGCTGTTTTTATTCCATTTGGATGCTTTATTAGTTTTCAGTTTTGGTCTATGATGGAAGACACATATAAAGTAGGCTGTAAGTCAGAGAAATTTTTGAGGTACTGTGCAAAAACTGCTTCTTTTTGCTTCTACTCCACTACATTTGTCTCCTCTACATTACTCTGACAGCTAAAGGTACTTTTAAAAAATTAAAATTATACATACAAAACATAGGATTGGCTGGTAAATATAATGAATTATTATAGATATAGATATCACGCAGTATATGAACTAGTTCAAAACAACTCTACCCCAACCGGCTACAACAGTAATATGCTGCTTACACATTAATGCATCAGTAGTACTAATACAATAACATAATGTCACCTGCTGGGGCATTTTCCTGCATGTATGCTTTAAGTGCTTTAAGTATTTATTGCCAAAAATACTTCTGAACTTTTTTTATTTGATTGCAGGACTTATAATGTAGAATTTTTAAATTACGATTTTGCTGTTACTTACGTAAAAGTGATTTTACATGTTGTTATAATCTCATAATCATGATTCATGTCTTTATGGTGCAATGTTTTATATATCTGTGCTGTTGTCAAATACTTTTATTTCTAGCTGTGCTCTATCAACAAGTGATGTTAAATGTTTTGCTGACATTTTTAGTTTATAATAATTAAGATTTTGTTTATATAGTACACAAACCAGAGATTACACAGTTCTTTAAGGGGGAGAAAGAAAAAGAGAACATTCAATTACACATAAAACAACCTGCATACACAGATAAATAAACATATTTACCTAATTTGAATAATCTTATTTTTAAAGAGACTTAAAATAAAAGTTGTCATTGTCAAACTCTAACTGGTTTTGTTATACTTGTCATGTAGTTATTTCCATTTTAGTATGAGACTGCATGAAAATGAGACGAGTCAATCTTGTCTCATTTAGGCACATTTACATTTTAATTGAATGACTGAAATAATCGCTATTGTGTGTGGGTGTGTGTGTGGCTGCAGATGGAAATTTACATTTTAATTACTTTTGATAACTGTTTATTAAAGTACATTATGAAAGCAAAATAAAATAGAAACAAAATGAAATATCTGAGTGAGTCAACAAGACAACAAACAACCAACAAAGTGCAGTTCCTAAGCTGCTGCTGTAGTGTAGTGTATATCCCCTGAATACTGTTCATGTGATCTTGAGATCTGGCAATGGTCCACGATCGGTTCAGCATCGCTCCACAGCTGAGGACTCCCCTTCACAGAAAAGCAGAACACAATCTGAAAGTTGCTCTCAATTGCTACAAATCCAATCAATCTGCATGGCAGCTCCTCTGTTCGCAGTTAAGCAGCTGTTAAATTATTTTGCTTCATTTATATCTCGGGGCTCTCGTTACGCAGAACTCCCTCTCTTGACACCCATGTCGAAGGGTTAAGATTTTTGATTTTCATCAGTGAGCCGTGCCCCCTCCCTCCCTCCCTCCTTCCCTCCTTCCCTCCTCTGCCCCCTTTTGCATTTGGCCTCCTCTCTCTGGGAAGCAGAACATATAGCTGATATCTTTCAATCAAGAGCTCTCCTGTCCTTGCAATCACAGTGTCATTGTTCGTCTCATGTTGTGGAAAGCTCTTTTGACAGAGCGCTGTGATGAATCACCTGGCTAAGGCATTTGGAAAAGAAGCCTTCAGATCCCATCGCCCTCTTTTTCATAGAGTTGGAAAAAAAACAACATTCAATTCATTTCTCCTGCTCTTTCATGTCTTCTGCCGCTTTTTTCGTACACACAGTGTTTTAAAAGTTATTCACTCCAAACCCTCCTCTTTTCTTCTCGCTGGGCTTCGCAAAGCAAATATCTGGCGGGTTTAGTTCATAAAGGAAGCGCTTTTACTTGCTTAAGGTGCTGACGGCAAGGCACACTCTGTTATGTTGGAGGCTTAGAAAAACAAAACTTCGCAGGGTAATTCTCCGCGGCCAAATTAAGTGGCAGAGGCTTCTAATTCTTCCCCGCTCACTCTGTGGAAAAACGAATCCCATCACTCCTTTGTCCAATAATCTGTCGCAATGTAGAGAAACTTGTGCTCTTTTTCAAGTTTGTCATAAAATTCTGCTGTTTTTCCCCCTCTTATATCAACTCCTAAAAGTGAAAAGAGGGACAAATATAAACTTGCAGGAGCAGCGTGTGAGCACATGATCAGGTCCAGGGTGAGTGTTTTTCAAAAGGCTGAACACATCATAGAAGAAACCGACTGTGGGAGAAGTGCAAATGACACTCCCTCAAACCAGGCAAAGAGAGTGATTTAGAGCACCTGTGATTCCACTACAGGAGAGCACAATGTGCTTTCAAAGCCTGTCAATGATCACTCATTCACTGCAATAGGCTGATTAAAAAACGCTGTTACATATATGCAGCACATCAGTATTTAAATCATGACGAGCAACGGATTATCCCGAGCATTTTCCTGTGATTCAAGAGCATCTTTTTAGGTTTTTAGCAGCTCTATCAGAGGGGTTGGGTTAAGGTGAGGGATGTTATGCATGGCAGCCAAAGGGAATTTATAGATCCAGACGCATTGTACCTGCCAGCTGTGCAGCGATCACTCCGCCCAATCCTCCAAATGCAGACATAACAACCTTCCTGAGTGATGGGATACAAAGTTTTGGACTGGCCTCCAAAAGCTCAACCTTAACCAAACACTGCAAACTTCAATGACACACAGATCAAACCATATAAATAGTGATATATTTATACATCAAGAAATTCCTGACCACACCAAACACTGAAACGATTTGCCAAACACCTCAGGGTATGGCTTTTTTATACACGGCAGAGCAATTAAAACGCCTTATTGCAGCCCTATACAATGCAGGGAAATTATAATGTGTTCTTGATTAATGTTTGTAAAGAAAGCCTGAAAGTATCGCACCCACCATACAAAACTCAATATTAGACAAATGTCAGTTCGTGAGAAGTTTTCTTAAGCCCTCATTTGAAAACACTACCTTGTAAATTGAAAGAGCCTCTTCCTATTTCTTGCAGCCTGAAATGTCTTGAATACAGGGCATGTTTCAACATTTCAACAAAAGGGCACTGCTATTTTGTCACGATTATTTTTTAGAGGTTCTTTCATGGCGATATTGAATGAAGCAATCTGTACAATTAAGGCACAGATGCTTCAGCAATGTGAAGTTCGGAGACCTGGACAAACCCTTTGCTGTCTGCAGCGGGAGGCCTGACACCTGGGCAAACACTGCAGCCCAATGATCTGTCATCAGCTATGGAAACCAGCACCAACCTGGTCGCTTTTGTCAGCGCACAAAAGAAAATGCCTCAAATTAATTTAGCACTCGGCATTCATCTTCTGTTGAGGCTTAAGACCTCATCTAAGCTTGCGAAACAGCAAGGGGCTCATGGGGCTTCATGTAAGAATTTTGGCTCATAGGTGAAGCCAAACACTGTTAAGACGTGACATGTTGACTGTTTCGTGAAGTATGTGTATCCTGTTAATTCAGACAGTTGGTAATACCTGGGATCTACGAAGCCCTCAGATGTACTTCTGTGTGTACCCTCCTTCTCTGATCTCTTTTACTCAGCCTTTCCTCCACAATGCCAGACCTCTTGAGGACATACAAGATAATTGTCCCTCAGACTTCTCTCTCCCACAGGCAACTTCAAACAAAGCTTTACCAATTCAAGATTATGTTGAGTATTGCAGTGATGACATGTTGAGGTGTACGGTGGCTGTCCTGGTGACGCATTGCTCAGACCTGATGTAAATATTCACACCGTCTGGAATGCAAATGATTAATATCGTACGGCATTTGAATGTGGTCATGTGTCACATAGCCTGGGCAAGAATCAGGAGAGAGATCTGCACCGTATTAAAAGCCCCCAGATATTTTAATACGCAACATTTCGATCGAACGGAGATCTTCTTCAGGCATTGTCAGATCCTACGTTGCAGAGTTAAAATTGCTTTGAGCTTTTAATACAGTGTGCTGATCTTTTTCCTGATTCTTGCCTTAGTTTTTTTTTTTTTTCCAGCATCTGAAGAAGTTTTTTTGGATGTGCGTACCCTACATCGCCGTTCATGTGTCATAGCTGATCATTTTTCTCTTAGTAAAGAAAAAATACAGACAATATCCAAAACAAAGAGGAGGGAGATCTTTTCAAGGATCCAACTTTTGATTCAAGTCGTACATCAGCTTTTCCAACTGTCATTTACAGTTAAACAGTTAAGTTAACAGCTTACAGTTAAGCTATGCATAAAAATAGACCATAGCAATAAAATAAATTTCCAAGTGTAGCAAGATAAAAGAGAATGATTAATACACTCAATGTACAAAAGTACCATCAGTGGTACAATTCTACAAATGCAAACTTGGTGTCGCTGCAAAGTTTTTTCTAGTAGTATGTTGAATCACAGAGAGCCTGTCCCTTAAGTATTTTTGGATAAGGAGCAAAACAAAGAACTAAAGCACCTCTGAGCAGTCCTGAATCCTAGAAATTACATTTATCTATTACTAATTTGGAACAGCAAATACACTTTTGTAGAGAAACATAATGCTAAAACCTTAACTTAAGTACTTTTGTTGCCTGAACGTAACCCCTGGCTGGACTTGGAATGCAAAACCATAATTCCATTCCATTACCATAATGCATCCACCCCTGACCATCTCCGCATTACTTGTATGAAGTAGAAAAATCTTGGTTTAATCAAAACATATTAGGCAAAATGTATTTGGAGGATATAGTTGTAAAAGTTTTCACCACAACAGAAGGTATGGTATTTTTGATGAGGTTATAGGACCAAAACAGTTAATGATTATAATAAAAGTAACCGTGAGACATTTACAACAATGAGTTGATGTAATGTAAAGTTTTTTCTGGATAAAAACTAGCATAAAATAAATTCTGTTCTTCACTGCTGAAGAATTAATTATTCACTATTATTGTTATTAATTAATTAAAGAGTCTATTTTGGGGTTTATCCCAAGTATCAGGGACACTTGCTGTAAAGAGATATTGCTGATGAATGTCCTTAAATCTCACTTGTCAATATAAGAGCACCGCAAATTCCAGGTGGATATCTCTGCAAATAAAGGAAAAACAATGTCAAACAACTGACTCTGACTTAGCATGTGCTGCATTCACTATCAACTGCACATTAACTGCAGCTACGAATACATCTATTGCAGGTATGGCTGCTATAGATTGCCACAGAGCATAGCACAAAAGGACTAACCTGAGTGCCATTTCCATGGTAACACCATGTGGCTTGGCTGCAATCACTGCAGCGTAGCTACAGTTGTCACACAAAGCCATTCAGACAGTCAAATGACGAGAGACCTTGAGAAGTAAGATGGAAGGAGAAGCCAGTGTGACAGGGCCTTTTCTTCTTAGCGGTGCATTATAAGGCACACTGCTCAGACTTGATCACACACCAGAGGAACTCATCTTAAGCTCTTTAAACTAGCCAGTAATCCACCAATATGTGCAATGTGACATGAATCTCTTGGCTGGAAAGGAGGGCATGCTACTGCATCGCATTCAGGTCACCTAATTCCTTGTCAGTATTATCCATCCCACATCCATGTTATTATTCTTAACAATACTTGCTTTCAGATCAAGCACTTAAAAGGGAGTAAGTGTATCATCTGGATTTACTTGAATGGCAGGAGAATTTGGCTAACACATCAACATGCAATACCAGATATAACTAAGATAGAAAACTAAATTAAATGTGCATTTAAAATAATTTGGTTGGATAAAAGTTTAACACAGGGTTAAATGGGAAAGAAACATAAAACATGTTACAAGAGGGAGTGCAGAAGCATTCATATTACAAGCAAATGCAATGTTGTAGTATTACAAACTCCCAAAAAGCCATTTCAGCAAAATCAATTAAAACAATTTTTAAAAAATCCTTCCATTCTATAAACTTGGCTAATTAAATTGTTTATGCCTCACTGGTTTGAAATACTAAAAAAATATGAACTGCAATGTATTGCTTTTGAAGGAAGGACTAAGATCTGCAAAAAGCCCATGTGCACAGAGACTAAGTAAAGGAAGTAAAAAACACTATACCAACTGGGTCTTTCATAGACATTGCGCATCCACAGTGAAAAGTGCCACAGCATCTTAACATATTGGCTCGCTGCTGTTTTTGTTCTTTAGTAGTATGTAGTAATGCTAGCGTCTTGCTGTTAAATATGTAAAAATGCTTTGATCAAAGGCTTAAAAACTATTAATGTGATGGATAAGAAACTAATTGAGTATTTTATAACTCAGTCCCCCAGTTTACAAATCCTTCCCAGGTCTCCATCAATGTAGCCAGAAGATGAACAATATACTTTGTCAGCCCACCAGTCTCATGGCCGGCTTCCCCGCAGGTTTCTTTTCAGCGACAGGTTAGCCACCAGGGCAGATTAAGCCTTCTCCCCTCCCCAATCATCCAGTAATACCAGCAGGCTGTATAAAGCCCATGTTGGGTTTTGCCTGTTGAATGGTGGCTTATGGCAGCTAAAGACCTCTAGAGGGGGAATCCTGAGGGGATTACTCTCACGTTCTCCATGAAGTGGGAAATCAAAACAGTCTTGAGCGTCTGGGGATGATCTCAAACATCCAGCATTCCCTCACATGCACGCACACACAGCTGCAACCATCACACACACACACACACACACTCACACTCACACACACACACACACACACACACACACACACACACACACACACACACACACACACACACACGCACACACACGCACACACACACACACACACACTCACACACACATATCTACGTTCATTTGCAATCATGTACAATTACCCAGTCGCACAGACACAAACGTAAACTTTAAGCATATTGGACACTCCCATCTCTCTTACCCATTGACACCCAGGGTTTTTTGATACCCAAGTATAGACGTCTAACAAGGGCCAACTCCACTCTGAGAGGATTAGTGTAAGTCGCACTGATAATGAAATCATGGGCTGAGTAGCTCTTGGGAGGATTTTATACAAAAGAGGCCTGAATTACTTTGTCTTTTCTTTTTTCCAATCCTTTATTCTCTATGGTGAGAACATTAAGAACAATATGAATTCTGAAACGCATGTCACCCTGTGGCCCCCCGTCCTTCTGTGCAGGGAACCCAAACATTTCCACCGTCCATAAAGAAACTGCTTAGCCTGCTCTCATCAGCAGCGGAACACATCGTCATGGCATTAATCTGCTGTAAGGCCTGCATCCTCTTTCACCACAAGAATTTCGACTGGGATTACACAGGCGATCAGCGTTCTCTCGCATAAATAGATTATTGCTCAAGGTACAAAAAGTAGACTGTGCTATGGGGAATAGTCAAGTGTCATCATGAATTTCTTAATTATCATAGAATCCAGTCTACATTTCCTGTTCAGTTCTTTGGTAGAGTTGCTGTTCAGTAACTTTTTGAATTGTATGGAATCATATGCAATAGTTCATGTGTTGTATTTATTTGTTTTTTGCGGGGAAGGCATTTCAGAAAAAAACAAACAGGTCTTTATTGTTATCCACAAAGAATGATTTATCGTATCATCTGCCGCACTAACCATATAAGAAAAGATCTTCTCATTTTGACACAGAAACACTGGGGGAAAAAAGTCATAAAATAGAAGATCGATTCTTTTGGTAATAAAGAATCTACGGTCTTTGCAGCTATTTGTAACTGTATATAACGGATATAGTCTTGAACTGCAAAACTAGAAAGACCTCTGTGAATCTCACAGGACTAAGATCAGAGATGTACATTTTTCCAAACCTACACTACCTACTTTGAAAGTTTTTCTTTGGCCACAAGTTGTCCATGACCTTGACCTTTGCTACCACACTAATTTGACCAACAGGCAGGTTATATTTACAGAACTCCTTCTATGGAGTTGTGAATGCACTCTGTTGTGGCTCTTGAGTCGTTATGTCATTCTATGTTGTGTCTTGTCACATTTCATCATGTCTTAAGCGTGTATGTTATGTTGCAGTATATTCTATGTTGAAGCCCTTCATGGTGCATTATGTCATGTTATTTCATGTCTTGTTGTGTCACAGAACAGAGTGCTGCATTGATGATGTATTTCTGTAGACAAACCTGGAAGTTAGCAACCAGGAAACTGTCGGCTCACTCGACAACAAAGATAATCTTCACAAATGAACACATTTTTGTGATTTTTGAAGCGTAAATGCAGCCGCCAGAAATAAGAAGCTAACTTTAGGCTGTAAATGAACTACACCACCCACTAGCTTCCAACTGATTTCACAGCATGATGACATTGGTAGTCTCAATAAGCCACTGGTTAAGACACTTAAAGGATTCAAAATGTGAGAGTGTTGCGTTTTCTGATGTATTTTATGTTGTGGAATAAAGCGTTTAAAGCCTGTGTTAACCGCAGACCTTTTTTGGACGTCTAACCAAAAACTCATTCAAAAAAGCCATTGACTTCTAGGGAAACGGAAGTGCAAAAATGTTAACTTGATGCTAACTTGCAGCATTGTGTCGTGTCACATTATGTCATGCCATGGAATGTCATGTGTCCTTTGACATGTGATGAACCTGTCACATCACGTCATGTGAACATATATTTATGGTACATTCATGGTGCATTATATTATGTCTTTTATACAGTATTATGTTGTGTCATTTTATGTGACTTACACTTTGATTCTGTGGTTTGTTATGCAGTGTTAGAAGCAACATATTTATTCAGACATCTCATTAGAAGCCAAACTTCATGCTGTGGAACACCATTCAAAGACCTGTCCACCCACACTATCACATCATCAAAGGAGGATTTTCAGGAAGTTATCTTTTAGCATTTACAATTAGACTGAGTCATGCACAAACAGCCTTTTTATTTTCTTTGAGGCAACACAACCATTAACAGCTGTAACTTGCTAAAATTAAACAATTTTGTTTGACAAACACTGTGAGACACTTGTCAGTGACCTAGGCTTCTTTAGTTCTGGTCAGAGGATACAGATTTTCTTGAAGCGTCCGGTCACAATCACAGTGAGGCTGACCTGTGGCTTATATGCACAAAAAGCTTGGGGAGAAATGTAGGTCAAAAGCTAATTATGTGGTCTGGCAAGTAGGGCTTATATCAAGATATTTCACAAGGACTACCACAGATCTGCATGCACATGCTTGCTCAAGACCTGTACCATGTGATCCGTTAGGCTATTATTTGTTTGGGTATGGAATACAGCCACACCTTCACCTCATGAACTTAATGGTCTTCAAAAGCCAAAGTCCAAACGTCAGCGCAAGCTGTCATGATGCTTTTGTTGACTTAAATCAAAGAGGGAATACGACAACAGCAATCTTATTTGTCAAAACCATCCCTTATGGAGGGTCTCACAGAAGAGCAGTAATTTAGGGATCAGGAAGGGAGAGCCACCTGATGACAGACAGAGGGTAAAAGGTATCTACAGGCCTTCCCAGCATGCCTCTGCTCACAGCCAGGAAGTACAGTTTCAGGACTTAAAGTTGCATTCCACAAGTTGCTTCGACTGTGATCTCACAGGAATGCTGCTCTCAAAGTGTGAGATTAATATTTAACACAACATAGGGTGAAATGCTGAACAGAGTCTGTGGTTTGTATGGCTGTGTTTTCTTAAGAGCTCTGCTGCCACCGTTATCAGGTTCTTATTCATAACAAAGTATTTATGGGTTGTCTCAAGTGATTGATGCACAGGTGGGCGTGTTGTTGTTGTCCCAGAATATACAGTATGCTGGCTTTTAAGGGCTAAGGCAATATTTTGCACTGTACAAGGATAAAATAAAGGAAGTATTTCTGATACAATCAAAATGGACAATTGTATATTCTGATATACAGCTTCATAATATTTGACATGCAGGTTATCAGTTATACTCAGCTCTATTAAGATGCAAGATAATCAATGATAACATAACAAGGCCAAGTGTTCCTAATAATTTAACTCCTTTAATTTTAACAATATCACAATCTAAGAAGGAAACCAAACTAAACTAACTAAAAATATATCGTCGACTGTATGTGTGCCATTAGGAAAATTGCATACTGCTGAAACTGCCATCTACTGTACAGTAAACAAAACCATTTAAATAATATATTTGAATTTTATATTAAAAAAAAACTCCTTCTTTGCTGTTGTCTCCTTGAAATCCCCCGTTTGTAGTCATGCATACAGCAACATTGTCCATTCAGTGTATATACATGTTGCAGACTGTTATAGAATATGACATAAACCACAAGGTACCATTTACTTAAATCAGGAGCAACCTGGGCCCTTGTCAGCTCCACATATTGCTATAGCAACAACAGCCTGGCCATTGAAATATGAACAATGTGATGGGGCAAATGGAGCAGGCTGAGACTGGAGGCGCAGTAGAGATGGGAAACTTCAGCTATAATGAAGATGCATCGGGTGTCTCCTCCAGTTCTGCTGTAAATCATTCAGAACACAAGTTATATGTTCTCCAGATTCAGAGGGATTTTGATAGATTGTCACCAAATTAAATCAAAAGCTTTTTTTTACCTGATGCAAATGTATTAATATTGCAACTTACTGTGCTTTATAATATGCAAACAGGTTAGGTACTTGAATGAATGTCACTGTAGAATAACAACACAAAGACAATAACCTGTACTGTTAACAGTGTGTTATGCAATGACCATTCAAAACATGTAAGAAAAAAAAAAATGTTACAGGATTATTTACATCAATATTCATCTTTTTGTGTTGGTTATTTTGTTTCATAAACATACTGTAGCATTGCATTCTGTGCTGGATTACTGTTCAATATGTATGAATAACAAAAACACACCATTGACAGGAAGCAGTGTTAGCTGCACGGTAAAAATAGACTACAGACGACCTGCTGTTAGAAGTTGGTTAAGCTAGCTCTAAATTCAAAACTTACGTGACATCAAAATAATCGATGAAGATATACACGTTCGATTTAACTTTAAAAACAGAGAATGAAACCAAAAAGTAGCTGGTTGGTAAAGAATGTGGAGAGTCTCAAGGAGTAGAAAAAACTGTTGGTCAAACATAACTCCCTCAGAGCGATCATTGCACTGATTGGGTGACAAAGATGAAAAAGGCCTTTTCAATAACTCAGACTAATGTTGTGTCTTTGCTCAGACCGGCTGTTGCCCTGGGTGCGTGTGAAATGCTTGGCGTGGACAAAGTAAACCACGGCCGGTGCCCATGCTCCATTGTCCTCAAAGCCTCCTAAAGAGGTCTCTTCACAGGTCCAGCAAACACACTCTCCAGACTCTTGGCATATCTCTGAAGATCCTCCTTTTGTGTGAGGAAACACATTACTCTCTCAAGGAGAGGAACAGGGGAAACAAGGCAGCACTAGTGAAAAGGCTTAAGTATCTCACCCCCCACCCCAGACCGCCTCTTCTCCTTGCCAGATGATAATTGGGACTGGAACACTTTTCTTGGTCCAAGCCTAATTCAGTGAGTAAATTGCAACATGGGAAAAACATGAATGGGGCCCAAGCTGTGTGGTGACTCAGCCACAGAGACGCTAAGAGTCGCTCTTTGTGGTCGTCTACAAAAGGGAAATGTTCTGTTAATCAGCATTGTTATATAAGTAAGTGTGCTTTCCTTCAAAACTATGTGATTGAATGCTCCCCCTTTATGAAAAATATTGATAGTGAGAGATGAGCATGAGTACTGCAAATATGATATGAGCATAATATTGGAAGACAGTCACAACACTTGTCTGTCCGGTTCATTCGCTCGTTTTCGTATAGAGAAAAAGTAAAGTGCTATGTGTGTAGTGTGACTGCATCTTTTGGTCATTTCTCACAGCAGTTTAATTCTTTGCAGTTGGCATGGCAAAACAATCCACACTGCTGACCTGACCAGCTTATAGTGAATTGTTTCCCTCTGGGCGTATGAACAAAAAAGTGCAAAGCAGATTAAAATTCAATGAGGAATGCAAAAAATGCCTCTCTGCAAGGATCAGCAACCGTCTAAACTATGCATGTTTACTTCACTGACACACAGAGAGGGCCAACTATGTAATGGATGCACCTCAGAAAAGGACTTGTAATTTAAGCAGCTACATAAGTAGATCATACTGAGTTTGCCGCCAAAGCTGCAGTATGAGTAGTGTTCATTTTAGCAGAGGTTTGGCTTTTAACGTGTGTATTCATCTGTTGTATCCAAAGAGGGCAAATCACAAGTATACAACTGTCAAACTGCTTGTATCCAAAGCCAACGCATATAAAGAGAGTGGAATTTGAAATAAAGGACACCATCACTTTAAAACCTCTCTTAGACAGTTAGCATGATTCAGAATCTATACTGGTATTGTATTTTTTTGCTCAGATGGTTGTCATGAAAATGCACTTACTGTCAGTGGAAGTAAGAACCATTTTTTTTAGCAGTATAGGCTATTGTTTTGCCTTTGTGAGGCAGAAAGACATATTGTGATATAATAGCGATTGGTGATGATAAGAAGCCAAAGCTCTAAGGTCAGACTTATTTCCATCACAGAGGCAGCGTCCAAGAGTGCCATAAGTTTATGATGTTCCTGTTGTCCAAGATTATATTTTCCCTTCAAATGTGATAATAAACAAAGTCAAGCAAATCTTTATGGGAAGTTTTTTAGCCATTAGAAATTACAGTTTGGTTACCCTTCGCTGTATTCAAAACATGTTGAGATTGGTTGTTTAGCATTTGAAATATACAATATAAGACCATGTCCCTACATAACAAACCCAAAGCACTAATGGAAAATCTGCAAGAGGAACACAGACTTTCTGTTCAAACTCATGACAGTTCTATATGATGACTGTGTGTGTGTGTGTGCGTGTGTGTGTGTGTGTGTGTGTGTGTGTGTGTGTGTGTGTGTGTGTGTGTGTGTGTGTGTGTGTGTGTGTGTGTGTGTGTGAGAAGCCAAATAGATAGCATGCAGAGGAAGTTATGAATGAAATAGCCTCCCTTCAGTAGCTACTAACTCCCTGAAACCTTGGGCAGGTCCTGCTTATACCAGGAAACAGATTGAAAATAAGAACAAGAATACACAAAAGTATAGCTTCAGGCAATCTCAGGTGATAATTTTCCAAATTGCTAGTCTCCTCTTTCTTCTGTCTCACCGTACAAGTTCAAATCCCTCACTCAGACAGACGACTCTCTCATTACCGCTCTTTCCATGCATGTGATATGAACAGGTAAACAGTAGCAGAAGAGTAGCGAACTGAACATGCGTCAGAACTAAGCCGCTCCGTGTTATAATATTACAAAAGAGTGAAGTCTGTGTGGACAGACTATTGTCACATAGGGTGGGTATAGATTAGCAAATAAATGTCCATTTTGAGATTAGAATAATAACCAAAGCATTTAACCATACTTTAGATTGCACGGTTTTCTGTTTTAACTTTTATGTACATTAGCACACCAGCGTTCCTGCTGCTGCAGTGCAAGGATCCTGGGAATGTGCTCTGTGTTTCCTGGTGTATTCTGTATATTCACCGCCCGCAATGGGTAGCAAACCAAGGGACATAAAGGATGATAATCTCCTTGGAATTCCACTGCATTTTCTTATAGAGACGAGGGGAGTGATGGACAGTGGGGTTGAAAGGTCAACAGGACCAGTTTGCTGAGGCCCATCTGTCGGCTCCTGCTCTATTTACGCACCATCTCACGAGTGAAAGGCGAGCGTCTCAAGAGCTATCCTGTTCTCATAACACCACAGCGCTTCATATTGGTGGAGGAGACACAGAGGGAAGCTTGTGGTGGTCTGTCCCCAGCTACCAGCAGTGTTCCCCCTCTACTATTCATCATCTGCTTGTCCGACGAGACCTGCAGACAAAACCTAATAAGCGATACACAAGGCTTCGACTCGAGAGGGCCTTCACTTTAGAGATTTGGAGCTTTCAGCTTTGATGCTGCAGATTTCAAGACACTAGAAATACATAAAAGCCGTACATTTGTTCTCTGTAAAAGGTAAACAGAGATATTTATAGACCACTTTAAGTAACAGATTTGACACATCTATAGAAGCACATGACGGTGATAAAAATAAATACAGCACAACAGACAGTGAACGTTCAACACAAATGCCAAGGAACAGGGTGTGTGCCCTTTCGAAAAGCAAAATTACAAATATCACCAAGAAAATGGGATTAACACTGTAAAATTGAATGTGGTTGTTAGAATTAGAGAGCAGGCTTCCCATTAGCTTCATATCAGCTTGTTTATCAGTTTCTCTTTTGTTTTGTTTTTGCCACATATCAAAGTAAACCTGAGTTCATATTTCAACTTCGAAGGGAAAAATGTCGTGATTTTAATACATTCACACCTGGAGGCTTGTCGGGTCTAAAATACTCTAAGTGCTTCAGCTACCTACCATTTTGACTCAACAGTGAGTCGTTTCATTGACAAAATCTATGATTATATGTTTTAATAACACCGTGCCACTCGATGAGAGAAAGGATGGCTGACTGAATATCAAATGGTGATATATACAAAATGAGATGGTTATCCCAGCCATTTGAAGCTATGATACTGTATTTAGAGTGCATTTTGCCTTAACTTGTAAAAATTACAGCCCTGGCTATGTATTTAAGAGGAGCTGACTACAGTCGGAAGGCAATATATGAACAACCCATGACCACATTAAACAGCACTTTAATATTTGACTTCAAAGTGGCAGAGTAAGAGCACCAGGAGAAAGCAGCCACAGCAAAAACAATAATTTCATACATCATTATAAATATTAGTTAAATTTCAAATCTACTTTTCTGTGGGATTTTATGATGTTTACCTTGTGTAATGAGAGGTTTGGGTGATGACTGTGTGAGAAAAAAGTCCTGCTATTTCTCAAAAGAGTTAAGATAATATGTTTCATATTTTATATGCACGATAACAGCTCAAGCGCTTTTTGCATCTGCCAGGCAATAAAGTATTCATTCAAAAAACAAAAGTTTCCACTTTTTTGGTTGATAATCTAATTAGATGAGAAGGTCAATACCACTCTTATATTTGTGCATTCTAGGTAAGGCTACAGCTAGCAGCCCATTGGCTTAGCTTAGCATGAAGACTGGAAACCATAGACTGTGTAATAAATGGACGTAGCATACCCGTCGGGGTCCGATCAATCAACTTAATCCAATCGTACTCGACTACGGCATTCACCATCTTGTCAGACTTTGACTCCGCCTCATTTCCTCTTACCAAAAAAGGGCATGTGTGATGCTGGGGGGAGGGAGATACGTCCATCTGGCTGACGTATACCTCTGAGGAGAAGTGAACGCCAACGGCTAGCTGTCACTCAACGACTACAGGAAGTCACTGCTCCCAGCTGAGAAAAAGTCAAAGCCCTTGATCGTACCCTTGTGGATTGTAGGGTCCAGGAATGATTTTAAGCAGGATAGATAGTTGAGTGGATCGCACCAGTTCTTTTGTTTGAATGTTGTTGTTTTTTTGTTTGTTTTTAGTGTAAAATTGTTTTTATTTAATTTCTTATTTGTAAAATGTTAATTGACAAGTGTACAGAATTTTTTTTTTTCAATATCAAAGAGGATGTAATAACAAAACACCCCTTTGAGCAATGTTCATTACATTAATCATATTAAGATGGTTGAGGGAACATCAGTCGCTTCAGTGGCATGAACCCTCCAAAAAGGAAACAATGAAGCTAAATCTTTAAAGATACCCTCACTTTGTGTTAGAGTTGTGTAAACTGGGGGAATTCCTATTGTTGGCAGATGTACCAGCAGGCCTAGAAAGACCTTTAGGCATCTACTGTGCAAGTCTTGGCTGTATACGAGACACAGCCTGAGGAGGTCAGACAAACCCAGATACAAAAAAAAGTCATCACACAAGTGAGAGAAGAAACATAAATTGTCTTGTCAACTCGTGAAAAAATGAATAATTATGTCATCTTAATTTGATACCATTCAGTTAATAGCTAGTATGAAATAATAATGTAACAAATAGGAACATCAAAGCTCTTTTAGACTTGCTTTGTGAAGGCAGAAATGAGCATGCCCAGACACGCCTGCATGAACATTTAATAAATCTTACATTGAGGGAGGAAAACCCTTAACAGATTGATTAACTGCTGACAGCTTTATGACAAAATTACTATTGTTGCACTCCGAGCACTCATCATTAGTTAAATCAATGGTAAGGCATGATCATTTATACTACACCGCACTTCTAGTGTCTCTGTCAGCCCTTTCATTTGGTCCAAGTCTATCACCAGTCCCCAGCAGTACAACACACCGGCTCTCCTAATAGCAAGTAGTTATGACAGTAGCTGTCATGTGACACCTAATAGCCTTTAGTATGTACTTTATATCTCAGCAAAGTTGAAATGCAATTTCTCAAGGGCTTATACAGTGCATTTTTAAACGGCAAACATTTCACTTCAGATAATGAAATGGGATTACATGTATGTAGCTGCTTAGACAGTGTTTAGAATAGAATATCTTTATTGTCATTGTACCATGCAACAAGACTAAGATTGCAACCTGTGTATTGATGCTATAAAAATAACTAAATAAGATGAAAATAAAAACATCGAGGTGACATCGTCCCTCAACTCCAACTCATTCTTGCGTGTCATGTTGCTAATCTGACCGTAAACAATGGAGGTCTTCGCCCGGATGTTCTTTGGTTACTCTGGAAAGCCTGAATTATTGGCCGGTGCCCCTAGATGCTTAATCAACCTCAGACCGATAGCCGGTGGGTTCTGAGATTGCAGAATCGTGCTTCAGTTTACCAGTGCAGTGAAAGAGCATTCTGAAATATATGTGACAGTAAATGCAACAGATTCATTATATTGAGATTATAATGGGAATCTTAAATGTCAATCTGGCAGTAGAAGAGTTTTATTTTATTTATTAGAGCCTTTATTTGCTCTTTTTTCCAAATGTTGTGGCGTATGTAATTATGAAATGGTCAATTAGGTGTTAAGGTCCATGAAATGTCATTTGAATGCTTACTTTTCTATGAAAATGTAAAACATATTAAATGTTGAAAAATGATACATGATTACATGATTTCCAAAGTAATTCAATTACTCAACAGCAAAAGTAATTAGTTGTCATTACTTGTTATATTACGTTAATTACTTTCATCCATCAGCAACTGGTTTAGCCCCGATGATGATTGATCCAGCCTACTCTGCCTCTGATTGGCTTACCCTGATATTTTCACCCTAACTGTAGCCAATCTCACTCTTCGTGACTAAACCTTACCAACCCAAACAACGAAAACATCTAGTACCAGCCAATAAAGTTGTGGGTTCATCACTACAAACAACGTCTCTCATGTTACAGGAAGTCATTTGTTGTTAATATAAAAGTATTGATCAGTGTAGCTTTAAAAATGTTGCATTTAAGTGCTTCCCATGTAATAGAATTATGCCATTAATTATTCCCATTATAAGTTATTTGTGCTGTCTTTATGTAACATCTTGAGCATTATTACAACTAGCGACAACAGGTGGAGAATCAGTGTGCTGATTCTTGTCTTAAACTGTAGCACATGTACCTGAAAGTGGAAATGAAGTGGAAAAACACCCCAAACAATACCAACTTGTGTCTGAGTGAAATGATTAGGCTAAATCACATTTGTTTGGCTAAAGCAGCTTAAAGCAAGAAGCATGCATCGCCAACAGCCTAATAACACTGACTGGTGAGGAGATTAACAAATACCAAAAGTCTGACAAAACAACAAACTGTTGGGTCTAATGGCCTCCTTCTGTCTGTGTTTATGTTAATGTTCATTGTACTAACATTTACTCATTACACTTACTGTACTCACACGGTCAAGGGAGCACATTTGTAGTAGTGTATACATCAGAGCATAAAAAAACCTTTCAGTTTGAATGAGGTATTCTAAAATAGTATTTAGCATGACATTTGCCGCCACTGTAATGAGGCCAGAGAGCCCAGATGATAACATTGAGTAAGTCAGAGAGCAAGGTAAGTAGCACCCAGTTTTGTCTAAATGTTTGGCAGAAAAGGTCCTCCTGCACCTTTACAGCTCTACTACCCCTGATGGGAGTCCTAGCCCACTGCTGGAGTTTCTTGAGTTTTGACAACTTCTTATAAGTGCTCACTGTGCCGGCTCTCACTCGACACATACACCTTTCAAGATGGGGCAATCCAATATGCCCTTAGCCTCGGGTCAGCCCCTTCCTTCAGCAACAGCCGCGCAGCTCCAGCAGTTAGTAACTTCATCTCATTCACATCATCTTTCACAAAAGGTGTGTCTGTTTACAAAACCCTGGCAAACGCGACACTTACCACGTCGGCGGGTACAAAGCCCCAGTCGAGTGATCCGGGCCTGGCAATGAAAGATGAAAGAGTGAGACTGGTGCTCTGAAGCACGTGTCTGGATGATGCTCTCATCTGCCTTCAGGTGGACAGGTGGAGGAGAAAGAGTGCAAAGACGGCCAAGCGATGAGGACAGTGAGGACGTGGGAGTTAAGCCTTGGCCAAGGTTGGGCTAACTTCATTTCTGTTTGATACACTTTGATATGTGCACTTCACCTGAGCCCAAACTGTGAGTGTAAGGGGCGATGAGCAGGGACTTGTCAGACGCTTTATGGGATGCGGCGTTTGTTTATTAATCACTAGGTTCTGTGATGTGTCTCTCATCACCCCAACAGGTATAATTAAGCTTTAAAGGGCATGGGAGGCTTGATGTGTCTGCAATTCATTTTGTTTTATCTCCTTGTTCCTTTTGAAGTCACTGCTGCGTGGGTAAGGTGTGAGTGTGCACTGCATAGTGTGTGTGTATGTGCACGTGTGTGTGCATGTACAGTAGATGAGTGTGAGTAAATCTCTGCATGGTCAGAGAGCTTCTTCATAAAGAATTTGTCTGTGGTTCCTATGTTGCATGACCTTCAAAATGTCTGCTTACACGCCAGCTTGTTTAGCCTGACACATCTTGTTTGGCCTCGGCGGATTCGGTTGTTTTGAGGAGTGACAGTTCAAAGGTTGTCAGTTTCTGATGGCCAGGTATTGTGCTGCTTGTATGCCATCTTGGGTTCCCAGCAGGCAGCTGCGGCGGCCTGTTTTATCAGCACAAGTATGTGACAAATGTTGGGGGGAAAACAAACACAGAGCCGTCTCGCCGTGACTGACGTAGCGCTATTGACCCTATCAAAAGGTCAAGCGAATTGGAATATACATCAGAGAAATGTTTGAATTTCATGAGTTCTTCCCCACTTCATCTCTCCTGAAATTGATTTGTGGTTTCAAATGAGACATGTTGAGTGGGACTTTATGTAGGAATGTAAACAAAGCAGCGCTGCACTTTACTAACCTTGATCTTCCATTTCAGCTCTCTTCTGACAAGAGAGATCCTCACATTTACCTTTAAAGAAAAAGAACACTTTTCACATACTCCTGGCATAACCACATAGTTGTACCTGAAATATCCACTATTATAAGGCAACGTAGGCTATCAAGAGACATTTGCTTGCTGTATGTAGGCCAAACTATTGTCCATACCTTCTGATGTGCTTCTTCTTGATTCTGTTCCATGTGAGTCTCTGTCAGCAGCAGGCAGAGGTGTGAAGAGATGAGAAGCTCACCTGTTTACTTTGGCAGTGGAGACGGAACAGGCAAACAGCCAGTAGCCTGTCACTTCTCCCACTGGATCCTCCGTTTGTGTCCCCTCATATTTGAGTGAATCAATACAACTCATGTAGAAATGTTACCTGGTATTGCACTACACATGAAGAGCACGGGTCAGGGGGACGTTTCAGGATCAGTCCCTCCTGGAGGAGCTTACATAAATTGAAGGCGGTATTTCACTGACATATATCACGTTCATGTGTAAAACTAGATCGTGTTACTGAGAGAAGATATTATTTTGGCTTATCTAGGGTAGAACAGTAGATTAATATACATTGTTGATGTGGAATGACATTATATCTAGGTACATCAGAAGGTTATTGTTATTGTTCTCCATGACTATATTTGTTCCGATGCCTCTATGACTCTTAGTTTTTCCAATATTCAACTTTCCCATCCCCCACCAGTTTACAAGATGTCTCTCAAAGTCTTCTGTACTCACCTGAATGCACCATGGGAAATGCAATTAAGTGGTGACAGTCAAACATCACATCACCAACTTCAAGCTTACAACTTACAAATCCATTCTTTGCCGCAGGACAAACCCTCACATTTACTTTACATTTTTATCTATTATAATTAAATCGAAAGTTATGTTAGGTATGGGGTTTATGTCATTAGAATAGAGCTATTTGATGCTCTACTTTAAAGCTAAAATCCATAAATAAACAATCATCAGATGATTGGTGGAATAGATTCGATGAGACATAATGGAAACAAAAACATCTGTGGCAGCACCTTTGGCACATTGAGTATCAAGTAAATAAGTGTTGCTACTTTACCTTTCATCACGCACTAAAATTACAACAAGAAACCTAGAGACTGTGCTTGTTTGGCAGAATCTCAACACGCTTTGAAGTATGCGAGCAATGGTGAATGACTTGCCCTCTGAATGATGAAGTAACATGTGCCATTTAGATGGCAGAGATTTGATGTTTTTTTTTAATGACCGGCTTCGCTTTTGACGATCAAATTGTCTGGGGTTGTTTGACTAGAGCAGATGTTTTTGTCAGCTTAATACTGAATGCTGGGGTGGGAATGAAACATGAGAAGTCGTATGGTTGCAATGCGATAAGGCAATGCTTTATTTTCTCACATTTTTTCATTTTCTTTTTTGCTGTCCGTTTGATGCCTTTATTAGCCAATGGAAAGTAGACAGTTAATAGAAAATAAGGGCAGAGAAAGATGGAGGAAAGACATGAAATAAAGGTCTGTAATATAACAGAGTACTCGGGAATCAATAAAGTGTGTATTCATCTTCTTCTTCTAACCCATCAGGATGTCCCAAGGCTTTCTTACTAATTTTTAATTTTACTTTACTTACATAAAGTATAAGTAAAGATGTCTAAGTGTTCAAATTTGGCAATTTCATTGACAAAATGTTGCTTTCTCATCAATTTCATCCTTTTTCTGGCTTAAGTCCTGAATGACACCATTCACACTAACGCCTCCCACCCTCTGCCTTACTTTAACCAATCCAGGTCCAGTATTGTGAGGGATTTGCCTCTCCCAAGCTCATACAATATACCATCACTATACAGTATGTACTTACTATGAAGAGGACCAGCCTTGGCAGAAGAATGAATCCCATTTGTCAAAGCAGCCCTAAATACAATTCTTTGTGTGTTTAGATTTGTGTATAGCTGTATGCATGTCGATTATAGTGTGTATATGTGTATATGAGAGGAAGTATAGAGGCACTTGCTTTGAATGACTTCAGCACATCTGCGCCCACATGACATCACTAGTTTCTCACACTGCTCTCGTTTGATCTTGTTCCCTTCTTCTTCCAGTCTCTTCCACAGCTTGGTAACTGAAGTGGGTTTTTTAGACATTACTTTGTTAACAAGGATTTTCTAGAGATTCTCTATGAGGGTAAGATCCAGACTTTGACAGTGCCTCCTCCAAATTTAATTGACTTCTTTAGATACTTTCGGTTGGGTCTTTCCCCAGTCCGTTGCCGAACATAATGTTTCCCATCAGACCCAAATAAATTTAACTTTAGCAATGTCATGTCATGGTTTGGGGGATGTTTTCTGCCTCAGCCTCTTGTACAGCTACATGGCAGGGTGAATGCAAATGTAAATGTGAACCTCCTTCAGCAACATGCAATACCTTTGCTGCAAATGTCTTCCAATCAGCCCACAATTTTCATGAGAGACTATGCTCCCTGTCACACTGCAAAATGGGTAACACAATTCCTTGAAGCTAAGAATATTGAAACAAGGAAATGGCCAGCCCAGAGTCCAGATGTAAACCCATAGAGAATTTCTGGAAAAAATCCTTGGCAACAAAGTAATGTCTAAGAAACCCACTATTCTATCAAATTCTGAACAATAAAATATAACAGTATTTCAGAATGAATTAAGAATTTATAATTTGTTCTCTAGTTTTGATCTCCAGGGAATGTATCTATTGATAGAATACTGTTTGTGCAAGTTGCAAACAATAAATCAATGTACTATACTAGCAGGATGGTCCCTGCTGCATGGTACACAACAGTATTCAATGGTCAGTATGTGAAAACCAAAAACTAAATATGTAAATATGTTTACCTGTTGGTTTTTTTGTTTTGGCCCTTTTTTTATTGTTGTTTGGCAGCAGCATTAAATTGTGAGCATTGGCTGGCTAAATATGGCTCTTCCCACCATGTCCCCACCCCTCATCACCTAAATATGGACTCATCCGTTATAGTACATGTAGGGTAGGAGGAGGAGACAGCGGGTTCCTGAGCAGACGCGGAAAGTCCCCAATTATGTGGTAATTCTAGAGAGTGGTTGTGATATTTATTCTTATTGCCCAAAGAACTTGGCATTTATGAGACTCACCACAAACACATTCCCCGCAGCACAGGAGAACTTCATGCTCTTTGCAGTCGTTCAATCAGATGAAACAGCAGCTGGTGCTGATTTATGGAGTTTGGAAGGAAGTCTCCAGCAGCCCTTATTTAATTCGGGTTCTCCTTTTAAAAAATGAAATAAGTTAATTACCTTTACAGTAGCTCCTCTTTGAGAGGGTTGATGGATGTGTTAGTAATTCTCCACAGCCATGACAAACAATGCTCTGTTTCCAGTCCAGGGATTATACTTTTTGATGTGTTGATCTTAGAAATATAATCAGAAAGCATTCACCTATTCCTGATTGAACTGGAAATTATATCAAACAAATTTGATGTCAAGTTGTCAATCAAGCATCTTATATTTAGGAGAATTACTGCCATATTGTGCCTGTAACACTCCTCAAAGGTCAAATGACTGCACTTTGTGCTTAAAAGGTATGATTTGACTCGACTGGATGTGCATTGTATGTAATCAGCATGGAGTCAAAATGTAAGGATGAAAGAGAATGTGCAGAAGTTACAGTGCTTCTCAGACGCAGCAGGGGCGGCAGGATTTTCAGTGCTCATGCCTTCACGGGGCACAATTTATGGCCATTATGGTGGTCTATTTCTAGCTTAAGTGATGGATTCTGCTCAATTATTGTCCATTATGGAGAAAGATGGTCGCACAGCCATGACAGAAGTTATTGGTTCCTGCTGCAGTGACATTACATTGAAATCATCACTGCATGGTTTGCTCAGCCACAAGTTACCCAAACTGAAATGATGTTGTTGTGTGATGGATTAGGGCAGAAGATGCTAACGCTTTTTTGCTTGTGATCCCTTGATGCATAGCCATTCTTGTAGCATACTATATCAGGTTGCATATCTACTCGAACATGTGAGAAGTTCTCTCAAAGGATGATTTTCTCATAAGGACAATATTTAACATTTCACCAAAAAAAAGCAAAGATTAGAGGAAAATCTAATATAAATAGGAGAATATTTTTGGCGTCATTTTTATTATTCACTTTCCTAGTATTAAGCCTAGTCTTGGGATCCCTTGTGGGCGTCCTGACTTTAGCTTGATTGGCTAACTAACTTGCTGCAGTAAGCAAAAACAGAATTACTTAGCAGTCAACAAAGCTTACCAGTTACTGTAGAAAACTACATTTTGTTTACACTCCACCAACCCCAGCCAAACCTGTTCATTGGTAATTCTTCATCCTGTAGCCTTTCTATGTTCAACAATAAAGCATAAATATATCAGGTTTATGTTTAATAAATTACATTTTCCAAAAGCCTCTAGCTTGAAGTGCATATTTAGGATTTCTTTTACAAGATGCTTGTTTTAAATCAAGTCTGCCAGAGGTAGTTTTTTCAACCAACTCATGGCACCAATACTAGCTTATTTAGCTAGCTAGGTACTGCCATTCTCTTAATCCATCCGTGGGTACTGCTGATCAAATCTTCCGGCAACTGTTGTCATTGTAGTTCTCTTTTCTCAAAGTCAGTGGGTTATTTCAAAGGCTTTTATGTGTCTTTAAAAAGGCGGCTGCTAAAAAGTGACTAACTGAGATTAAAGGTCATCAGGCCAATCACTCAGCTGGAAGCTTCAGTAATCACGGTGCAATTGTGGTATTGATATCCTAACATTACCTTTTTCTTCTGGTGATTGAATTCACGCTTCTAATGTCACAGATAAAAATTTTGTTCATTTGGGAATATTTTCTTGCTGAACAAAATGTGAAAGTATCATAAACTTTAGTTCCCCACAGAGTTTATTATCTGCAATAATCCAAAATCCAATGTAAAAATCACATTGACTTGTTGTCTAGGGAACCAGTTTAATGTTGACTTCCGGGCTGGCCAACAGAATTATGTCATCCCGGGGCGGCTGGTGGCTGGGTGGTTGGAGCAATCGCCCCATGTGGGGAGGCTGGGGATCCTCGGGCGGCAGCTGCAGGTCCGACTCCGACCTGCGGCCCTTTGCTGCATGACCCCCCCCCCCACACACACACACACACACCTCATTTCCTGTCTGTTCTATGTAATAAAGGCTTGTAAAACTGCCACAAAAAAGATAAATAATTAAAAAATAAATATGTCATCCCTGTATCCCCCTATTTCTCTGCCAGTGTGTAATTAGAGTGTCTCACCTTTATACCAATAAGTGTCTTAATTGAAAATGGACTGGATCTTGTGAGATGCATGGACCAGTGCGCTTTCTGCACGATTATTATTATCTAACAATTTTGCTAATTCTGCTAATTATCTAACGATTTTCCTACCCTAGTGCTGACCCATACACTATATATCCAATAAGTAAACCGTCCATTCTCCTGCTTTAAATATGTTAATGTCTGAATAATGGAGAAGAATTTGGAAATAGTTGGCGAGTCCCTATAATTCCTGGCTTCGGGATGCTGCAGTGGCTGTCGCCTTGCCAGAGCTCAGACTGGCAGTCAGCACAAACTGGAGGTAAGCGAGAGGGAGAAGTCCCAGCCAGTTTCACAGCAGGCCTCCGCGGGCCTCTGAATGCCACCGTAGCCCCCCAGCGGATATTAATCAAAATGCCCGATCAATAACTTCTCAAGTGCTAATAAGCACTGGCACATTTCGTGATATGTGAGCCCCTTCATCATTGTGATATGTGAGCCCCTTCATCATTTCAACTACCCAGAGATTTATAGGAAATCCATTGTTAGGTCCAAAGTATGAGGTAATGTAGCACTTAGTAAATGAAGTAAAACCAAAAGCCTGGGGTGATTTGTATTTCATTTACAAAGGACACGTCTAATCATTAGGAGCTCCATCTCTCTAAAAAGCAACCAAACGGCTGTAATGATGGCTGTGTTCTTTTATAGCTTACTTACTCAGCAATGACGCAGGAGATAACAGCAAATAGTAAAGCCTTGCCGTCCTCCACTCCTCACTGGTTCACTCCCAGATAGCCATGGGGGACTCCTATCCACCTTAGAGTCATTAAAGTCATGTTAAGGAAGCATTATGGGTCAAACCATAAAATAATTTGATTTTGTCCCCCTCCACTGTCTCCTATCAAAGTGATTGGTCTCCTGGTCATCTCACTGGCTGACATAATTGTTAATTAACCATTATGGTCTGCCCTCTCTCATCTATATCTCATAGCAATTACTCATTTGACAACAATGCAATATATCACCGTGCATGATGTATGGATACACAGACCCGTTTTATGAGTTTGAACTGCATCAGTATCATGAAAGTGTTGTGCATTCACTCACATCTAGGCGCTTTATTTACTGAAGTATTGATTACCGTCATGTTTGTCTCACATGATATTTCCTACAGGTGCCTAAGATGAATCCCAGTGGTTTAGTTTAAAGTCTCTGCAGCCTAAGAAGAACTGACTGTTCCTTTTCAACCTGTTGTCGGTGCAAACTTGCAAAGCAGTTACACACGGCTTCGTTTTTTTCTTTTTTCTTTTTTTAACCTTTCGCTTAAGTCATCAGCTCTTTGCATGTCAGGGTGAGTTGTCTTTTCAAAAATACCACAGATCAGGTAAAGAGGTCCAGGGGGAAGAAAGTTAAATAAAAAGCTCTTTAAAATGGTATTCATAAAGAAAAAGACAAACAATGTACTTGTTGAAAATAAAAGCGCACACAGAAATCCATTCTGATGACAGTTGGAAGAATGCAGGCTTTATGGGGGACTCGAGCCCCATCTTTGCCATATCTTTTAAGCATGATTATTTACTTAAAACAACAAACCAAAGCCCAAAGTCTGGCATTGTGGACGACAGGCCTTTGATTGAGCTCTGAGCTTGAATTCTTAACTAATAAATTGTTCCACGCCTTTGTCTGGGGCATTAACAGCAGTGGTCTGCGTTTTTCTTACCCTAATCTCAAGAATGCAGCAGCCTCTTGAGAAGCTCAGGGGTTTCCTCCTCTCCCAGAGCCAGGTCTTCACTTTGTTTTGTTAGAGGACTCCCTGGATTGACAGGCCTCACCGTTAGCCCTCTCCTCGGCCATCTGTTTTCACCGATTCTGGCTGAACACATCAAAGTCAATCAAGGCTGCAAAGCATTTTAAGTCACACACACCCCCGCACTGTGTGTGTGAGAGAAATAAAGCAAACTTTTCATCAGGCTCACAAAAAAAGACGGTTTGGACTGTGTGTTTGTGTGTATGGTTTTCCATGTAAGGGTGACCTGGGAGGGATCCCTTAGCTCACAGCACAGGTATGAGCAGCTTAGCTTTGTTCAGTGCCTACTCTGACGACAGCTCGGTGACTCACCTAGACACATAGACTAACCTCCTTTGGTCGGATTCCAGCTATTCACTGACAACTCCCTGACAATAAAATAATCATTAGTGAGATTGAGACAGCGCATAGTTTTCAAAGCGCAAAATTGTCTTTGTATGGTGATAGAAGGGGATAGACATATTAAATACAAGGGAAGATGTTGCTTTCAGGTAAATAGTAGAGTCTCTCTGGATTGTAATGAACCAACAGTAACATAAGATGGAAGTAGCCTACTCAAGTTAAGTACAAATACATCAAAATTGTACTCTTATGGTTTACTTAAAGGATGGGGGGATGTTCCCTATTTGTTTGGGATTTTACTTAGGGTAATGTATCAGTCGCTTATTTAGGATATCGCTCATTTGTTTTCTCTGTGGCTTGACAAACTTTTAACCCATTACAATATAAATTATTTTAAATTTCGTTTTTTTTATCATGAAAAAGTCCAGTGCTTGAGTAAATGTGGTTTATTCCACTACCATTTGCAAAGTAATATCATTACATAATTCAAAAGCCTTTAAAACAATAATTAATTAATAATTTAAAAAACGGAGATGCTTTAATGGGCACTTGAGGGATTTAAATTATTACACCGTTAAATAATTATGACCGAATTCATGAAACACTTTTAAGATTATGGTGTTTTAAGTTGGAAGCAATAACCAATCAGCTAACACGGAGGTCTCAGCTCAGCCAATCAGAGGCAGCAATGCGGCTCCGTCGTGAAGAGGAGGAGGGGCCTGGACTGGTTACCTGGTAACCACTCAAACACTATGTTGCTAGGATGGCAATGCGGAAGGTTTGTGTTTGAGCTGTTTTTGCCTCATTTTGTTCATATGTGAATTTATAAAAAATGAAAAAACTATGGCAGATATATCGTCCGAGTTTCTTCTACGTAAATTCGGTCTGAGACATCGTCCGACTTTAGGCTTGAAGCTCGTGTTGTTAGAAAGTTAAGTTGTCCTGTTGCCTGTTGTGCGCCTATCTTAATTACATATCTTAGCAAACACGTGTGTAACTGGGCTCCATGCGGTTCTGTGTACATGGAAAACAACCAAGGTACTACTGGTTCATGAGTAAAACGAAGCCAGACTTAACTCCTTTTTGTGAAATCAGGAGATAGACTGTAGCCAAGCGCTTTGTGTCGGTTTATAAAAGTAATTTCTTTGACACACTCGTTGCTGCATTAGTGAATCATCTCTGGCAATATCATTTTCCATTTGGCCACGCAGTGATTTATCCCTGCATGTTGCTATTATTGTGTCTAGGCGGTGTGGTTCAGAATGCATTGAGTTGTATTTATTGCCTATCCTGGTCTTAGATAATTATAAAGTCTACATTTGCTACTTTGCCAAGGTTATAAAGTTTTGCTGTGCCTCATGCAGCACTTTAATGCAAATGCAGTGATGAGCATTCATATATTTTACAGGGTCTGACGTCAAAAGCGAGCAACAAGTTGGTGATCACCTCAGTGGCGTTTCAAGACCACATCACACGCAGCCTGCTGCATCCAATAGCATCTGACCCTTTTTTAAGATGCAAAAGAAAAGCACCCAAAAAAAGAGCAGATGAAAGGGTTCTGCAGACACGGGCTCAGCAAGAAGAGAGAGAATATGTGCTCGATTCACCTCCACGTACTTTAACATTGGGTAAAACAAACACTATAGAAATTCGCAGAGACTTTTTTGTGACTATATAAAACCTATATTTTTATTTCCTCTAGCTCAGAAGTTGGGTTTGGTGGCCTCCCCTTCAGGGAGACTGACAGAGGACCAATGGACTCTGGTCAAGACTAGGTCCGTTCAGCAGGGGGACTCAGCTCAGCCCTGTGCAGTATGCAGGGAGGAGTTTTGCCTTCAGCCTCAGGTATTCCCCCAACACAGTAGCTACTGTTAATACTTTGTGAGAGAGCTCTTTCGTTCTTTTTGTACATGTTCTGTCTGTCTTCAGGGAAGTCTGTGTTTCCGTATACACACATCAGCACACACACAAAACCACCCCCAACCACCACATCCCCCCTGCAGTTCCTGTATGTTCTAATCTGTGTAGACAACTGTACAAATTTACCCATACTGCCTTGGAACTCAACTGTGACGTGATGATGTAGCAATCAGTGTGTTACTGTGAGGGTCATTCAGGCTTTTACACCTTTTCCGATCCCCTTTTAAGATGCCAATCTCCTCAAGAATGCGGCACTAGAATAGGCTGCCTCACAAAGCACAGTTGCCATAGATGCACGTGTAAATATTAGTTTGACTCAGGGAAAAAAAAAGTTAATTAGAGCAGGCTAACAAGGGAAAGTGACAGGAGGGAATCTTTGTTGATTTGGCATTTTCCTGCAAGCCTTCATATTGTAACAATGCGTTTGTATGCCACAGTCTTGTGTTGCATTTGAGGATAAGTATGACAATTAAAAATGCTTACAGCAGCAGTTGTTCTGAGTCACTGCTGTGGACAGATATATTTGCTTCTCTATCCAGTATCCTTCAATACCTATCATAGGATTAAGAAATAAAATGTTACACTGCTTTTAGCCTTAAAGCATTGTGAAATTTCTCTGTGGTCTGATGGCTTGTCGAGCTCCTGGAAATTGTACACTGCAGGGGGCCCTTTCACTGGTGATGGAGTGTGTTGGTCAGGCCAAAAACAATGGGAAATCAATATGCCTCCCCTCTGCCCTCTAGAGATCTGAGTAAACTGGTTTGTGTGCCAAGCCCCATAGCTGTGGCTGTCTCCTTTCAGACGATAAAAGAGTCCCTTTCACAGGTAGAGGAGACTATAGTCCAGGTCCCAGCCGGCCCAATGGGGGTCCTGCTGACTCCCTCTATCCTCTGAGCAAATAACACTTAAAGGCAGATACACACATTCACATACGTGCATGAATACACACATTTAGAATGGCTAAAGGCTCACATGCACACACAGCATGTGCACAGACTGTTTACTGTATGAGAGCTTTTTATAAGCACTTTAAGAAAACCTGAAAACCAATACACATTCAGAATCAGCAGTATCCTCCGGGCACATTTCAACCCATATAGTCAGTAGACCTATCAAATCTAAACTCTTTAAGATTTGGTTTAGATGCTTCTTCTTGTTTAATTGCATGATGATACAATTATCATTTCACATAAACTAATTAACTCATGTCACCATTTCTTTTTAGGTGTTGCTGTCTTGTTCTCATGTTTTCCATAGAGCATGTTTGCATGCCTTTGAGAGGTTTTCTGGGAGGAAGTGCTGCCCGATGTGCAGAAAGGAGCAGTATGAGACTTGGGTGATCCACGATGCTGCTCGCCTCTTCAGACAGCGATGTGCCACCAGGTACATGCACTAAATTTACAAAACAAAGGCATTAAATACTTTGTTTCAGTAATTGTGCAGAACATTCATGGTTTTGTGCATGCAAATCAACATCTTTCATCTAGTGCTGAAGGATCAGATACTAAAATATGTTTTATACATGAAATACTCAAAATAGTCCAGCGTCTGTAAAATAATTGAATGTATATAGCACACTTTATAATGAGTAAAGTCAACCTTTACAGTAAAAATGGAGACATGATCAAAGTTTTTTTGTAATCAAGTTGTCTATATGGCTGTCTAAGTCGGGATGAAAGGGGCAACAATTGCTATTCTAGCTTGGTTAAGGTTTTATATATTGCCGTTGTCGTACAGACACATTGTAAGTCAAAAAAATGTTTTAGAAAATGAAAAAAGGCTCATTTTCAAAAAGATTTATTGAGCTATTTACCGCAAACAAAATCATCTCGCCACTGTTAAATTAAGCTCTGCTGTGTGCAGCAATTCATTCAAGGTGGAAGCAAGGTGGAGCTGTATGAGCTTTTTCCAACAGTTTGAGGATCCAATGGAGCTACAAGATTAAGCCACAAGCTGTTTTTAGTACTTTTTTTTGGTAAATATTTGTAAAACCCAGAGACAGTTGTAAAGGGTGACCAAAAGAAGTGATTTTATGAGAAAAAAAAAAGGCCCTAACACGAGGATAATGGCTTCACATAATCATAGCAATCAATAAATATAGTGTTCTTCAAACTTCTGCAAAGCTTGACTTTTACCGTGTGTGTGTGTGTGTGTGTGCGTGTGCGTGTGTGCGTGCGCGTAGAATTCAAGCATGCTGGCGAGGCTACGTTGCTCGGAAGAGGTACAGAAAATTGAGAAAATCCATCTGCCCAAGAGACAAACGGCTGCGACGGAAATTCTTCGAAACAAAAGTGAGTTTGGATTTCAAACCTGCAGTGATAACAACATTGTCTTATAGATTGATCATGCTTCTTTGGATCACACTGAACATACATAAGGTCACATTACCTAGCATCTGTCTCTTCAAGTCTATGTTTTGTTCCTGCATTTCACTCTGACATTTTTAGATTGTTTAGTTGGTCAAACAAAGCCTGCAACGAACATCACATCTTGAGGGTTGAGACGTGGGTTTCAGGGACTCACTGACCCCACTGCTAACCTACGTACACAGACACAAACACACACACACACACACACACACACACACACACACACCTTCACCTGCTCTCACCCTCTCAAGCTCCTTTGATGCTTTGTGAATCATACACTGTTTGTCCACTAATGTGGAGAGAGTTTTGTGTTTTAGTCAAACAGTCTGGACATTCCAGGGTCAACACAAAAGCCTGATGTCTCCTGTGCATGTTTGGGTTCTGGTATTCCTTCATCTATCGATATGTGTGTGTGTGTGTGTGTGTGTGTGTGTGTGTGTGTGTGTGTGTGTGTGTGTGTGTGTGTGTGTGTGTGTGTGTGTGTGTGTGTGTGTGTGTGTGTGTGTGTGTGTGTGTGTGTGTGTGTGTGTGTGTGTGTGTGTGTGTGTGTGTGTGTGTGTGTGTGTGTGTGTGTGTGTGTGTGTGTGTGTGTGTGTGTGTGTGTGTGTGGCGAGAGAGATTGTGTGTGAGCGTGTGCTCTGTTAGCGGGTTGGATGGGAAAGGGTGAAGAGGTGAGGTTGACCAGGATGTTTGGATACCTGACACAGATTGTCATTTCAGCCTTTGTTCTCTGGTCCCATTTCAAAGCTATAAATCATGCATCGACTAGACTTGATGGAGGGATTATTTAAAAGTGGCCTCAAGAGCGGCCAGTGGATGGGGTCGTTTTACTCTGAGGCTGTGATGCCTTCACGGTGGCTTACAGGAAAAGGGAACATTGCCACCTAGTGAACCTCCCCCAACTGAGGCCTCAGATGACCAAAGACGAGACTGGTCAACATATTTTTTGGGATGCAGAATAATGTCCCACACAAATCCATCTCATAAACCTGCTTTAAAGTAGTCATAGCGCCAACACATGCACTGTTTGCCCAATGTCTTTAAGAAGAGGCCCTATTTATTTCTGTGTGGAGGGTTGTAATCATGCAGAGTGCTCCTGCGCCTCAAAGAGGCTGATTAAGCATAAGTGACAAATGTGTGAGGACACCCTCATAATGTGTTGCAAGGGTCGGAGTGTCCTACCCATCCCCCTGTCAGTCTCTATCATCTCCCCTATAAACCATGCCTTAACATGTCACGTAAACAGAGACACTGCATTTACTGAGCCAATTAACTCTGTTTTAACACATTAGGCCATGTCCGGGTCCACGTTTCTTTGGATGGAGTCATAGACGTTGTCAGCCACTTTACATTCAAGTTGTGTGATTCAGTGGTTGTGGGTGGTCATGAGATTGTCTCATATCTTTTGTCACACCATTGGATGATCTTCAAGAGCTGTGAGCTGTGCAACACAGTGCTGACAGGTTTGATTGACTTGATTTTCAAGAGGAAGACTTATTTGCTTAGCTGACTGTAATGCAAACAGGCGTGTTAGTGCTGGGCTGGAACCTGTATGAAACGGAGACATCTATTCTTTCAGTTTTCCTTGTGATAGCAGGAGGCCATAAAGCATCTTTGTACCACGAAGCCACAGATGTTCTTGGAAAAATTAACACCCATGTATCAGGTCAGTTTCACAAATATTATCAAATGATCCTGATGCCCAGCTTTCAATTTTTACTCACTTTGGAGGTCCGACCCTGAGTCAACACATTAAGGGGGACACTACCGACATCTAGATGGATTGCCGTGAGATAACGCCTCTGCGCTCCACCTCCTCTTCCCCACTCTGTCCTCTTCCGTCCGCATCTCCTGTAGAGCAAGGCAAAGTTCACCAGAGGCTGTACTGTTTGCATGACTGTCGGAAAGTCCGGCTCATAAAACCCTCCATCCGAATGGTCAACAGTTGTTTAATTAGTGATAAAAGCCTAGCTGTAAAGCAATTCTGATGTCACTATGATAGGCTCAGGGATGGAGTTTGTACACACACAGAGAAAACAAGTGCATGTATTCAAGCAGATGATGAAGCTAATGCTTCTTTAAGCACCATTGCCATTATCGTATTTGTATAATATTTTGATGAGTAATTCATTATTTTTACATTGCCTTGTTTCAGCGTCTCAGATGTGAGATTTGTGCTGCTTTTCTTTGCCTGGTGATAGTAAACTAAATATCTTCAGGTTTTGGTCTGTGGTTCAAGCAGTTTCAAGACCACCTTGGGCTTTAGGTGTTATTTATATTATTGTTATATAAGGAACCTCTAAAAGAAAGAAGAGTCATTACGTCACTAAAATTGACAGACAAAGATGCTATATTACAATCAAATATACGTGTATCCTACCAGCTTGGCCCCAGTGACGCAATGACTCTTCCTTCTTTGAGAGGTACTTTGCTTATCCCAAGGGTCAGTTACTTGGTGTTTTTTTCCAGAGCTTTCACTCACATCTTATGATCTTCCATCAGTGGATGCAGTTTGCTCAGTTGTCATGGAGATGGTTATCATTTAATTCTGAATATGTTGTTGCCTATGTTATATGCAAACATTCATGTTAACTGGTGAATTGCATAGGGATGTTGGAATTTATATTGTGTCAGGCCGAATAACGCACCTTAGCTGTGATATAATCACAACATACCACGGCCTGTCGTGAACTATTGCTTAAATAGCCTATCCATTGTTTTTGATATAAGCATTCATATGCAGGCATTAATTGTTGCCTAGCAACAGCTGCTGTAAATGTAAGAAGACAGATTAGCCCTGGGAGGACAGACAATGAACAGAAGTCTTTAAAATCGGTCAACCTATAAAATAAGCACCATGTGTAATATATACTCTCACCAGGTTGCCAAAATGCCATCATTTCTAAAATGAAATGAACTAAACGGTAGCTACGGTCCTGCCTCAAAAGATAAGAGTTACGTCTACCCACTACCCAAGTGTAGGACCCTGTTTTCTGGCTAAACTGGTCCAGAAATGTGCCAGTTAATGCATTTGAAGTGATTATAATTAGCATAGAAGTTATTTTGGAAGAGAGATTAGTTATTCCATGACATTTAATTTGGAACGGTCGCAATTCATTATTAGTTTAATTATCTGCCCAAACAAGACAGAGGAGAGAACATGTTTATGTGAGTGTGTAGAAGACAGAAAAGGTGTCAGAGATTTTTTCACATTTCCCAGCACTGTCTTTCTTTTTTTTACTGGTTTCCATTAATTCTCCATGTTAGTGGGAGACGTGACTGTATTGATCTGGCTGTTTAACAACTGCACCCTGTCAGCATGCCTCAGCGATTACAATACACACAAACAATTAGCCTTCGCCGAAAACACGACTCTATTGTGTATCTGAATGAAACATGCCTCCTTTGTGCCACTAGAATGGTTTTTCTAATTAGTTGCAGGAGTTGAATGACAGCTTTGTCCGATACTGTCACACCGACACGGAGGCTTTTCTGAGTGATATCAACCGCTCCCTGTCATCAAGCAGACGAGTGTTCCAGCAGCTGGAGAAGAAGCACGTCTCTGAACCTCAGGAGAGCGACTGGGACCGAATACAGAGCCAGGTCAGGAACGAGACACACTGCTGAACCAGAAGTCACTTCTATCATTTAAAAGGGGCCCCTAAAAAATATCAAGACCTAGCCTTCTTCTCTCACCCTAGCCTTACCCTTGACATGTTAATGCTTGCATGGGGACGACAGCATCACAGCTGTGTATAGAAAGTACACCTCCCCAGAGGTGATCATTCACTTCATCAAATGAATGGCAGTGGATAGGCTAATAATCCTCAGTGTTTACAAAAAACATGAGCCAGTCTGATAATGCACGGCTGGCTTTTCATCGCCTTGACTGCTGTGGAGGAATTGAAAAGACATTAAGATTTGCTGTTCAATAAGGCTCCATTGTTGGCTTTCATTGCAGCCAGTACCATTTTCCATAGAGGGGGCGGTGTGTGTGTTTGTGTGTGTGTGTGTGTTTTTTTTTTCCCCTTCTTTATCTGGTGTGAAAAGGTTGAGCACAAGGCAGGAGTGGCTCAGCCTTGACATGGAGCATCAAACAGTGAATGTGCTTTCAACACATACCTTGCACCTTTTTCACGGGTGCAAACTCTATAAAGCGGAGTGCAGCTCGTTATGAAACATTTAACAGCCGGGCATGTTGGGCCCTAAATACAGGAAGCTGTCTCTGGTTAATCATTGGCGAGCAGTGCGTGTGCTGCTTTGTTTTTATAAGGATCACTGATAAACATGTTATCACCTTGTGTCTGATCAAACCCGTCAAGTAGTTGCTAACGGATTTAGTTTAACTGTGGCAGTGGAAGGAATAAAGTCACTGTTATTATCCTCTAATCAACAGGACATGCAAAAGAATGAAATTTTGAATATTCTTAGGGTAGTCAAACTTATATTGTTTGTTTCCAATTCCAACAGGTTAACCAGAGAGGTGTGTGGGACTGCCCCATCTGCCTGACTGCAATGAGCAGTCCAAGTGTCCCGACAGGAGCAGGTACATCCAGCCGTCATCAACGCAGACACACCGTGCTTCTCTCCTGTTCCCACCTCTTCCATCAGCTCTGTCTGGACGCCTTTGAGGCCTTTTCTGTAGAAAGCAGACCTTCCTGCCCCCTGTGCAGATCTGTCTACCACAAAAAAATTATGCAAGATGGCATTTTAGATCATCTAGTGTAGTAATATGTAAAACCTTGAGTACTTTGGGCGTGAATATAGATATGTTTGCACTTGGGCCCGTGGGGTGGGGGTGGGTGGCCCGTAGATAAATTGAGTCCACCAACAAAGCTCTGGGTGGAGAAAAGGCACTTGCGAGTATTTCGAATTGTGTTCAAAGACAAACTCATGCTTAATTAAAATGGTGTAATTTGCTTTATATGTCTATCATGGTTTTCATTATTTTTGGGTAAAATAGTCAGTAGCAATCTATAACAAAGTATATGCTTATTCTACATCAACTATAACAACTATAAAGAAAATAAATTCAAATGATAATTCAATTTTTTTTCTGTATTAATGTCATGTACAAATATGCGATGTTATGCGTATGTGGATGTCCAATGTCAAGTCTCCATTTGATCACGTGATGATACAATGCGTTACGAAACAATATATGATATCTAATTAAGGTGCAAAGGATGACACGCTGAGTACATCTGTAGCTGCAGAGCGAGTAGTCATGCATTTCAAACATGAAGTACAGAAGTAAGAAAAGACGAGAGTGAAGAGCAGGAGAAGGTGGTACAGCAACTCATTCGACTGTCCATCACAATGTCAACACAATGAAAATGTATACGCCCAATGTGGGGTGTGTGCTTCACTAACTAGTGTGGACTAAGAGCGTGCTCACACTGTCCTCCCGGACCGCGACCCGGACTTTAGGGTACTTGTCCCCCCTCCCTCTCCCCCCGCGCCCCAGCCCCGTTTGTACTCACACTGCCTGGGCCTCGGCCAATGCTTCTTGCTGTCCATACGCCTTCACGCCGTAACACGTCACACGCATTGATCGCGTGTGTGTGGCTTTGTTTACAAATCTTTCCATAGACCTCAGAGTTTTTGTGCGTCTTGTCGACTGTTTTTGAATATTTTCATCCGACCAAATCTGCAGTAAACACTCCACCTCCGCTCCACACCAACGTGAACCTTTCACCGCCATTGTTGTTGTTGTTAAATGTCCGCGCATGGTCCGTCCTTCTATTTACATGTCCGAACAGGCGGACATAACGCTACTGCTGTAGGGCTCGTGCTCGTGCTCGTACACTTGCGCACGCTCGTGCTCGTACATGTGCAAACGGCTCCGCTAAAGCCCACCTCTTTCAAGCGGGCCGTGGACGGTCCGCTGGCCGCAGTTGAGCGCGGAGCGGGTGCACTCACACTGCTTAATGGTACTAGGCTTTAGCTGAAAAAACGGTTTTGGCCGCGGCCAAAAGGACAGTGTGAGCACGCTCTAAGGCATCTTCCATCTGATATCTTACAGTGAATGAGATTTAAGCAGCAGTTCCACATTTGGGGAAATACACTTAACTTCCCTTTTATGAAGCTGGAGTTAGGGAGTGAGTAGAGTAAGCAGCTGGCTTGGCTCTCCAAAGTTCCAAAAATTCCCCAATAGGCCCTCTGAAGCTCACTAATGGAATAACACTTTGTATTTATTTATAACAACTTTTGGTTCTATCTGGAGGTACATGCCATTTCTTGGCAAACAGCGGCAAATAGCAGTAACTTCTGCAGGCTTGTCACTGTGAGGTTGCCAGGCAACCTTCTGAGACTCCAGAAAGTCAGTGTTCCCTGCCGTTGGTCACCGTGAAATAGTTACAACACGTAACTCTCTGTAAATTCACAATGGTTCTTTCTACATTATTGTTGGTGCGCTGGTTAAAGAAGCAGCTTCAGACAGTCAGTCAGACAGAGGCTCCTCTTGCTTCCACTCTTTATGCTAAGCTAAACAAGACCTGACTGTAACTCTATACTTACACTAGAGAACAAATTATAAATACTAGATTTATTCTGAAATACTGTTATTTTTTTATTGTTAAGAATTTGATAGAATATCCACTGTGGCTATACTACTGCTGTACGAGCATGGGTTTTTTAAAAGAGCAAAATTACAGAACAGTAACCACTGTCTCAGAAGAGAAGATTTCAACAATGTTTTCTTCTACAGGATTCAAAAATGAATAGGAAGTGTAGAGGCATTTGCTTTGAATGACTTCAGCACATCTGCGCCCACAGGACATCACTAGTTTCTCACACTGCTCTGGTTTGAGCTTGGTCCATTCTTCTTACAGTCTCTTCCACAGTTTGGTAACTGCCATTACTTTGTCACAGAGGATTTTCCAGAGATTCTCTATGGTTCTCTAGTTTTAGATCTGGACTCAGACACAAATAAATTGAACATACTCTCATCACTGACGTGCACTCTGGACCAGTTCTCCTCTGTCCACACAACATGTTCCCCAGCAAAGGCAAGTCTAGCATTAATAGGCTTTCTGATGGTGAGAGGTTTGGTCACTGCAGAGCGGGCTTTCAGTCCACCGAGACACTGTGCTAAAATAACCTGACCTCCAGAGTAGTGCACGATTGAGTGGTGTAAATCCACTCATCTAACTCCTAAAAATAATAAATGTATGTCCAAAAAGTTAACTCATCTGTCAGTATGTCTAGGTCGTCACGATGAATGAAAAGATGTTCACAGAGCATTTTTCTACTTTTATTTTTGAAAACACACAAACATCAAAAATAACTAAACGTACATTTAGCAAACTGAGAAATCGTAAAAAATACATTCACAAAACATGTACCAAAATGACATGCAGTGACTAACTGACATACAGACAGTACAGAAAAAAGCTGCTTCATTTACAGTACAGGCCAACTCTCAACTTTTGATCCCCCCGCACGACACAGAGATGTACTGTAAAGGCAACCAGAAAAGCTTGCTTGAATAGAAAACGCCACCCCTTAAACTACTGCGAGGACTGCGATTGTGATGTTTTATTAGGTAGGTGACACTTCCCTGCTAAGGTACGCAGAGCCCAGTGTTACCAGTCTGCAGCTGAGTGGATGTTTGCGCATCCACGATGGAACACGAAAGAAATCCATCTTAAGCCATTTTTAGTTGATTTAGTTCATCCAGATCAAGACATATATTTCTTTTTTTTACTTTCACAAATTCATCCAACAGTTCAAATTATCTTTTGCCAATTTACACTCTTATCATTTTTGCTTTGCCATAACTGCGGGCTATATTGATGGCAGTATCCACAGTATCCAATGATCAGCATGGTCCTAACATCGATAAAATAGCTGTACACACGTACTAAACAACATACCAGAAAATCTACCAAATGTTACTGGCAGTTAAGAATTTGGGTAAAACGGCTCTCTTGAAATGGAATTTCTGGCTATGGCTGCATAGATCACTGTTTACGAAACATTCTCTCGTCCGATTTGCTTATTTGAGGAGATGGCTTCAGCATGAGTTTCGTGATTGACAATTACATTTTCTTTAAATCCAGTCTTTGTATCATAGCAACAACCAATGGCAGACAGCTTTGATGCAAAACATTCCTTGTCCTAGGAAACAAAAGTTTCAAATGCATATATAAATTAAAATTTCCTTCCTTCCTTTTGTCCTCATGTCACTTTAGTCACCATGAAAACACATGACATCGGCGTAACGCCATAAAAATATATCACTCAACCCTATCCTAGCAAGTGCTCAAGTCTTATGGGTAATGAATGAGTCTCAAAATGGAGCCTCTCACTAGATAAGAGCTACTGTGACAACATTCATGGCAAAAAAGCAATGTGTACGTTATATCCAGCTGGCTTGAGACTAGAAAGTCGGTGGTGTACAGGGGATCACAGTGGAACTGTCTAAAGACGAACAACGTGGATGTATACACATATGTACATGAACATAAACAAACACAGAACAAGAAACAACCTTAACATTAAGCCCGGAGACGCTTGTCGTATAAGGCATTTCAGGTGACATTACATCACAGTTCAGAAGATTATGCAGCAATACGACTACATGTAAATGAGGCCTGAGTCACCAAGTCTTTCTACCAGTTGCAAAGTTGCACATTTATGCATTCTGTATGTGAAGACTGTTACAGGTTTGCATTAGATTTAGGTGTTTTTCAAAAAAGGAAATATGTACAACAAAATACAGATTGCTTAGTGAGTCAGGCCCTCAGTGGGCTCACTGAGGGCCTGATATTTACATCTAAATAATGCAAAAGAGGTATGAAACAATATATGTACATGTAAATACAACATTTACAAATATGAAAAATTGTTTCTGTGCCCTGTGAATTTAAAATATTTTTTTGGGATGAGCAAAAAATGCAATGACATTTTCTTACCATGTGTCTAATACAATTTCAGGAGATAACCACGGGATCAGCTCCAAATGCACTGAAGCATTCTGCTCTTTGGAACCCAAGTGGATACAACTCCTGTATAGTTTCCCATTTGTAGAGTAGCTCAAGTCTAATCTAGAGCACCTAAAAAAAGTTCTTACCCTACTTCATACATACCAGTGACATCATCAATAAAGTTAAAGCGCACTTGAGTAAAGCCAAATAAAAAGAGAAATGACAGCACAAGTGCTAAAATCTGAGACCTATCAGTAATGACAGTGCCAATGCATATAATGTGAATTGTATTGATGTCGTGCAGTTTTATGTTCTGGCTGTGATGAGGGTAAATACATGACTCCTTTTAATGCTTAACAAAGCACATTTTGACATTTTCACATTTTGAGCTTAAACAAATAAAAACAAAATGACAAATTGACACTTTATCATGCCTGTATCAGTTCACATAACAACCAAAGACCAATGATTAGAGACCATAAACTGCGAATGCTCCATGTATCAGCGACACAGATTACCGTGGACATACTGACATTAACAAAATAGTCTAATTGAAATGTGGGGGTCTATTTATTATTTATTTAGGGTGATGGAAAATAACCCTTTGTCTTTTTGTAGATGTAGACTTAGAAAAACAGATTGTTTCCCCTGCTGTACCCTCTTGCTTTTGTCTAGTGTAGTGGTGAGGAGGTTGGTGGGGTGGGTGAGAGTGCCCCAGAAGCAAGAGATGGGTGGTTTAAAGTCACAGTCGCAGTTAAGGTCAACATCAAGGTCACTGCAGTGATGGCAGTCTATTTCACTCCTCAGTCTCATCCCTGGCTCTGTCCCAGCTTCCATCTGAGACGCAGAGGATGGAATGTCACGAAGCTAAATTGCTCTCAGCCTCCATTTGCAGCATCCGTCAGACACTGCCTGGGTTTATTAAGTTTCTTCCAATCCCTTTTACCTTTCAGCAGTCAGGCAGTACTGTCGAAATCTCCCTTTGGCTGTGCTAAGGTGTGTGTGCGTGTGTGCGTGTGTTTGTGTACACGTGTGTGTTGATCTATCGTCCCTTTCACAGAGTTTTCTGATGCCCGTTGGCCGAGAGCTTCCCAGATTCAGGGTCCGTGGGGCTGTTTGACAGTTGCAATTTATCCAGACCTGGGCAGGGGGAGATAAGGGAGAGAAATCTCATTAAAAAGCCTCAGACTTTCACTTAGACAGAGGTATTGATGTGCTTTTTTCCCCTCAGTGCCTCTGTCTGACATTTTCTAACCCTATCCCACCCTGTGTATCAAACAGCCAGGGCCTGTCACCACAAGCCTTTGAGACTAGCCCCATCCTCTGTCACATGTCAGTCCTGCAGCACATTGAATTCTGCTGCAATTTCTTCCATTTTGTCACTCCAGGTTGTGCTGTCTGAGAGAAATAAACGCTATCTCTCTCTCCAATGCCACAGAGTAGGTTGAGGCTGTCAGTGTTTCAGACCAAAGCTTTGTGGATACAAAACTGGGATGAAATTGAGTAATCAAAGTGTTATTAAGAAACAGACTGCTTTATATTCAACAGAACATCCAGCATATGAAAGGCAGGATTGTTTGTCGGATATTGCAGGACAATATGTGGTGCAGTCTGGAATTATGTTGTGTAGTATATTAAAGAGGTGCTGGTTAGAAACCCTAAGGACACATGAAAAATAAATGGATAAACATACCTAAGGCCTTTAGAAGCTCTTCTCGTACGGCTGAGGTGAATTTTCTCACAAGACAGAGTGTTGTCACGACCGCAAACAGCAGGTTGTATGAAAGGACAATGTAAAAGTTTCCCAGCCAATTAAATCTGCCAAAGTCTCCCAGGAGATCAAACCTGGTGATACCTGTGGAAGACAGAGGAACAAGTCAAATAACTGAGTTACAGTAGAAGGCAAGTTGCCACTCATTGGGAAAAATGCAACATTTTGGTCGGGGCATGACAAACAACACAGTTACTTTCCTCGGTTTGAGCCCTAATACGAACGTGATAATCAAGAAACAAAATTAGATCCCCTGAATTTACAAATTGTTGCAAATTCCAGGAAATAAATAAGGAAATAGACAAAGGACATTCATTTGGCAGAATTCCCTCGACAAGATTGTGTTCAGAAGCAAAAGCATCGGGCTGCAGCAAATGGAACAATTTAGGAATGTCTGTTCAGTGCAAACAGACATGGGTGACACGGTGGTGTGTGGAGTTAGCATGTTCTCCCCGTGTCTGCGTGGGTTTTTCTGGGTTCTCCGGTTTCCTCCCACAGTCCAAAGACATGCACGTGTTAGGTTAATTGATGACTCTACATTGCCCGTAGGTGTGAATGGTTGTCTGTCTCTGTTCGTCTCTATGTGCCCTGCGATAGACTGGCGTCCTGTCCAGGGTGTACCCCGCCTCACACCTGAGTCACCAAGTCACCACTCTGCATCCATGGACAGCTGCTGAGGCAGTAAAACGGCATTTGGAGCAAACATATTTTCACACCTTACTCAGGGAATTTATTTTGAGTGGGGGTTGATCTCGAACATAAACCTGGGCGAATATATCGGCAATCACTGGTTACTGGAGAAGTTTCCCACATTACCCAACCCTAGTCTGTAGTGTTCTTTGGGCAAAATTAGGTGGTGGGAAAAAACAAAAGCCACTCCCAAGTCTTACGTGGAATCACAGTCACCTGTACACTCATCTACCTGAATCAGCCACTGAGCTAGTGACATATCTTATCCAAACAATAAACAATCTTAAATTTCCACATAGCTGAAGGGTTGCATAATTTCCGACGGATTTCAAAGCAAGAATAGGGATTACTCTTAAATGAAACCTGTACCTGATATTTTTAGGTATCCAGTTTCTTACTTTTTAGCCCTAATGGATAAATATGCCTGACGATTGTGTCATCAAAACATGACTATGAAGTTTCATAGTGACAAACAACCACTGATCCACTGCACTGCAAACTTTCTACTTATTTTCATCACTCAGCTGTGTCTTGGTTAGCAGTATTGTACGGACTGCTCCCTGTGGAATATGAAAGGATGGCTGATTAAGTATAGCAGCAAAGGAGGTATGCAGGTAGACTTCATCTCTCTCCCTGGACCTTCAGACAAAGATAAAGGAGTGGTTTCTCCTGCAGGCTCCTCTTAGCTCCACACTGCAAGAACAATTCAAAACAATCTGTCACAGCTGATCGCATGCTGCCTGGAAAGCCATCAACACTCTATTGTTTTCCTGTTTATCCATTTTGGCCTGCCAATCCGGGTGTTCCTGCACTCTACCACAAGGACAGGCCAGCCGTGCCATCCAATAATTAAGTACTGTAGGGATATAATTAAGCTTTCAATAACCTGATGTGTACAATTGCATTTCATGTTACTAATGTCTTATATGAGATGTCAATTTTACACGCAACACTGACACAGGAGATTACGGCATCAATATGTTAAATTTATGCACCTCAACAATTTTCTATTTCAGTCGTCTGTATGCAGAAATTAGATTCAGATGTGGCCCTACAGGAGAGGCACGAGTCTTTATACATTCTACTTCTCCTGTAACATCTTCACAGCCCTGTCGTCAATTAGATTGGGCAATCGATTCAGTGTCTGGAGAGATGTATTTACAGCCAGAGTAAGCAGTTCGCAAGCATCAAGGACCTTTAACAAAATTGCCTGTGAAGAGACAGGGAGAGAGATCATGGAGACCCCAGTCGATACAGCTTGCCACTGTGGTCTGGCTACATCCATTTCTAATGCCAAAGGTTTTGATCTTGGTTTGGTAATTTGAGAAAATCTAATTTGGGGTAAAAAGATGCTTGGCATTTGAAATGTCAGGGTTACAGTAGCTGAGTTGGAGAGACATGGACATAGGATGCAGCTGGTAATGCATCCAAGAAGAATATGACGAATTCATCAGGATTGTATGGCATAGTGAGATTATTTTCTTTGTACGTGAGTAACACTTAATATGTTAGGCTACTGGTAATTGTGTCACGCCTGCTTTTGGCTATATAAAGATCTAGAAATCACTTCATAAAAGGCATATATCTATGAACAGTTGCTCTCAAAAAGGTGCAACAAGACCTATCAAAAACAAAAGAAGACATTCCAACCAGGGGGCTTTGTGATATACCAACCCCACTTTTTCTCTCCACTTTACTTTATTATACATCATTTTACTAAAAGTAATAACTAGAGTAACTGACACAGCTAGGCCGATCAGAAAGGGCACATTTTAACAGCCCATGGCAGAATCCGATTTATCAATGTATACTTTCATATTATCTGCCGATAATTTATCGGTACTGATATATATATAGTACATCCCGACAAACAACCATTTCTTGTGTGTATACACCATTTGTCACTACATTATTAAAACAGACCGACCTAAACATACTTTTCCTTTTGTGGTACAGTTCCCCTTTCTCTTATACAGTGCATATTTCCCACACTGACACACAAAAAACACCTCACATCAAGACACAAAACCCTTTCTTGTCTCTTAACATCTCACTTTGTCACACTCAACTCTCCACGTCTTTTATTTAGCTGGGAGGCCTTCTCTCTTCAACTCTGTCTCATGCATTTATTCCTTTTAATCTATTCAGCGTCACAAAGCAGAACCTGTTGATATTTTGTAAAGCTCCCAATGAGTCACTGTATGCTCTCTCCGTCCCATTTTCCCACTCTGTTGGACACACACACACACACACACACACACACACACACACACACACACACACACACACACACACACACACACACACACACACACACACACACACACACACACACACACACACACACACACACACACACACACACACACACACACACACACACACACACACACACACACACACACACACACACACACACACACACACACACTCTATTTGAACAGCTGTGCTCTGCATGTTTGTTAGTGCCATTGTGATGCTTCTCCTGTCATTTTTACCCCTTCACCCTGCACTCCTTTCTAATGTCACTATGGGAGACTATTGTAGAATTCAACTTGCTAACTTTAATGGTCTGCAGTTGGTGGTAGCATCTGAAAACGATGGGGGGTGGGGCATTTACACTTCCTAGTTGTTTGTGGCGAGGTTGTTATGACATTAGACTATTCAGTTCACTTAAGGTTCTCTAAAGAAATAGTATGATATTTTGAGAAATACTGGTGTGCTTATTCCCTTTCTTGACAATAGTTGGAGAACAGATGCCAATTGTTGAGAAGATCGATACCACTCTTGTGTCTTTGAAGCTCTAGCCCGTAGTTGGTTAGTTTAGCTTAGCATGAAGACTTGAAACAGTAAAGCAGCTAGCCTGGCTCTGTACAAATGAAGCAAAATGTTGCTTTAAGTATTTAATCTGTACTAATGTGCAGATCGGCTCTGATGTCATCCGAATCCGCATGAACCAACCTCCTGCCACCCATCTCAATTAATTATTTTCTCCAAAGTAATGACCCACACCTGCATGCACATTTTGCTACATTTCTTTTCAAATTAGTATTATTACTTTGATGTATGAGTGTTTTCTCTAACAATTTATTTCAATGATTAGAGAGGCTGCTTTCAGTAATTGTAAACGCGCAATAATGTCACTGCAAGTTCTGAAATAATCGATGGAGTTATGCTGGTGTCCTCATGTGTTGTCTGTGGAGGAGTTCTCCTCTGTCTCTGCAATAGTCACGTTTCAGAGAACGTAATTATAATCATCTTTAATGATGTTTTACTTCATCCACCTGAAATCGATTTACTGCAATCTGCCTATCACTGCTGTACACACAGGCTTTGTGTGAATATGAAAATGTAAAATAAGCATGCCCACACACTCTCTAGGCAGGCACACACACACACACACACACACGCAGGCACACACATGCAGGCACACACACGCAGGCACACACACGCAGGCACACACACGCAGGCACACACACGCAGGCACGCACACACAGGCACGCACACACAGGCACTCACACCTGTACTCACCTAGAGTTCTGGACATCACTGGGAGGGCTGAACTCAGGACCAAGATGGATACACAGCAACCAATGATCTATAAATCAACAGATAATTGAAATTATCACTCCAATGCACCAACAGGTTCAGTCACGATGGGCCCACACATATGCACATACCACTTGATGTTAAATTGGTTCCACATATTGTACAATTAGTACCTCTGAAGTTGCTCATTACTATGTTCCCTCTGTTGTCCTTTCAAGCCCTTTCACTGGAGCGTCACGGCTAGTTAACAAGCCCCAACACTCCCAAACTCATTACCAAGTGAATAGTTGCCACTATGGGTCAAACAGAGCACCCCCCCCCCCCCCCAAAAAAAATAAAAAAACACTCCCTCTGTGATGTACAAGAAAGGGGCTTGCACTTTGCCAGTGTTTGCGCAACCCACAAACAAATATTGGACAGATCAACTTAAGCCATAGAGGGGGCCCTGAAGAAAACATTAGTGAACAGCAGGAGTTCTGAGTGAGAGGAAGGCGGGAGAGAGACGAGAAAAAAGAAAAAGTAGATGAAACACAGGGGGTCTCAAACACCGTCTCAGCACCGTAGGAGCAATCTTAGCACCCTTGCCCCCACTTCACCCCACATCCAGTCCTCCCATCCCATCTTTACCGTTGTCATGGTTGTGTCATCGTTCCTGGGAGTGAGTCCCTCAAAGACTCGCAGGCTGTAGAAGCCAACGACAGAGGACACCATCAAGTAGCTGTTGAGCAAATTAATCAAGGACCAAAAACACTTCTTTGCTGGTAAACAGCTTCATTGAGGCTTCTTTTTAAGTATTCCAAGTCTGCACCTTTTCAGCTACGATAAAAGGTGACGAAACAGCACATGTCTTCCAGAAGGTGTCCGTCTGAACTATGTGCTGGGTAAACAAAGCTGGCTTGACAATGTTGCTCTTGGCCAAGGAGCATGCTACTTTGGCCACAGACCTAGGGGGTGGGGGTTCACTGAAAGGATACAACATGAGGATGATCTCCAGCACGGCCCGAGCCACGCCAAATGTTGACAGAGAGGTGTTCCCAATGCCTCGGTCCTGGAAGATGAAGACAGAAAACTGGGTGATTCAATATCCTCATACACCAATCTTATATAAACACATCACAAATAAAAAAAGAAAATGGGAAATGACAGCACTGCCGGCAGTTGCACACACATGCAATTACAGAAATCCTGCAAAGTAAGTAGGCAGTGCATGAAGAATTTCCCCACTTGAGAAAGACAGAATCAAATTGGCTAAGTAATGAATGGAACAAGATGAAAGAGGCTCTTTTCAAATCACTGTCGATCCTACAATATGTGAACAGGTGTTCAAACAAAAACGGCACATTGCTTACGGTAAGAAGAGTGTACAGGCTGAAAGCACGCCAAAAACATAAAAACAACAAAACAAATACTTCAGCAAACACTAGGCGTACTCCCCCTTACCAGCCACCCTCCTCCACCCCCAACCTCTAAAGCCCAAAGGCCTTTTGGAACTGGAGCAGGAAAAAGACATACATCTACATACGCTGCACATACCAAGCATGTGTGTTGTCAAATGACAAATATTTTCTTTTGTCGAACGTGGCATCGGGGTTGATCCTCCAAAGGATCAGTGTGTTATATGGGGCACCTACAGGACTATACATTATGTTCATAAGTAAGAAGTGACCATAGTCTCAATTTCTACATTAAAAACAATCACACTTATTTACGGCTCAAAGTTTTTTTAAAAACTGCCTTAAACTGTGTGCTGCATTTTCAGATTGTGTAGATAATGATAAACAGATGTAAAGTATATATGATTACAACTTTACAGTATATTCCCAATCACTATGTAGTCCACAACACCTGGTGCCTGATCCACTTTAAACCCTGTATACAGTATTTACTGTCAGTAATCAGTCATATTACAGTTACAGAGTATGGTCCTAGATTTTCTTTTTAGTTGATTATTTATGTTGTTTTTTTATTGTATTTCATTCCTTTCTTACCCACCCCGAGTGTCTTTATCTTGATTTGTTTTGTTAAAGAGCCTGGAGAAAAAAGGAAAGCCTGGCAGGTTGTTTCATGCCTTTTTATAAAACTGTCATCCCTGGGAGCTTACTGCAGAGCCATGGCGCAGTGCTCTTTCTCTCTTACACAGGGAATTAGCAGACAGCATCTGATGTAATTTATTAATGGAGTGAGGGTGGGCATGCATTAAGACTGTGTGTGTGCGCACACTATATGCACAGTATGCGTGTATGTGCGCGCTTTAGGACAGCTAGCTTTCACAGTACGCCTCCTTTCAACTCTTTTTTTCCTTTTCATTCCAGTAGCAGGGAGGGTGATGGAGTGAGTGTTTGTGTGTGTCAAAAGGGAGGGAGGGCTCGGCAGACAGGGTGGGTGGGTGGGGGCTCTGTGCTGCCTGCCGCGGCTCTTTCACCAGACACATTGCATTTGTTGCTTTTAAGATTAACACCTTGCAATACCTGTGCGGTCGTCAGTGTCGTATTGACACATACACACAACTATGCATAATGTCCTGAACATTTGACCTCAGGTGGGTACCCTAATTAATGGTACCATTAAAAAACCCCGTAAATTATTAAAACAGGGAAAACAACAGGGAAAACAACAAGGTAACCAAGAGATATCCTGATATGTCTACCTTTCACATAGACATTTCTCTCTTCCTACTCTTTCTAATCCTTCTTCAGTTGAACACCGAAAAGCAGTCATAAAAACAATAAATATATAGAGGCGCCATTAACTTTAGGTACAGAGTTCTGAAAGAGCTCCGACTAACGAGTGGTAACCACCCTAGAGTGAATTAATCTGTTCTAAACTGAAGTCTCCATGTGAGCAATACCTTTAGTCCTTACTTTCCATTGTTTTTTCTACAGCTTTGACCAAGAGGCTGCCATTATTTGTCCCTACAGCCAGAATACTCCACTTAGGGGCATTTGCACCTAAAGTATATAAAACATTTTTTTTTCATGGCCCACTGAGCATGAGGACTAGAGTCTTTCAATGGCTGAGCCAATTTCGGAGAATTATGTTCAATCCTTTGTAAAATTGATCAGTTTCTTCAGTCCCTGCTCAAAAATAATGCATTTTCTTGTATGTATTGTATTTTCTGATGCTCTAAATGTAGAGCTTTGTGGTATTGATACAGACACTAATCCATTAATGTATACATTTCTTTCTGGACGTCTGAATCAGAAATGGGAGAGATTCCAAATGCACTTCTTGATAGTGTTTGCTCAGATGCCACCCATACTGTGTATCTGGCTCTATCTTTAATCATTAAAGTAATTAAGGCTATGAGGGGTAACATCTATCCTTCTGGCCATAGCAGTTTCACATATTAAAATCTACTTCATCTTGCCATAAAAATGCCATCATAATTTATCCCAAAAATGTTTTTAACTGTGGAGCGACAGACATTTATTGCCAAAGAGCGGTACAACAGTAGTCCCAGAGGTATATCACTCTCACTGTAAGACCATCTTGTCCAATTGTTCTTTATCTTGGGAATCGGTTTACCATATTTAGTCTTCAATAATAAGTTACAGGTGTGATGACAATGTTGAGGTATATTAACTACATATATATTGGCTATTGGCTGAGTAGATCACCAGTTGTTTTTTTGGTCTGATTTTTGGCAGCGAGAGAGAGTGATAAAAAAACAGCTTGTAGAGCCAGTGTATTGTCACATCTTACTCAGGGAATGAGGGGTTTAATTCGACCAAACCAGAATTGGTGATTGTTGGAACAGTGGAAAGACCAGCCAATATGGTTTGGTGGAGTTTAATATTGTTTCTGTGGAGTGAACAAAGAAAATTAAGCTACTCTTAGTTCTGGAATGTAAGATACTTGAATTGAGAAGATGTAAAATTGTATTTTTCTGTTTAATAAGGAAAATAGGTGTTATTAAATAATATTTCCTTTCTTGACACTTTGTGAGTATATTTTGTTTATAAGACTAACAAACCTAAGAGAGCTTGTGGAACATAGCAAACTACTGAAGGTAGAGCGCTGTGGTGCACCCAAAACTGCAGAGTTATATATCAGCAATTGCCAGTTGTTGAACTGATGGTTGCACAACCCTAATATAAGCCAAAATGTAATCAAACCTTTCCCTCTAGTTTTGCCCGCGTGCTAGATTTTAAGATTAATTAACATTATTTATCATGGCTAGAATGGATATGGTAATCTTCTCAGGGGAAGTCTGAAGGTGCTATTATGAGAGTTTGTGTTGTGTGTGTTTGTGTGTGTTAACAGAAGGGCAACTTTAGTGAGGTGAAAATTGCAGTCCAGTTGCAGCTAATTGTCCATTTTACAAAATATAGTGTCACATTTTGTGGCTACCAAAGAGGAGGGTCTGCAGTAACAATTTTATTGGTCCTTCTTAGTGCTTGTTCATCAAGCTGTAAAACACAGTGTCCTTTGACAGAGGCAGCTCCACTTCCCCTCCTCCTTCTTCCCCTTGATACTTGACAGCATCTCTGCCCCTCATCTCTATCCACCTGCTTCTCCTCCCTGCTTTTTCACTTCCTCTCTAGCTCCTCAACATCCTTCTCCACCTCTATCCTCTGCTCTGTAAAGGAAACTGGTGCACTGCTCAGTATGCTAAGGACTATGGCGGGATGCTTAGTAGGAAAGGAAGACAAACATTGACAGGGCACTTCCATTGTGCTCTCCCCCCACAACAATCAGTGCATCGGGGCCTCATTTGACTTTCCCACAGTCTCGTTGCTCCAACAGTACCTCCTCCAGACCTCGAACCAACTGCTCTCTCTACTTCTTTATATCACTTTCTCTCCTCTGTCCTTATCTTCTTCCAGAGAGTGTGCGGGTAACTGCAAGGGAATGTCTGTGCTAGAGGGGCAGAGAGTTCAAGAGCTAGAGGGTAGGGTTAACGGGGTGGATGAATGCATATCATATCAGTATCGATTGTTTTGGAGGACGAGACTCCCCCCGTCCCTTGTAGTGAGATCAGAGGTGTGGCAACCATCCAGCTCAACAAACGCATAAACCATTTAGTGGGGCCACACTGTCAGGGAGGACAGCTTCAAGCTGCATGACAAGTGTAATTTGGGGGATTTTCTGTGACACGTCATGCCAAAGAAAACATCCCTGCTCAATAAAATAATTGGAATGTCGAGGGCAGCTCTGTCAGTTGCCCGCAAGACGCAAAATGAAATGAGGGAGAAATAGGATACATTATGTTACCCCCCCCCCCCCAGACAAGAATGCAACCACAAAGGCACACACATACAAGCACGCACACGCACGCACGCACGCACGCACGCACGCACGCACGCACGCACGCACGCACGCACGCACGCACGCACACACGCACGCACGCACACACGCAGCTTTGTCATTGAAGATGAGATGAGATAAGGAGAGCTTAAAACACATTGCATGTTCGGCGGAGATGAGAATCTCTGAGAGCCATTCCACACTCAGTTAGTCTGCCTCACAGTAAGAGCCCTTCACCTGGTCCGGTCTGCCTTTTGCAGGAGGGAGGAAAAGCAGCTTATTCACCCACTGTGGACACTGAGCGAGCTCATTGAAACTGCACACTGCTGTGGAATGACTTTCAATGAGCTTTCAAAACAAAACCACAGGCGCAAGGTTCAAGCCTGATTAACATCTGGTCGGGCCTTTCTTCCAACATGCATCTGAGCATATCCGGAATTTGATTTATGTCTCCGCCAGGAACATGGCAGGTCTGATAGGCAAGCTCCTCTGCAGTTTACATTCTGGGCGTGTGTGTCTATGTGTGTGTGCGGGGAGTAAAAATGTTACAGTAGGCTTACCGTGGATCCCTTGGGCATGGCAGTCTCATCTACTAGAAGACAGAGGATATTCAATACCACCATGAGAACTGATATTGTCTGCAGACAAAGGGGAAGATAAAGATTTGTTTACACATAGTATAATTATAAAAACACTGATCAAATCAATGCAATGTATCCTGAGTCATTGTGGATTTGAATTGCGGGTGCCTTGCTGATCTGTAAGTACGGTAATGCATAATAACAATCTTGTGATTGTTAACTGCTCCAACATTAAGCTTCTCAAAACCTAAACAATGTGGGGGTTGTTTGATGCACATGCCATGCGTCTCACATGGTATTTGTAGTATTCCCACACTATAATCTATTGAAAATCACAGTTGTTGCAGGTAGCTATTTAGCATTGTCTTAAACAGCTATTAAACAAAAGTAGTTTCCACACCCAGACTCAGAGCTGTTAAGAGGATGGGGTTTGAGGTACAGGGTGTTAGTCCCAATGGCCACCAGCCAGTCTGTATACGCCATGAGTAAACAGTTTGGGCTTAATGATAGGTCACTCACCGTTCCTGCGAGCAGGATCAGCATCACTATGGGATACAACAAGTTCTTCTCCCAACCTGATGCTTTCTTTCTTCTCTCTGAAGGGAAATGAGAGCAAGCCAAAGTATGAGGTTATATATGTATAACCAACTCTGTAATTACAAGATTCAGAGATACAAACCACTTTCCATCGCTGGTTAATTAATATTTTCATCAAAGACAAATACTGAAACCTCAGGCCCTCTGGCGTTACTTACAGGGTTTGTACAGCTTGGTTTGGTAAAACAGATCGTGAGTGTGTGTAGCAAACACAACTTTGCGTCTCGTCGCAACCACCCCTCCCCAGGTAATATACACTACATTTCATAACCTTCAAAAATTATGCTCTTCCTCTTTAATTAGTCACACTCATTATTGCCTTAATTAGTGGATACAATAATAAATCCTGGATAAAAAGAAAAGCAACAAAATTAATTCTGTGATTTATATTTTGGTCAGAGTGTGTGTGTGTGTGTGTGTGTGTGTGTGTGTGTGTGTGTGTGTGTGTGTGTGTGTGTGTGTGTGTGTGTGTGTGTGTGTGTGTGTGTGTGTGTGTGTGTGTGTGTGTGTGTGTGTGTGTGTGTGTGTGTGTGTGTGTGGTGGGCAACTACTGTGCCTTATTATTTCAAGCCGGATGAAACATTTCAAGTTTGTATCTTCCATTTTTCTTTTATTTGAACAGCTCATCAGTCATGTGTGTAGACACCATTGCCAGCTTGTAGACCACATGCACTATATTCTATATTATGGACATCCACAGTACCCTACTGTGTATGAAAAGTGCTATACAAATAAAGCTGCCTTGCCTGCCTTGCCTTGCCTGCCTTGCCTTGCCTTGCCTACAATGTGTATCTGGCTGCCCTCTAGTCCTTGGCATATTGACTTTCTTTCTCTATTTCCAACCTTGTTAGTACTCCTTATTCTCAAAGTGCACCCAACCTGCCTGCCCGCGAAGTTTGCCAAGTGCACTTTATATGCACCATCCTTCTAAATTAATGACATCACTAAAAGGCTTGCTACAATATAAAGTTTGCATCTTGTCCAATATCCTAAGTGCCTTTGTGCTCCCCCCCACCCCGCTCCCCAAAAGGCTCAGGGCTCATTTATAATATCCTAAAATGGATGGAAAATTATCAGGCAGTTCTGGTTCAAGTCCAAATTAAGAAATAAAGGCAGACGGGGAAAGCTGCAGCCTGTCAGCAATATGTAAAAAGCTAACTGCTTGGCATATATTTCCATGGCAATTCAAGGTCTAAAGACAAAATATATTAGCCATGTCACATAACACAAATACTTACCTAATTTATTCCTCTGATTTCTAATATTGTCCAGTTCTTTGTTGAGCTGATGAGTAAAGCTTCCTCGAATATAAGTATGTGAGGACAATCCTGCGGAAACAGAAACCAAACCAATTAATTGCATTTGCTGCATGATCAGATGTTGTCTAGGCCGACAGCCAACACTTATTTTCATCATCGATAAATCTGCAGCTAATTTTGTCAAGGAATGGATTTATCAAGTCTCTGAAATGTCAAAAAGAGGTGACTTCACTACTTCTGTGAGTCTTGTTTTGTCTGTTCAACGGTCCAAGTCAAATGTAAATGATAGAAAACACACACACAAAAGCTTTGGCTTATTGCTTGATTCAATAACTAAAACAATTTATTTATTATCAAAAGAGTCTATAGTTTCTTTTCAATTGATTCGTCTATTGTTAGCTCTCGTGATAACTTACTAAAACACCCCTTTTGTGCACAGTATAGTCTATCAGCCAGCCACTCAGGAAACATTTGATCAGTTAGAAAACAGACTTTTCGGGCATTTCTCAAACTCCCAATACATCAAATCAGAAAAAAATGAAGTCCTTCTTAAGAGGATGTTAACTTAAGGGTATTTGTCTTACCTCAGCATATATTTGACTTATCTTTATTAAGTACAAGCACAAGTAATCCTGTTCAGAACATAACAATGTCCTCTCAAACAAGTAAAAATAATCTCTTGTGTCAGGAGCTGTCTAGCACATGCCACAACTGGTTGAGTGGGCTGTAGAAGACAGCAAGGGATTCTCCAGGAAAACCGCAAGGCCGGCTCATTTAAGGCTAATTTATCTATTTTACTCTGTTTTCCTTCCAGCTTGACGCACTAGCGTAAAGGCCCTTAGGAGCTTAAGTGGAAGAGTATCCATTTGCATCCCCTGGGGTGATTGGCAGATCAAGACCAATTAGTTCAGTGTTACACCGTTACTAGCGTGCAATAAAAATACCATCTTTCATCTTTGTTACAGGAGTGAAGGACCAATCACTTTGATCAAACCTTTTTCTTCCCTCTGTTATTATGACACACCCTGTCTGGATGGGTCTAAGTAGGCAAAAGAGGTGAGATAGACAGGGAGAGAGAGTTAACAGTCTTGTCTGTGCCCTTACAGATACCTGTCCCAGGATCTAAGCAGGGGAAAGTTTGAACCCTCCGAGCAAATGCAGTCACAACACAACAGGAAATGTCATGGACAGTTCAACAGCTCTTTTTCTCAGGAGACGAACTGAACACTCTGCCTCGGGTTAGTCAAATCTGCTCAGCCAACAAGTGAACCAATCTATCACTTTTGTGCATAAAATATCCAAACATGGCCTGACCTGTCACTTAGGAAAAATAAATCATTGATCAAATGAACAGTAGGTTCTTAATAGCCATGAAAAACAGCAGAGCTAACCAAAAACAAAGAACAATGTCATTACTTGTTTAGGGCTGTGGAGGAAAATGGTGAGAATTTTGACTGCAGTATCTTCAATGACATCACCCTAAACTGGAGTTAAATATATCCTTCTCCTTCTGCTGGCAGCATCAAGTAAAAGACTGAATTACAGCGGGGCAGAGATGCTGAGTGAGGATTCTGGCAGCCAGGAAGGCCCAGAGTAATTCAACATATCCTCTCCAACCTTCACCAGTCAAAAAATTACGTCATCTACACATATGCTAAACACCATGCTGAGACAACAGAGGCACCGACAAGGTCATTGTGCCGCATAGCATCTGGACAAGCGCTCTGTTGCCCTGCTATCAGCAGATCAGGGTCTTGAGAGGGCAGCGTGGACAAGTGTGTATGCCACAGTGCCTGTGCTGCAGTATATATGTGTACTCTGGTTACTAGATTGCACTTTTACAATATCTTCTAAATGAATAACCCTTTAAGATAAGAAACACAATTGATATTTCATTGGGTTCAATTTGCATGCTTTTGGTGGAAGCTCCCTTTGCAAATACAACCTGAATTCTTTGAGGTACAGACAGAAAAAGTTCTTGCAGCATGGAAGACTCATCTCAAAGATACTAATAACTATGTTAAGATCTGGGAAGTGACGGGATCTTAAGAAAGAAGTGACAAAGCCAGTTGTGCACACAATTCCTCGTTTCAAACACCAGCACCACTGTATGTTTCCTTTCAAGTCATCACTGCTTTCTGCAAAGTTTGGCATTTTTGCTTGTAACGTAACTTCAAAAATGACCTTTTTGGTCTGGGATATCTAAAACATTTGTAAACTTAAGCCTCGACGAAGGGGAGCAACTTCTTGTAAGAAAATTGTAAAGATGGTTTCTCGTAAGTTAGTGTTAGCAGCTTATCCGATAGTGGCTTGCCTCAAAACATTTCACATATTAGGTCAATCATACCCTTGACAAGGAAAAGAGAACATGTCCATCCACCACTTTATGACATAACCTTCTGATCGTCATACTTTAAAAATCAACAATGTCATTACAAATGGGCAATTACATGTAGAGAGATGACAAGAATGGCCCAGATGTGTAAATAAGCATTGATGCATCAACTGATGTGGCTCAACAGTGCACATCTGCGAACACAAACTGGCTAAGAGGATAATCTGTTAGGCTCTGGATGCAGAGCGGACACAGGTGAAGCAAGAAGACAACATTGCTCGCCTCTGAAGTGTGTCCTGTGAACTGTTCCTGAACTGCTGTCTACTCGGTGCTCACGGCAGATCAAAGGGACACCACTCTAGCCTTCAGTCTCACCTATGTGTGAGCATGAACGTTGCATGTGGATACAAAACATTGACGTCTACATCCTCCTTTTCCTCTTATTCTCACCTTTTTTCACAGTCAAACGTGTATTGCAGCTTGGCCTCAGTGTGCACATTCAGATGTTGACCAGTTATTTTTTTTGCCTCACACAGACTTACAGATCAAACAGTGTTGGAGATGATAAGGAACAGATTACAATTACTCTATCAGTTAGTTCAAAGCAGGGCAGCATGGAACAATCCCAAAGGAACCATACGCATTGGTGGCAGTCTAAAGAGGTGGCCGGTGTGGCATTTGAAAACATGCTTTATCAGGGAGCGATCTCCCTTACCTCCCTGGTTTGAAAGGACGCTCATCCCCCTCATTTACTTGCATCTGTACACTTGGTTACGTGCTTGACTTAATATTAAAGTAGGTTTTGGAATTTGGCCCAAATACTTCCTGCTTCTTGAGATTGTTCAACGTCAAGCAAGGAATTTGGGAACACAGAGGGCTGGACATGAAAAGGAAATGCAGGCTAAAAAAAATAAATAATCTTTACAATCCCTAAACTCTTTAAACTCCAAAGAACAGCATAAGGCTCCTTGTCTCCTTTCAGACGTCACTGAAAAGTCACTCACAGGACCTTACCAAATGTTCTTGTAAAAGATTTAATTTCCATCCTATTACCCAGGCTACCATTCTAGGCCTGACATTCAATGAGTCAATAATTTCACAAGCAGCGACAGTGACACTGGAGTGTCTTAAATGGATCCTTAAAACTTCCTAAACATAAAATATGGCCTTTGCCATGTGGCTGCTTTGCCCTTTAGCAAAAAGGTATGAGAGTAAGACAGCAGTGGGGAAAGGCTGCAGCTGAGTGTGTGTGGATTTTTTCTGTCTGTCTGTGTGTGTGTGTGTGTGTGTGTGTGTGTGTGTGTGTGTGTGTGTGTGTGTGTGTGTGTGTGTGTGTGTGTGTGTGTGTGTGTGTGTGACACTGAATTTTCAATGCTAATTGATTCCAGTGTGGCGCGCTCCATCACACCCAATAGGGCAGTCAAGCCCTCCCCTCCCCTATAATATGCCAACACGTCTCCCACAGACATACCGTTTAATCTCCTCTGAAGGGCTTCCTCCTGCAAATGGATGCAGTAAATCTGCTCATCCAGGTCCTCCAGGATCTGAAGGGAGGGAGCAGAGGAGGAAGAGATGAAATGGGTTATAATTAGGCCCAAAGTGGGACTGGAGAGATGGCAGATGGGAGGATGAGTTGGTGATGTATTTGTAGTCCTCTGTCGTGTGTGTAAATGGCCGACTGAGACAGACATATTTCAGAACGGAGGAGCAAAGTGGCTTTAAGTGTTGAGTGTTCAAGTTCAGCTCTGCGGTCTTTCAGAGAAAATGGCTAGTTTTATATTTCTATTTCCATTTACAGAACAACCACAAATATTCATTACTTACTGTTGGTTTCACTAGTAACTGGCCCATGATGGTGAACATCCTGGACAATCCCACAGGAGTGCACACTACACATGAGACAGAAAACAGTGTGATTGTTTAACCACAATAAGGTGAAATAATTAAAATGATGGAAGTTCTTTTTCAGTGTGTATAGGAGAAATTAAATGGCTTACTGAGTAAAAGCAGTCCTCCCATCAGAGATATACAGGAGTAGAGGTATGGTAGGTAAAATTCCCAAAGATCTACAGAAACAAACACATTCATTAAATACAATAGAGAAATAGAAGAAAACTCCTAGTAAAACATTTTTACATGTTGATTTGTAAAGGGAAACCAGATAAAATGTGTTAAAGTGAGCTTTAGAGGTGCTGGTAGGTGTTTTTTTAAGCTATGGAGTGAGCCAATCTTTTTGCTACAGTATGCTAAGCTAATCAACTTGCAGCTCAAGCTTCAAAGTTAATGCATAGACATAAGAGTGGTATCAATCTTCCCATCCAACGCTCTGCCAGAAGTGGAAAAATCCCATTTCCCAAATTGTTACTATTCTTTACAAGAGATGTCCAAGCACAAATGTCACAGAATTCTTTAAAAACTCACCATAGAGTGACTCCATACTGGCTGCATCATTGTCAATGAGCGCTGATGCCACCCACACGATACCCAGGATGAGCAAAGCCAGCAGGAAGAGCATCACAAAGGTCTCTAGAATACGTGCCTTAATGCCCTGACAGAAAAAAAGTATAAAAAGAAAAAGAAGAAATCTAATTAGATATGGCTAATACAGTTGGAATCAGTATCATAAACAGAGAGATTTTATAACAATATACGTTAAAACACAATCAAACTGATGTCCATTGCAGTTGGGCTGTGGTATTACCTACGTTTCCTATCAATTTTTTTTAAACACAAAACAAGATTCATTTTACGAGACATCTCCCCCCTCCCTCCATCCTGCCTCGCTCATATTAAACACCATCATTTCCATTCACAGCACACAAACATGACATAAACGCTCCCACGGATTCCTGTGTAAAACAGCTCTTTTATACACACATATTGTGGTCTATAAAGTGGGGCTAACAGGGGCTGGTGGTGGCAGGGGTGAAATTAAAAAGAGTGTGTGTGTGTGTGTGGGGGGGGGGGTGCTGCTGTAAGGAGCATGAAGCCTGGCTGGGTCAGCTACTGTCTGCGATCAAGAGCAGGCCTCCCATCTGGGGCCGATTAAGAGCTCCCTTAGCACCGCGGTCATGTCCCCGGCCGCGCAGACGACAGGGTTTTGGGGTAATTTGGGTTTTCCGGGTCACAAACTGCTGAGTGGTTAATAAAGTCCTCCTCTACCTGTTCACACAGTTTCCATTTCCCCCCCTGCTGGAGAGCCGAGCTGTCTAGCACCGTAAGATAGATAGGCGCTCTCATACAAATGTCAGGTAGGCTAACAGGCACGGGATAACAAGGGCTCTCTGCTTTTGGAGCGCTGCTTAAATTGGGTACATGTGAGCAATTTGTTACCAGCTAACATAATGGCTGTGCTGTTGCTGTTCAGTATTTGCCAACAAGTACATGAAGGGGGTCTCTCTTTGAAAGTTACCCTTGTTAATGAAGCTGCCTTATAGAATAGAAATGGGTTCAATTCTGCAGATTAAATAACACAAGGTGAATTTTTCTTATATTTAGTTTCACAACACAGTTGGTGGTTGTCAACCAAACCACCTGTCCTTAAATGAAGTTTGCATTACAATTTGGGTCACTCGTTGTGTAATAGCTGCCACCTCAAATGTAGCCCCTTCTAACTTACCCGTGAGCTTTTACCTCTTTGACAAGAACCTTTCTCACAAGCAGCATATGAGCATTCATGGGTCACAGACATATTTGGTCAATTTAATGTCTACACATTATCAGCGACCATACTTTGGATTGTGATATAGGAATTTAAGCTCATTCTCAGACATCAATAATCGCCAGTGATGCAAATCCCCTGGAGCATCCTTTAGCTATTACTGAGCAATCACTCGCCTCTTGCATCCTCTAACGTGATATTCTGCAAAAGCCTCAGTGAGTGAGTGTCGAATTTTCTAGCACAACGGGAGGAAAGTGGGCAGGGTCTGGAGTGCCCCAGTGTGGCAGAGGTGGACACTGCAGCCACTTGACAGGTAATTTTAGAAGGGGTAAGTTAGCCTTATTGAGTTTTTAGTCAGGCCCAAACCACTCTAAAAAAATGTTAGGGCTGTTTCATTAAAAAATAAATATATATAAAGTTAATAGATACATCACATATATCAAGGGAACTATATACACATATTTTCTTTTTAGCTATACACAACAATAAATGCACACCTTAATGGAGATCGATACACTAAAAATAAAGCCACAAATCTGAGGTGGACATTCATTCCGCTGACTGCCTCCTGCTCCTTTGCACACTCTTGACTTTACTAAATGAATGCTGCAATCAAGCGTCTCATAGCCTAGCTCAACTCGGCAGTGAGGAAAACACTCAACACCGCCGAATAAAAAAAATAAAAAAATAAATAAAAAAATCTGTAGAGGTGGAGAGCGATAGATAGAGAGAAATAAATAGAGAGAACAACAAAGGGAGACTGGTGGAGGAGAGGAGTCAACGTCTGAGCACATCTCATTCCCTGGAGGTAAGAGAGGTGAGAGAGGAATGCTTTCAGGGACTTCAGCCACGTCCCACACGCGCTCTCTTAAGGATGCATCGGGATGAGCAGAAGCCGTAGGCAGGACGTGCGTCTGCTCAAGTGCACCAGCCCACCTTAACAAGCTGCCCATGCCATGCCGAAGGTGTATTCCCCTTAGATAGGCCTCTCAATCATTTATAAGACTCAAATCATTACCCATTCAGATCATTTAGGGCAAAGGCAAAGCTTGTCACCTCCCTTACTATCATCCCTGGTTCCTGCCTTGCTGGAAGAACAATCTACTGTGTCAGACGGGATTTGACTGTGCAGGAGAAAGAGGACACTGAACTGTAAGCCCAGATTGGTTTCATTGATCCATCCACATGCATGACACTGCACACTGACAGTTATGTCTATCTTTACCAGTGTCCTTTGTTTCTCATCACATAGGTGTTCTTTGAATAACTATGGTTTAAAAATAGGAAAATGCAACTAAACTATTATCACTGATCAAAGACAAAACTGTCAACTGGTGAGGGGGGGGGCTTGTGCCTTGGCATCCAGAGCGCCCGCTGAAGGTTTCTATTCTTGCTATTCTAAATGTGTAACTACCTCTAAATATAGCAGCTCTGAAATATTCAGCATCTCCTGATCCTCACACCGACATCGAGTGAGGGGCTGGTTAACTGCAGCTATGCTCGAACAAGCCAAGAGACTTCCAAGAAATGCATGTAGTGGCCAGAGAGAAAAGTAACAGCTTTATATGCTGTACCAAACAAACATGCATGAATTCTCCTATGCACACACAGAGACAGACACACACACACACACACACACACACACACACACACGACCAGCCAAGTAAATCAACCTCCAAATCCACCCAATTACACAAAGCCGCAGAGGGCCTGGAAACAGTTCACATGCTTTTTTGCCTAGCTTGTGCTGCAGAAAAACTAAAGCACAATATGCCACCGTTTTTGATGTAGTGCTTTGACTGATGAATCCAGCAAGGGAGTCCACCTCTGGAAGTTAGATGTCACTGTGCAACGGTGGACAAGTGTAGGAGAGAGTTAGATATGATACTTGGGAAGGTGCAGGGCTGTGTTGGAAGGTAGGAGAGAGAGAACAAAATCAGACAAAGGCAAAGAGTTAGGTGGTGCAGAAGCTTCCTAGTTGTCGCCATCAATCCTTAGCAGGTCAGCAGGCGGTGGCAGAGATCATCCCACAGACCATCCTTCTGCTCACTGTCAGGGGGCGTGTGGAACAAGGGCCAAGAGTGTAATAAGTGAGGCAGGGGGCAGGGTCCTTTTTCTTTTTTTTTTTTGCTCCCCAGCAAAAGGACTGCCTTCTTTGCTAAAGACATGCCAGATGCCCAGGGACCTTATTAGTGTATCCTTCAACCAGTCGACCACAGCGCAATGACCGTGTCAAAGACAGAAAGCAGAGGAGAGGGACACTCCCCTGTAAAGCTGCACAATCAACTTCTAAAGACTCTTAATAAGACTCCTTAATAAAGCACCAATGACACAAGAGCATGGAAAATGATCAGCATCACATCGTTTCGTTCAAACCGAGGAGGGTGGAGGGAGATTTTGCGAGAAAAAGAAAACATTGTGAAAGTTCAGAAACCTGTTTTTTTGGGGATGTGAATTAAAACTCCTGTTTCCCTGCTGGTTTCATGGCGGATTCACCAGATGAGTCAGAGAACAGCCTCAGTACTTTCTGTTTTATTTGACATCCTACAGTGACGACAGCTTGTTCTGATTACAGAAAGGTGTCAGACTGATAAGCCTTCAAAGAATAAATGACTGTATCCTGGATTTTTCTTCAAGGAAAAGGTTAGGACCAAGTACACCTCTTAGCCCATTAAGTTAATACTCTGCCCTACTTAAAGTTACATAAATGAGTTGTTGTAATTCAACTCAATGTATGATAGATGCTGTCTCACTTTAACAATCAGGAAATCTGCTAAAAATCTGGAACAGAATCAGTTACTTAGGATAGAAAAACTGAGTCACGAGAGGAAGGGGGGAAAAATCCTGAGCAAGTTGCTTGTTCTTTTTTAAATTCCCAGCTCGAACTAATATGTTGCCATGGTAACGGACATTGTAACAGGCAGCTTTAGGGAGACATTGTGACCTTAAAGGAAGGTATGTAAACACCACTTTATATTCTCCGGCTGGCCCTGCCCGAAAGAAGGCCTGGGAAAAATGTCTGCATGTGCAGGAGATTTGAAATAAATATCCAGGCCCCCATTGTGGAGCTCCAACAAAGAGGAGTATCTTAGTAACACCACGCGGGTTTGCTCGGCGAGACGTTTTCTCTCCCCCACCCCTCCTCTCCCTCCACAATAAACACACTTCTCATCATTGGCGGGTTAGGGCTTAGGATGAGATTGATGAGGAGTTTCTTTAACTACCAGATGAAACCTGTTGGCCCTTTGCTGGGTCAGTCGGGGGGTCAGACTCGTTCCAACTCGTTTCAGGATCAAACACATTTCAATACTATGGGTAAGACCAAAAACCTATTGACTGCAAAGCATTACTTTCCATATTTAATATAGTTTCTTGACAACACTACATTTAGGAAAAAAAACCTAGAATATTAAAACCTGGTAATTGATCGTAACTCAGGCTGTGGCATTGAATGCATATTTTTTAGTTAGAGATGATAAACATCTGAGCATTAGTGCTAAGAAAATAATAGAAATAGAAATAGACCAGGCAGTTGTCATTGTCAAAACTTTTTTCATGCCTTGATCAAATATTTTTAAAGTAAATATAGCTTCAAGATATCTTCCTGAATGTGTATAATTATTATTGCCCCTTGATATAAATAGAAGTGTGAACAAAGGCTAGTGCTGGATTCTTCAGTGTTTGTCAGAATACACTGATCATCTCAATAAGGACAACAGGGACAACTCTCATCATTATAATGCCATCTACTGGTGGTGCCGACAACTATCAGTGACATATGTTTGTAAATCCTCCAAAGGGGAGTTTTCCCAATGCACTCAAAACATCTAGAATTACATTGCACTTTATTTTGAATATTACTTTATATGAAACTGCACTCAGGGTGCAAAGGTTCAGAACGGTTTGGAATACTTTTCTTTCACCCAGACACTTGCTAATATATGAAATCAAAAAATATTCCAAAGCAAAAGCATTACTTCACTTTTTTTTTTTAAACCTGACTTGAAAGAAGATGGGGCATCCTCAAATGTTATATCTTCTCCTCCACAGTCCATCTCCAGTTCGTGGAAAGGACACAACCCAACAATTTTTGTTTCCTTGTGGAACCAAAAAATTGCAGCTCAAGTGTGTAAACTGGGCCCTGTTTTTTTTATGGTTCGGTTCAATTTTAACATCCCTGAATTATAAAACTACGCCATGCTAAAAAGATTTCTAAACCATCATCAGAACAAAAGAAAAAATCTACACTAACAATGACCTTTAGTGGCCTCAGTGATGCAGGTCTTTGAGAACAGAGTAGTAAAGCGGGAAACATTTTACAGCAGCAAATAAAGTTAGATCATAACATCTGACAGCAAGACCTGAAGTCGCTCCCATTCATCCACAATTTGGACAATTTGTTAAACTATTAATCACTCAGGTGACAGAGCCTCTAAAGAGCTGAACAGTCAACATGAAAAAAAAAAATCCACATTTCCATCTTTATTCTGGTGGCGTCTTTTAGTACATCGTCAAAAGTAAACACAGCCACATGAAAAGGCTGACCTACAACGTTAGTAGTGAAATTCATCATTCACTTCATTTCCGCAGTCAAAAGGCCCTCACAGTGCAACAACATTAGCCTGGGAGGGTTAAAATACCACATAAAACCTTATGACAAGTGGTTCGATGCCGTTATTGGGGAAAGGGATAATATCGTATTATAAAAACTCAGATCTGTGTTTTACATTCATCTTGCTGTCGGCCACATGATTGACTCTGCAGGCAGCTCTGTTTTGGGTTTTTTTCTAGGTAAAACCGGAGTGTCACCTCCACCCCTTCCATAGCGCACACACAATATATACCTGGAAGTGCAGCTCAACATTGAACAGTGCTTCCTCTAAGCAAATTTATGGAAGATCAGTAGCAAGAAACAGTCTTGCTGAAATGAAAAAGAACAAAAAGGAGAAACGTGAAAGAGGCCCTCGTCCTGCTTACTACACATCAGGGCCCGAAGAAATCCAACCGAAACAAATTAGTGAGCTGAGGAAGAAAAGAACTGGCTATACACTACAGTACAGACTAATTTTTATGTGCTTTTGCCAGGAGGGACATAAACCAGAGAGGTCTCAAACTGTGACACAGGATAGAGGTGTATTAAAAGTAAATCTTTCCCCCTCTATTTTGCAAAGCTCTATTGTGCTGTCATGTTGCTGCGACTTTATGGACTTTTTGGAACACGAGCCCCCAGCCTCTTTTTTGGGGGGTAATCAATTAAACAAGGAAGTTCGCTGAGCCTTACAACTCGATTATTAGCCTGTCCTTTTGAAGTTTTATTTTAGGGGGCTGGGGAGGGGGTGACAAGGAATCAGGCTTTAAATCAGTGGGGCCGATGCAGCAGTGTTGAAGCGTTTGCAGCCTATAGCCTTATTGGAAGTGTTTGTCAGGATGTGGCGCTGGGCGAAGTCCAGATTCAGACATTCATGGTTAATGAACTTTCTGCGGTGGCAGCTACAGTCAGTGGTGTGAGTCAGGGAGAGGGCAAGGACAAGGCACCTGCTGCTGCTGCTTTGACTGTTAAGACAGAGCCCCTTACATGGATAGCAAACTCACAAATACATAAACACAAAAGACCTACACAGGGTTCCACAATTTCCAATTCAAAGTTTCAGCCTTAGTTTTAAAACACTGCAGATCATTTGGATTGTATGTCTGACTCACGGTTAATAAATCACTTCAGTATCAGTAACACATTATGCTCAGGATTTTTAGTGCTTGATGCAGACTTTGAAAGCCTAAGCAAAGTGTCATTGAGGCAAAGTACCTTTTTAGATCCCGCAAATCCCTCAGACTCCAGGAAGAAATAGGCAAAGGGCATCAGGACAAAGAGGCAAAGGTTGGAGAACAGTGACACCAGGTTCCACAGACCTACAGAAACCAACCAAACATATTAGTGTACACATGCAGTTGTGTGTATAAATGATATATTAGAAATCAATAATCAGTCCTATTTTCAAGGTTTCATTTTTTTCAGGCTCAGTGAGGTTCCACAAACAAAACTTTAAGGGCTTTCCCTTAAATATTATTATGTAGCAGTTGTGAGGCAAGATGCCAGCACAATTTTTATCTGTCTCATGTCTAAGTCGTGGACTCTAATGCCCTCTTGTGGCTGTTGCAGCACCCAACAACCTTATCGACAGAGTTGGAGGTTAACTCTGACTGAGGGGTGTGTGCATCACTGACTGACATAAAGATGTCCGTTGATCTGATATTTGGTGACAGGGCAGATGCAACAGAAAAGACTTGTGGTTTGACTTGAAATCAAGGGAAAGAAACATCCAGCCACTGATGGTTACACAAAAACAATATTTCCAAAACACAATTACATTACTTTCAACAACCAAAGTAAGTGTGTCAGCAATTATAGAACATTAAAATTCCTCAGTATTTGGTATGTGCCTCATTAACTAAGTATCAACATTAAGTCCCCATATTATTCATAGCATAAACATCAGCAACAACAACAAAGAGAGACCATAATGACATGGCAAAACAAATGACAGACGGGACACTTTTAACCAACGCCAAAGTCAAGCAGATTCAAAAGGAGTTTGTGTTTTAAACTGTAGTTTTAAAGTAAACCCTAAAGCTTGATTATGCAACAATGCCTCTATTCTTTTTTGAGTAGCTTCACTCTAATATGTTTTAAGTAGTGCTATATAGGGCTGGGTATCCTTTTTTTGATACCATTCTCACTACACAACACACGTGAGCCCTGTCTCTGTGCGTAATGTAGTGTTTTAAACGCATGCCTTAGCCAATCACCAGCATCATTAGACCTTGGTGCAAGCATGCCGCATGCTTATTGACTCACTGGCGCTGATTTACTGCAACCTTACTGAGGCATTTTTTTGATACCTGATACCATGGAAGCAATATGTCTGAACTGAAAAGTATCGAAGTTCGGTGCCCAGGATTTGAAAAAATGATTACCGAGCTGGGTGTTGTTGTCATTCCTATACATTTCAACTCCAATCAAGCATTTACCCAGGATTTAAAACTGTACTACTAATAGTTATTGATTGTGCATAGGTGTTTTGGACACCACGGTACAGTATAATGGGATCACATTACATACATAGCTGTCTAATTCAGATGAACCTCAGTGTAAAATGACCTCCATAAAAATACAGCTATTTCTTTAACATTTTTGCACAGCATGTTAATCAACACCTCTATTGATTCTGACATCAATGGTTAATGATGATTCTAATCAATGCTAGTCAAAAATATGTTAGATGATTTTTTTTTTGTAGAGCAGAAATATTTTTTCATTTAAGGACAAAGCAGCAAGAAAGGGAGATAAACTGTTTAGTGTAATGCAATAAAAGGTGAACTGTGAGATCTACTGACCGTGAATGAGGGAGCCATTGAGCCACTGAATGTAATAGTTTTTGGGGAAGGAGAGGAGGATCTCGTTACTAATGATTGAGAAAGGCAGTAGGAAGACGGCACCACCCGACACTGCCAGGGTGAAGGTGCACAAGTATAATCTGCAAATGGAATCAAACATGCAGACAGACAGAAACACACACACACAAGTGTTAGGACTAGATGAGATAAAAACAAACAAGGTAATATATTTATTATTTTCACATCAGATTATAGCGACCACTTAAATGGCACGTATAGAACTGCCAGAAGGCTCAGGGTCGATCTATACATTCAATCATCTTTCTGCCCCACCTCAGGCTCTAGGTCTGCAGATTGGGAGAGAGCACTGAGCAGAGTGACCATTTGCTCAGTGGTCTTCAGCAGGGCGGTACAAAGTCCCAACTTCACCATATCACTAAAAGAGCTCATCAACTGAAATGCTTCCCATTATTTAGCTGCACCCTTAGATAACATTGTTGCGTAGCTGGACCTCACCATGCAGAATGTGTGTGGCTACAACAGGCACCCTGAGTGTGATGTGTCCAGCAACTCTAAACTGAGTGAAATGTGATACTTGCCACCACTGTTCTAGATAATGGCACAGTCTGTAAGAAATTCAGAGTTAGGGAGCACTCACACTGTCCATCCGTACCGTACCAAAGCAAGTTTCACAGCAAAAGTCTAGTTTGTTTGACCAGTGTGAGTACAACTGTACCGCGCCAAGGCATGGCACGCTTGCCGGCCGCAGCCCGGTTGAGAGAGGTGGACTTTAGTAAAGCACGGATGCAAATGTACGGTGTGTGAGCACGTGTACGAGTGCGAGCATTGACGGCGTTCCTGATGTCTGTTTATATGCGTCTGTTCCCCGGGATGAACATTTAAAAAGATGCAGCCAAACGGTTTGTGATGATCTGATGTGGAGGTGGAGCGTTTACTGCAGATCTGGACGGATGAAACGTTCATAAACAGTCAGACAAAACCAAATCTCTGAGAGGTGATGACGTATAAAGCAATACGCATTTGCTCTGCGGCCCGGATCATTTCAAGTAATGTGGGTACAAACGGGCCTTGGCCGCGGAGGAAGAGGGGGGGGGGGGGGGGGGGGCAATCACCCTAAAGCACGGGGCACGGTAGGAATGGACAGTGTGAGTGCGCCCTTAATGCTGGTCAGTAAATGAACGCAATGCTTTTTCAATTAATATAATTAGTTATTAGTAATAGGGCTGCAATTAATAAGCATTTTTCATTATTGATTAACCTGCAGATAATTTTCTAGATTAATAAATTAACTGTTGAACTGTTTAGCCCAAGATGATGTCTTCAATTGCCTTTTTTTGGTCCAATAAGCACTCAAAACCTCAAACATATTCACGTCACTGTGATATAAAATCTCACAATTATTGCTAGAAAACAGGACTTAAAATGATAAATCCATTATAAAAAAACAGCTGCAGAATAATTTTCCAATGAATTTTATTCAAAATATTTTTCATGCATTGTATTTTATCACGTTTGTCTTTCCTCAAATAGCTGAGTAACTTTCTTTACTTATATTTGCTTAATTATGTCCATTTTAATAAAATGAGTTTAGATTACCATTTCCTCATTTGTTAAATAAAGAACTACTTGCTCTCAAGAGTTAGTTGCCACAATTTTCTCAAAGACTTTGTTCTAAAAGAAGAACGGACTGAAATCATCTATACTTACGATATTCTATTGACGACAGCATCTTCATCCTCATGGTCATCTAGAAAAGGGAAGCAAACCACTTCAGTCACACGGTGGTTAGAGTGTGGCCTTATGAGCTAAAGTGCACGTTTCATACATCACATATCACTTCAAACAGTACTTAGGAGAATACAGCACTGGCTTTGTGTTATTTGGTCACTGATAAATATCTGATATCAGCCGATACACACATGCAATAGTGTAGTGTTAGTGCAAAGCAGTGTTAGTATTTGAGACATGCTTTAATTCTAACTATGTCACTCCATGCATCTATCGATGTTTCTAAAACAATGTAAACCATGATACTTTTGTTCCACTGGTCATTTGTTAGAAAGAAATGTAAAATTAGCAATATTTCATAGCAGAAAAGGAAATAATATGGTACCTTTACTGGTCATGCTTTTTACAGCAGACAAATCAGTCCATCATTTTGTTTTTAAACAAACCAAATGTATCATGGTAAAATAGTATGTAAGACATTAAGAGCAAGATGAGCATCATCATCAAATATGCTCAAATAAACTGTACTAAGTAGTGAATGTAATGTCAATTTATAATTCACAACTCCATTGCACTGTAAGTGAAACAATTAGGCACTTGGTGTAAGGAGAGAAGCAGCCTAGATTTCTACTGGTGGTCTACTTTCAAAATGAGACAAGGGAAGCCTGGGTGACTTGGACATACTAAATTTGTCCTGGGAAAATGGGATACAGGCTATAATGTCTGCATGGGCTTCTTGTCTTGTCTTGTCTTCTTGATTTTATCACTGTTTTTTTCCTTTATAATATTTCCTGCCTGCTGCAAGTAAAATGCTGTGTCAGAGATGTAACAAAAGAACGAAAAACATCCTTGTAAAGATCCCTTGAGTCTTTATTGTTTGAATATCATCCAGTATTACTGACATAACCTGTCTTGTCACAATTTGTTATTCATTTCATTTCATTATTCAACTTGCCACAGCCCTAAAAGCTATTTAGGGCGGATACAGCTCACACTAATACAGAGGTGACTGAGGCAGATTAATCTACAGTCACGGGTGTGGTGTCTCACACATACACCTTAAGCCTTCTTGGCCGAGACTTCCTTTCTGTTAAAACACAATGGTGGGCTCTATCTGTGAGCAAACACACCGTAACCAGACAAGCAGACTAACTTCTATAATAATCGCTGTGAAAACGGGTCCACCATGGACACATCTTTTCTGTGCGTTACAGATGCTTTAAGACTATCAGAGCATGCTGATTTCTGTTCCACTGGAGTGAGAGTTCATATTTTAGAGAAACACTTACCACTCTTCCTCTTGTATCTGGTTATGATAAAGTAGGACACAATGTAGAGGACTGCAAACAGGAGGAAGCAAATCTGAAATGACAACATAAGAATCTTCGTTAAGGATTTACTGAAGACTGTAGATGAATCAGCACTCACAGTCATTAGCAAGTAGTTATTCACAGTACACCTCTGCAGACTTCTAACTGAAGCTCTACACTTCCTGTTACTGTACATCTATACTACAGACTACGGGATTGTTGTGCTTTACTGAACATTTTAAAAACCTGATAATGTAATACTATGAATGAACTGTATATGAAAGGCTGTACGACGTCAGTGTAGCCCATACTGAGTTACAGTATTGCTCTATGTGTACAGACAAGACATGATGTGACCATTTGATGTGATAACCTGATGAGAAATACACTTGTCAGATCATGTGATCATGTCAGAATATAAACACACAAGTATTTACCCATGACCAACATTCTGATATGAATGGTAATCCATGGCATTTCTGAGTATTTTCTACTATCAGCCTAACAATTTGTTTAAAAACAATACATAGGGCGCCAACTAACTATTATTTTTCAATTAATCCACTCAACATATGGCTAAAAAATCCTATCACAAGTTCCCAGATGGTTTTGTTTTGTCCGAAAAAATTGTCCAAAAACAAAAAATAAACAGTTTACTGTAACAGGAGACTAAATAATGAAATATTCACAATAAAAGAATGAGAATTTCAGCGCACAGTTCAGAATACAGAGTGCATACAGACTTGCTCACCCGAATCTGTCAGCTTCCTCTCATGTTCTAATAATAATTGATCACTCAGTATTTGTGCAGTATTTAAATGTACATGTTCACTGTCCAAACAAAGCTGTACATATGGTTTAGACCTTATAAAGTGTGCAAAATAAGGATAATAAAATAATGCCTGCCTCATTATTACACAAATAATTAGCTGCTATGCAGTATAGCTTGATGATTTACTTAATTAGAAAGAATAACAGTAAGCATGGCAGAATTACTTTCAAACATCTGGCAATACTACCAGGCCAACACTACATGCAAAGTGATCTAGAAATTACCAGTGAATGGAATTTATTAGGTAACCGCGGCCTCAAAACAAGCTGGATGGTCTTACAGTAGGATCACATTCCACATTCCCTACTTCTACTGTGACAGGGACCGGGACTTAACTAATGTTAGAAGCTCCCACTTCAGCACTTTGCACCCCGTCAACATTGCGCAACTCATCACGGCCAAGTGGGGATTATGGGATGACTCAGCCAGACACCAGGCAGACCATGCACATTTCAGACAGACAAAATGACATAAAAATAAATGCCAAACATCCTCAGTCAATCTGGGAGGGATGTGGTGTTATATTACAGCTGTAGCAAAAACTGTTTTCCTATCACCTGCAGTTCCCTTCTAAATGAAAGACAGCTGATATACATACAAACTACAAAACTCTGTGGTGACAGTGGCTCAAGTAAAACCAGGCCCCCCTTAGGGGAAACCCCAGACTAACATAGAATCAGGTGCAAAGAGCTGATAAGTATAGACTCAACAGGCAACAGTTTGGGAAGAGATAACGACGAGTAACAAAGCAGACCAGTCAACGACACTCACTTTGTTTTCCCTAAACAAACACAGAGTCGTGTTAAGCAAAAGAAACAGGTAATGACAAATCTGCCTCCTTGCAAGCAGTTTGAAAGCATCCCGAACCAATTTAGGAAAGGTATTTCACACCTTTGTCATATATGAACTCAAGCTGGAGGTGAGGGACAGTAATTAAAAACATTTTCTGAGAGAAAAGTCCTGCAAGTAGATGTACTGATCGTGTCATTAACTGGGTTTATGAAAGGTTTATCAAGTTTGTGCACTAGCATGGAAGTGCCCGTAGATAGGAAGAGTAACATGGTGGTTGAAAGTCTGTTGGAAGTACACATTATATTGTCTCCTTATGGTAATAATACTTTCTACCAGAAAAATGGATGTTCAGTTGGGATGTCAAGGAAAATAAAAACTTTACACTTTCTTCAACACAGTGCATCATTGTTTACTGGGAAGGTGGTAAGTGAAAAATGTTATTACTGAATGAACCATAAACTAGTCACACATTATCCTGTGTTAACCTGATTTCTCACAGTAACGTGCTTTTCTCTGCATTCTTCAATGATTCTCTACAGTGTGACCCTATTGAGGAAAAAACGGTTTCCAACAGACTAATAAGAGCGTACCATCTTGTCACTGAGTCATGTGTAGCAACTTAAAACTTGACCCAGAGTAACACTGGCTGCAAAATAAGCATGCACAACAATAAATGGCATTTTGTGTCTGCAAAAATCAGTCCATAAACTGGCTCACAGTAAACATTAAGGTTAAATGATACGGCGATAACAGGATCATGCAAAGGCAAACGTTAAGAATGCTGATATCAGATACTGAGAGCCAGGTGTAGACAGATACTTCAGACAAAATGTGCACGCTAAAGCTGAGATGTTGAGCTTGTCTACTTGCAAGACATTTGATAGTTTCTGTATTTTAAAGGTGTCTCAAGTGTCTCCTCTTGAACTTATTCTTGCTTAAGTTTTCTTTTTTTTCTTCTGAAATTATAGCTAGAAGTTGGGACACAAACAATGTAGTTCATGGCAAAGATAGATTATCAGCAACATCGATTTTCAAGGCACTGTAAATAAGCTGTTATCGATTGTCACAGGGACACTTAATGCAAAGTTGCCAATAGGAACCAAAAGACAATAACATAACTCACTACATAAAATATAATATTATAAAATCTCTACAAACAATATCTGCCAAAAAAGGTCTGCATACAACAACACCTGATCATGTATCCTTACACATGTGAAACTATTTATGCTGAGAGCCATCAATAACACTGTGATCTGTTTTGAAAAATAAAATGTAAGTAAAAGGCATAAAAATAAAATAATGATGACATCTCCCAGTCCTCACTGACTGAACTGGTAAAGACTGGGACATGTTGTCCACGTCCCAGAAAAAGATTTATTACAAGTCTGTCTCAACATCAATCAATACACCAGCTAAGTTATATTACTGCAATTAACTAGCAAACTGAAGCTAACACAGGCTAACTTTAATTAGCGTAATTGCTTTTCGTATTTAAACCAGATTGGACTTAAGTAGACATAAAATACGTCATTGTTTAAGTGCGTCATTAAATGAACTGTTGCTATGACGCTCGATATGTTCAGCCGTGTCCAACTGACAGGTGAAGCTGCCGTTAGCGACCGTTGCCGCTGTGCAGCAGAGGACGTTGTTAGCCTGTTAGCCATGTTAGCCGCTCCGTACGTGTACTTACGATGTACTCTCGAACTTGACTGTGGAAATTCTGCTCTCTGATAGTAACATCGTCTTCTTCCATACTTCATATTGCAAATACAAAAAAAGAAGCTACAGGTCACTACATGCTCATACAACTGGCACCAACAGCGACAACTCCAGCGTCTTGTCCCCTCTGCAGATACGTTGCCCTGACTGGTTAACAGCCCGTTTACATCGGAGGGGAAACTGCTCCGTGCGAGACAAAAAAAACGCCCCAAAATAAAGTCCGTCATCACCATGCGTCGCTGCTTCAGCGTGACCCGGAAGACAATGGCCACCTGAAGGGAGCATGTTTTTTTTTTTTTATTATTAATTATTGAAATGATTCAATATAAACATTACTTTTCTTAATTGCTCCAGAGTTATACACAATGCTGAAATGTATTTCTAAATTAAGAAACAATAATAACGTACATTAAAATGTACAAAGACAGTAAAAACATAGAAAAAGGGCGAAGGCAACAAACAGAAACATAAATGGAGTCTGTAACAGTAAGGGAATAATCTGTAATGCATAAACACTCTAATAGTTTTTGACAATTTATTGTTTTTGAGTTTAAAGTTTTACATTTAAATTTCCAAATTAAGAAACAATAATAACGTACATTAAAATGTACAAAGACAGTAAAAACATAGAAAAAGGGCGAAGGCAACAAACAGAAACATAAATGGAGTCTGTTAAAGTAAGGGAATAATCTGAAATGCATAAACACTCTAATAGTTTTTGACAATTTATTGTTTTTGAGTTTAAAGTTTTACATAGTGGTCAATAAAAATATAACAGGAGGGCAGTGTGTCATTTTATGGATATAGTATTTTACTAAGACAATAATCCAATTCATTTTGTAAATTTCGTCTGACAAATATCTTGGGATTTTTGAGAATTCGTAACAAAAACATCTTTGTTGGGATTACATTTTTACAAAACATTTGGAAAGCTACTTCTGTAATGAATCAAACCAAAAGGAAGTAACATGAAAACAATCTACAAAAACATGTTGAATAACCTCCCCCTCACACATAAGTAAAAACAGAGCATGTTATTTTACATTGTAAAACAAGAAGAAAGACGACAAATGAGTGAACGATTCAGAAAAGAAAAGTACCATTTGATTTAATAGATATTTTACAAAACAATTCAAATAAGTGCTATCAAATGATGTTGCATTTTTTCAGAGTAACTAATTTATTTGAATATATATAGTTTGTTATCATAAGGATTAGTATTTTATTTTGTATGTATTTTTATTTGATTTATTTGTTTTGGTAATATAAGTTAGGTTATTTTAGCCAGACTGCTACCAGTAGGTGGCGGTAATGCAACAACAAGTAGTTTGCCAACCGCCAAAAAACAAGTAGAGAAAGAAAGACAGGAAATAGCTACATGCGCGTGGGTCACATAAACAATCATGCCCTCATGGAGCTACATGTGCAGCCTAAGGTATTTCTGTGTTTAAATAGACAAACGTTTCCACCCGACGCCTTAATACACCTGTAGGTCGTTTCTGTACGTCATCACGTTAGCGTGTTGGATAAACAGCCGGCTGGAACGTCAGAGAAGCCTGTGAAAGTCAACAACAGTTTAATTTGTAGAGATGAAGGAAAAGTTGAAGCAGAACAGCAAGAAGAAGAAGGGAAATGTTGTGTTACAGAAGTACATGGTGTCAGTGGATGAGTTCATCAAAAGCAAGAGTGGCACTGAAGAAGGGGAGAACGACCATGGCTTGAGATTTGTCAAAAAGAAAAGCAGAAAAGAGCTGCGTAAAGAGAAGAGAAAAATGAAAAAAGCCAAAATGAAGAGTTATTACGAGGGTAAAAAGACCCCTAGTTTACCCCTGGATGGAGGGGAAAACTCTGGACTACCGGCCGAGGAACAGCCCCAGCAAAAGAAAAGGAAAAGGGAGAAAGCAAAGAAAGATATATCAAAAGCACAGTCCACCAGTGCTCCTACAGAGAAAGCAGGCAGCTCTAAAACACCAGCATCTAACAAGAAAGGCAAGAAAACCAATACACTTCAAGAATCAAGGAAAAAGGCACTTCTGGAGGCAAATGAAGACGAGGACAGAGAAATAAAGAAATTAGAGCGGTACCTGGGGTTGAACAAGAGAAAAAACAAGAAAAGTCTGCCTCAGTCCTTTGTGGCGGACGGACTGGATTACATCCTCGGTATGCTTGACTCTGGCTCAGCGGGTGTGGGGATGTACGATGTTGACGATGACATGGACCTGGCCAAGGATAACTTTGAAAAGCTCGATGAGAATGACTCTCAGCTGTCAGATGAGGAAGAAGAACCTGAAGATGAGACGGGGAATGAAGGCAGTGATGATGACATGGGTTCACTTGATGTTGAAAATGAGGCTGACGACGACGATGATGAGGAGGAGGATGATGAGGAAGCGGAGGAGGAGGAGGAGGAGGAAGCGGAGGAGGAGGATGATATGGAGGCTGAGCTGGATGAGAGTGATGCACCTGACTCAGACAATGAAAATGAAAACGAAGGGGAAACAGAGGAAGAGGCAGACACTTCAGACACAAAGAGGTCCGACTCAAAGTCAGAAACGGTGAGTTCAGAAATGTGTGTTTTGTTATTGTCACATTGTCACAACATTGACACCTCGTCTGCCATAATGGATCTAGTTGTAAGTTTTACATCTTCCAATGTGCAGGTCAACTCTGAAGCAGGCAAGTACGTGCCGCCTCACTTGAGAAACGCCGGAGATGATAAACGCAAAGCTGAGCTTGAAAAACTGAAGAGGAATGTGAAAGGCCTTGTGAACAGGTAACCATCTTTCCCAAGCACAGACAGAGCACATTCTGCCTCTTATTAAATTAAAAGCTGTATTCACGAGCAATAAGACACACCATTGCTCAGTTTTACACACTTTTTTTCCTGGTATGACTGGTAGCTTATGACGGTCAGTGTTACCTAATGTTACATCAGTTTGCCAGCTTATACAGTGCTCTACTTGTGCTACCTTGACCACTACTAACTACATCATATTTACCAGCAAGTTACATAGCTTCACTTTAACAGCAGTGTATTATCTGTCATTACCATAATTTCATGAATATATTCACTTAGATGTTCACATTTTTTATTCTATGCCAAAGAAAATGCATTTTAATCCTACCCCCTTTATTTCCATAAAGTGTCAGAAGTTGTCTGATGCATCAAGCACTTTGGTACATATACTGTATGAACCAATGAGGGATTAGTTTTATTAAGATTAAGAAGTTTTAGGTTGCTCTGTCAGTTCCTTCTGATCATATAAAAGCTGCAAGTCTACCTCCATCTCAAAGATAACTAGCAATAGTTGCCACAATTGTAAAGAAGTTGCCAGCTGGGTTCTGCTTTGTAATATCCACAGGTCATTTGCAGTGGGAATTGGAGTATGTTTGTATATTTTTAATCAGGATTTAGACAGACATATTATGGAGCTGTAGACTGTTTTCATCATCAAGTTGATGCACATCATCACAATTTCCCAGAAGCCCAAGGGGACCTCTTAAAATTGCTGGTTTTGTCTGACGAACAGTTCTAAACCCAATGATGTTAATTTTATAGTGATATGAGACGGAGAAACCATTCAAATATGAATGGATTTTTGTAAAAGAAAAATGACTCACCGTATTCTAATGTTGGAGTCATAATAACTTGTGCTTCTGCACTGGGGCTTGAGTTTACTCTGTCAGAATTACCAGTGGAATTCTTTAAAAAGTGATGACATATGCATTTTCTAACTTCATCAGGCTGAGTGAACCCAACATGGCGTCCATCAGTGGTCAGCTGGAGGAGCTGTACATGAGCAGCAGCAGGAAGGACATGAACGACACCCTCACAGAGGTGCTACTCGCAGCCTGCGTCACCCCAGCTCTGATGCCTGACAGATTACTGATGGAGCATGTCCTGCTTGTCAGTGTCCTCCATCACGCCGTCGGCTTAGAGGTAAACACACCCCCTTTTAATTCTTGCTCAAATAGATAAACAGGTTTTACCTTTTGGAGGCTTTTCCATTTGCAGACCTTCAGTTCATTGTCTCTCATCCATAAGAGTGACAGCAGGAGTCAGGTAGCTTTTAGTTTTGCCAGCCTTTGTGTGACAAATCGTAATTGACCTGATAACTGGAATGATGAGTTCTTGGATTATTCATTAGGGGCCTTTTTTCAAAGGGATTAGTTGCTTTCACACATCTCCACTGTAAGATAATCCTCTTTTAATTAATGGGACATTGATATGTAACTCCTTGGTTTCCTTTGCTTTACTTGTAAAAGGATTATCTCTCAGTTGTATTGACTCTCCATCCCGTAAATGACCCTAAACGGGATCATCAGTCAAATTATCCGCAGTCAACAATTGGCTTTCAACACAGTTTGAGGGGTTCATGAGAGGGAACATTTGGTAGTTTTGTATCACCCACCTTCAGTCATGATTTTGTTTTACACTTTAACGTTATTGCTCTAGAGTCAATATTGACGTGTAGTTATGTTTATTTCAGATTTTTACTATGCATTAGCCATCATTATTTCTGTTTTGAGGTGTTATTTGGCTTGAACTTTGGGGTTTGTCTACAACCTGCGTGATGCTGTTCTATTAATAATAATCATAACCATTATTTATGTCATTGTCCATAGGTATTAACATACATCAGTCCAGTTTTAACATGAATCACGCGTTTGTAATATTCCCTTGTGATGATTTTCCAGGTGGGAGCCCATTTTCTGGAGACGGTCGTGCGAAAGTTTGACGAGGTGTACAAGAACCCAACTGAAAGCAAGGAATGCGACAACCTGGTTTCCATTGTGGGTCACCTCTATAACTTCCACGTGGTGCATTCTGTCCTCATCTTTGACATCCTTAAACTTTTGGTTGGAGCCTTTACAGAGAAGGACATTGAACTGGTTTTGTTGGTGCTGAGGAATGTCGGCTTCGCCCTGAGGAAGGACGACGCTCTGGCTCTCAAGGAGCTCATCTCTGAAGGTCAACGCAAGGCCAGTGACATGGGGTCAAAGTTTCAGGATCAGACCAGGGTAGGGAGAACAGATTTACCTTTTTCTTTTAATTACCACCATTCTTAACTACACATAATGTTCTAGTGATGGTTATATACCGTATATATACATTTTGGAAGCTTATCTAGCATTACTTTATATGCGCATGTGTTCTCAGGTGCGATTCATGCTGGAAACTATGCTGGCTTTGAAGAACAATGATATAAGGAAGATCCCAGGCTACGATCCCGAGCCTGTGGAGAAACTGAGGAAGTTGCAGAGGACTCTGGTGGGTGATTTTCACAACGTGACCATACTGGGTCTGAAGTATCCAAGTATATTTCCCTGCATTAGTGAAAATAAATGTAGATTTTAATGTGTATCTTATAGGCACTATTATTATTATTGATTCTGAACTTGATTATTGTATTTTTTCCAAGGTGTTTTTGTCACAGTAGCTCTCACCTTTACCACCAGGTGGCCCCAGAGTACCACCTTTACAAACCAGTCCAGAGTGTTGCTGATGCTATCAGCATTGCCACCAGTGTGGTTGTTTTATCAGCTGTCTACTTTAGGATTTCTAATTTGGTGCCCTTCTTTAATATTTTATAGCCGATGTTGTGCACTTATGGCTAAATGTGGTACTCAGATCCAGCGGCGTGCAGGAGGCAGTGACATGAAACTGAGGGTATCTCTGGACAATCTCCTGGCGGCAGAGCAAGTGGGCCGCTGGTGGATCGTCGGCTCCTCCTGGAGCGGAGCGCCCATGATCGGCGAACAAGGGAACACAACCTCAAAGCAGAGTACTGCTGAAGGACAGGTAGAGCAGTGGAACCACAGAAGACACGTGTACAGTAGTCCTCTCAGTACAGATCTGTATGGGTGCTGGGCATCTATGGAAGTAAAAGATTTAAGTGTTGCAGCATTTATAGTATCTGCAGTGTTGTATTTGATATATTTGATTTGTAATTTGTTATCTTCAAAATTATTTTTTCCCCACATTTATTTTAATTATTTTATTATTTAATTTAAAATTAAATGTATGTATTTATTTATGCTTTTATTTAATCCCTGTACTGTTTCTTGGGTTTAGAACATTTGAAAGTTGTCTTTTCTTTTCTAGAAAAACCTTTTTATATTTCTCAAAGAAAGATTTAAAAAAAAACCTCTAGCATCATATCAGAACTGGCATTGATAGTTACCATTTCAAATGACAACCAGGTCTAGTCAGTGTTATTAATTTCAGCAGTTTGATGTGTATTTGGCCTTAGCAGCATTTCTCACTTTACTGTTATTTTTTATTTGTTTCAGTATAGTGCCAAAGTCTTAGAGCTGGCTAGGAAACAGAGGATGAACACTGAGGTCAGAAGAAACATCTTCTGTGTGATAATGACCAGCGAAGATTACCTGGATGCATTTGAGAAACTGCTCAGGTTTGTTATCACTCACCTCTACTTTGTGTCTCTATGTTAAGCTGGCTGACCAAAGATGAAAAGAAGGACATATTACAAGCTTATTTTAGCTGTTTAATGTCAAAGAAGCCTAGCTGTGAAGTATTTTAAAGCCTTTTATTCGCTCTTTGTGCAGGATGGGCCTGAAGGACAAGCAGGAGAGAGAGATTGTTCATGTTCTGATGGACTGCTGTCTGCAAGAGAAAACCTTCAACGCCTATTACGCCGTACTGGGAGAGAAATTCTGCTCCCAAGATCGCCGCTTCCAGGTACCCGAGACCAAAATAAAACTGATCTCACATACACATAACCTTACAGACAAACAGACCCTCTTTTAAATCTCAGGGACCTTATTTAACCACAACATCACATACAATAAACACCTCCTGGACAGTAGTGCGATGCGTTAACACATACACTTGTTATCTGGATTGCAGTAAATGATAAATATCAATAGCGAAAGAAAAGTAATTGTCAAATGTGTGTGTGTGTGTGTGTGTGTGTGTGTGTGTGTGTGTGTGTGTGTGTGTGTGTGTGTGTGTGTGTGTGTGTGTGTGTGTGTGTGTGTGTGTGTGTGTGTGTGTGTGTGTGTGTGTGTGTGTGTGTGTGTGTGTGTGTGTGTGTGTGTGTGTGTGTGTGTGTGTGTGTGTGTGTGTGTGTGTGTGTGTGTGTGTGTGTGTGTGTGTGTGTGTGTGTGTGTGTGTGTGTTGCATGTCTATATGTTTATATTTGTAGGTGCAGTTTGTGTATAATAATATGTGTTTTCACAGACTATTACTTATAACAATATGGTGCGATTCCAGTCAGTGCGGTTTGATGCAATCTGATACAATTCATTTTCTTCCATAATAAAGTAAATTAAGCTAATTCTATAAAAGTGGCACTGCTGTTTACCTTCAAAGAGATATATTTCATAGAAGACCAGGGAATCCTCAGTATTTTTGTTACTTTACATTGGAGAATGGAATAAGATGGAGACCACACAGACTTAAACTGTGTGTGACCCACATGTGGCCTGTAGTTCACCTCTGCAGTGTGGGAGCCTCTCACACCTCTAATATTATTTGCCCCAAACTGTGACTCCAAACAATGGGGGTGAGACCACACTTCCTACTTTGCTGGCAGGTAGGCCACAGGTCCATATCAGAGACTGATGACCATTGTCCTCATCAAAGAGCTCCAACCACAGCTGGTGGGAATGTTTGCTTTTCACATGTAAACTGGATCTGGATCAGAGGATTACCTGTGCTGAGGAGCTGGTGTCTGTTTATTTTTAGTTTCCACTACTGCTTTTGGGGTTCATCAGTGTATCATTCAGTGCAGTTGTACAATCTTTCAACATGATGTCCTGTATTCTCCAAGATGACTTTCCAGTTCAGCCTATGGGACAGGTTCAGGGAGCTGTCCAACCTTCCCAGCAGCACCTTTAACAACCTGGTTCAGCTGGTTACCCACTTCCTTCAGAGGAAGTGCCTGTCCCTCTCCATACTCAAAGTAAGTGACGTGTGTTGGCTTCAATGCATTTCTATATTTGATGTTGCAAATTCAGTTAAATCTTAAATCTCTGTCTGTGTAGGTAATAGAGTTTGGGGAACTAGATAAGCCCACAGTGCGCTTCTTGCGTCAGGTGCTTACCAAACTGCTAAAAGACATTGAACCCGAGGACCTAGCAAGCATATTTGGAAGGTGAGCTTCATAACAAAACTGTGTGTCCAGCCCAAATGTCCAGCCATGCCAGCAGCTCTGTGAGGCTGCACTGCCCATAATGCTAACATCAACATGCTAACAGGCTCGTAAATGATGTTTAGCAAGTATAATGCTTACTAATTTCAACGTCTTAGTGTGTAATAACATTTGGTAATTAGCAATAAATACAGCTAAACAAGCGCAGCTTAGACTCATGGGAATGCACCAAAGCATCAGACAGCATTTGACCTAATGGGGGCGCTAGATGAAATGTCACAGGATGACCATAGTCAGTATGATCTATCCCGTTGGCGACCATATATGTGCACAAATTGAATAGCAATCCATGCAATAGTTGTTGAGATAATTCAGTCTTGAACAAAATGTTGGAGAAATCAAGATTGCCATCCATCCACACTGGCTAAAAAGTCTATTTTACATGTTCAGTAAAGTTTACCTCTTATTAGCCCACGTCTTGTAAAACCACACCTCTCTGCTGCTTCGCACCATGTGAACATTTGACATCAATGTCCCTCACTGTTTCCCATCCGTCAGGATTTCAGGAATTCCCAAGCTAGGAATGCTGCGGGAGGGCTTGAAGCTTTTCATCAGCCACTTCTTGCTGAAGAATGCCCAGTCACAGGGACCAGCTGAGCAAGCAGCAATGCTGTCAGAGCGCGCACAGGTCGCCACCAAAGCCATGGAGGCCAAAGAGGCCAAGCTCAAACTGTAAAACACTCAACCACAGACACCAGAAACCTGACAGACATACGTAACACAAATGTGGAACAGAAGAAGGCTTGTTAGTATGAATTGTCTCTTTAAACAAAGAACCCAAGCCTGCAGTTTTCTTCAAAGAAGAATAAATGTTATTTTGATAATAAGTTAATGTTTTTGCTTTGGGGAGTACTTGTACATAATTGTCACCTTTTGAAGATTTTTTAAAATCTGAAAGATGCTGATACCTTTAGAGACACACCCGTCTTAGCACTATGTATATTATTTTAATACAGTGCCTATTGGTTCGGCTTTATTATTCTGAAATAAATAAGTATTTTGCTTCATGACAGGTTGATAGCATTCTTAGATGTTTACACCAAATACATTGTCCATATCTGTGCTTATGGGTAGTGTAACAGTTTGTCAAACATTATTCATAAAAACTTCAATAAATCTGATATTTTGACGATTTGACTCCTTTTGTAGAGAGAAATAATCCATTTCCTCTTATAACTGCTCTCATTTCTTTATCCTCTATACCTTCATTTTTTTTTCTGAGACTGCCCTCATGGAGGCAGTGTACAGCAAGAGTTAATATTGTTGAGTTCATACACCTTGCACCTTCTTTTGGGCTTTACTGAGTCAGTTTACACTCACACAAAAATAATAAAGCACCTTAAGTATTTCTCAGCATTTAAAACAACTGATTCGAGCATATTTATTTGTTATATCCTTTTCTGTTGCTATTTCCACTGTGCTTGCTGTGAGTGTGACATAAACAAGAGCAGAGAGAACAGAGAGGGATGGTTGTGTCGTTGATTCTGTGTTTACACACCCTGATGAAATGACCCGGGGGCCTCGAGTTTAGCCTATTCTGTTTGACCGCTGACACCAGTATCTGCCCGCGTGGTTAGCATAGCAGAGTCATTCTGTTACATTTGATACTTGCTCCTATTAATTAGCTCCATTGGTGCGGCCAGTATCAATCTGAGGCTGGAGCGTGGCCTGAGGTCAGGAATGGGACACCAAGGTCAACCAGAGGAAATGTCCTTCAAACCAAACTAACCTCATGTTGAAGGCAGTGTTGTTGTTATTTTTATTCCATTACATCGAAGATGGGCTTTTTTTTTTTTTAGTAGAAAACACAAGGACAAAAGCACTTTGGGCCTGGATAGCAGCTGTGTTTTTATTGAGAAATGATGGAGACTTTTGGGAGAAAACCCGAGAATTTGTCAGTTAAAAGGTGGAGCTTGTGAGCTCAATAGGCTCACTGTGCAGTTCAATACAGTGGCCATTGTCTGCAAGAGTGTTGCCATCAGCTTTACCTGGTGTTCTCTGTTTGGGTTTGACCCTCAGCTGAACTTTGATTTAGTCTGCTAAGGCTAAAGCAAACAGTGAAAGATAACCAACAGATCGCTCAGTAATCCTGTTACTAATGGCACATAATCACTCAACCCCTGCTATAGTTTAACGCTGATGACTGCGGGAACAATGGTAAAGGACCATATGCATGTGGACTTCGTGTAAACCAATAGGTTATTAAACCGGCCCTGTGGCTCAGTCACATTGGTAAAAGATATTAAAAAGAGACTTGGCTGAAAGAAGAGCATATCAGAAATTAACATATAAGTTAATAGCACACCCTAAATAAATAAATGTTTTGTGTATGTAGGAAAATAAGGCTGATGGGATGTTTTGTTTGCATTTGAGGAAGTCCACTCTTGTTGTCTCATAACACAATGTGCATGCAGTATGTGTTAAGTTTAAATGTCCTCATTGTTGCATTATTATTGGTTTGAAATCAACAAGAATGAGGCTTTAACGCTGGAATACAAAAAGTTAACTAAATAAGAGCTGTCTGTACATATAGCCTATATTTGGACACAAAACCTGTAGACTAGGACTATTAATAAATCAAGAGAATATTATTTAATTATCAAATAAAACAAAAAAACAAAAATTTAAAATATTCTGAGTTCTTTAGGGGACAAGTTTCAAATGTTTCAAGCCTTTGAAATAGTGCCTGAGGTGCCAAGTTGACTCTCAACAAGCCGTTTAAAAGGTTTATTAATGCGAGCCCATTGCTAGTGTGGTGTGAAATGTTTCCTCCGTCTGACTGTTTGCTCTCACTGCACGTTTGCACAGATCCGACAGCGCTATTAACAGTAATTCCCATGACCCGACCTGTCAGGAGCAGGGAGAAAAACACCAGCCTCTGTTCGCAAACGCGCTGAAACACTGCGAGCAAAACCGTAAATCAAGGGACTATTTTTTTGTACAAAACACAATATATATATAATTTTATATATAAAAACATTTTATTTCACATTGTTTGCACCAAGAGAGACGCTAAACAATAATTTAGCATGCATTGGGATGACTGTTTTATAAATACAGTATAGAAAAATAAACATAACTTTTATCCAGCGTGATATGACACACTACGGAACACCACAGAGACCAAAATAAGGTCAAAATAAGACAAATGACCGGCTATTTACTGTGGTGAGAGCTATAGGATATTCATTGCTGACAATCTAACCACGATAACAAAGTCCTGATCCAGTTTACAGCGAGTGCATGGAACCATGCAACATGTCACAGTTTACAGTGTATAGCCGAGTGTTGAATGATGCCCTATTATAAAACTGAAATCTTCTGCTTTATTGCTTGTTTGACACCGAAAATCCCCTATTCTTGACCTAAATTGTATTCTTTTCATGAAAAAAAAATGCTCATTAATTCCATGGATGTGATAGGAGGTTGGATTACATGCAACTGCATTTTTTTAATATAGCGAATCCACCCCCCACAGTCATTATAAATGGAGATCGCCACCCTTGCACTTCACCGGCTTCAAGGCTGCGGACTTGTGTCACTGGTGTGATTCCTCTCGTCGTCTGAAGAGCAGTCTGACGAGTTATACAGGAAATTGTCGCCTTCGTCATCGTCACTGTCCCTAAAGTCTCTTATTCTGCCATTTTTTGAGTCTGTCTTGCTCTTATAGTCCGACTGTTCGAGTCCGTCAGATTTCTCCTGGCCGCCCTTGTTGCCTTTCTGCTTCTCGGCCTCCTGGGCGGCCTGCTCTTTGGCCTTCTTACTTCTCTTCCACTTCATGCGTCTGTTCTGGAACCAGATTTTAACCTGGGGAAAGGAAAACAATTTAGTTTAAGTGGTTTAAACGTATACAGGAGGCAGCTACCCGTGCGTACAAATGCGTAAAGAATGCGTAAAGATTGCGTAAAGGTCACCAGTCCACCAGACATTGACCTCTGTGGAATTACAATGAGCCTACACTAAAAACATGTCTACAAAGTTATTTAGTGCTGATTTTTTTAACCCTTAAATCAAATGAAAATAAAATATCACTGAGATGGCATAATTGCTATTTTCCCATTCTCCTCTCCAAGTTTAAATTTAAAACTGGAGTGAATGGAAAACTACTTCAGTACAAAGTGTAAAACATTAAGGATGCATCTGGCTCAATATTAATGCTATTTCATCATAATTTCTTAATTCTGCTCAGAAAATGAAACTAATCTAAAAATCCACTTTTTATGTATTTTTAATAACATATACGAATCCTTCAAAGTGGGGAACTAAAATGGTAAACATGAGTCTTCGCTGTAATTAATATTACCTGAGTTTCTGTCAGCATGAGAGACGTAGCCACTTCAAAGCGCTTCGGTCGTGACAGGTACTTATTCAGTTTGAATTGATGCTCCAGCTCCAGCAGCTGCTGACTTGTGAATGCAGTTCTTGGTCTCCTGCACTTGCCAAGCAAGTTGGACTGAGCCTGAGCTGCAAGAAAAAAAACATCAATGCCATACTCCATTACAATAGGCTTTTTTTCATTTATTAAAATAGGCCCTTTTGAAAACTAAGAGATCAATGTGCAAAACTAACCGCATTCTTATGACTGATAATAAAAGAATCAGACTTTAATGTTGCACGGAGAACTCCACACACTAGACAGCCCCTGTTGTTATGGTCTGATAAAGTACGCTTTCCCTGCTTAAGCAACGAGATCGTCCACTTATGAATATCTCCATAGAGAAGATATTTGCCACTCCATTTTGAACAAATCTGTTAAAACGAGCAGAAACAAAAAGGCAGTATCTGGTGAGCAAATAGCATGTCCACTGTGGGTTTCACACTCTTCTGCTACTTTCCCACTGTCCATTATCTGTCCATTTTAGTTCCTCTTAGAAAAACCATCACTCTGTGACAGCCTCTTCATTGAGAGAATCATAATATGTGAGGAAAGAGCGCCGGAAACCTAAAAAACGACTTAAGCGAAGTAAGAATTGGATGCCTATTCTTTAGCACAATAACAGAGGCTGTCTTTGAGCAGCAACATATAGCCCTATTATTTTATTTAGAGATATTTATTAATAATATATATAACATTTAATTAATAATGTAATACTCAAATCTGACTTTTTGGGTAGGTCACATTTTTTTTAGATCAGCCTGGGTCACCATACAACCAAAGATGTATTTATTATTAGGATATGATTTATTTGTATAGTAAAAAGGTCAGAAAGGAGCCATAACATTCTGTTATAAAACAGCTACTTACAATTAAAGTCAGACATTTTGGGCAGCATCATCCCGGCTGTGGAGACCCGGAGCCAGTGGTCCAGCTGGAAGGTGCTGGCTGTCAGTTTGATGGGATCACTGTGGTGGTGATGGGAGCCGTGTGGATAGGAGTAGGACAGGGCAGGGTGTTGGCCTGCGAGGGCAGCTGCGGAGTAGGTATACATGGGGTGGCCGTAGAGAGCCTGTGCGGGAATCCCTGCGGTACTCTGCGGATGTAATCCAACCATGCTGTGAGGACTGTTGAGGAAACCCGGTTTAGGAATCAACCCGCAGTTGGAAATCCTCGGCGGGGACGGCGTCTCTGTGCGTAAAGATTCCGCGCTTGTCAGCTCCGGGGCTGCCACACTTCCAGACGACGGGATGGAGGAGGACAGGGAAGTAACAAGCGCAAGCGGAGAAGTCTGCGCCCTGGGTGTATCGACTGCTAAAAGCGCGTCAATGCGAAAGTTTTTAGATTTCTCCATTGGGCCCTCGGTGCGCGTCCTTGTCTACTCTGCTACAGTAGACGAAGGAGAAGTCAGTGCCGTTTTCCCACCTCTCAAAAGTTATGATGTGGTCCAGAGTGTGAGAGGAGCACCGTGTGACACTTAATCACTGTCCGATGGAGGCGATTGGTGCAGCCGTCTGCAGGGGGCTGTCCCAAGCGTCACAACGGACCCAACAACGCCTCTCTGCTCTAATCAGTGTAAAGCACGCTGTTGGCTGCTGTTAGTGCTTTTTTAAAAATAATATTGCTATTACAGGAAAATGACGCAAATGTTTGAAATGAAACTCGAGTTTTTTCGTAGATAACTGGATGTTATCTTCTGCCTTTATAAAATCAATGTACAGTGGGTTCATGGAGTAAAAGTTGAAGGTGACTAAAGGATGACTTTATTCGGTTTATGATGAGTAAGTGTGCTGTGCATTTTTGGGGATTAGCTTATACATCAGCAATTCGACCAAGGTCACATGAGCTGGTGACATTTGATTAAACGTTGGCAGCCACAAGCACGCCGGAATGTCCATCATGTAAAAAAAACATTCAATAAAGAAATATCTATCCATATATATCTACAAATTAGATCTTAAAATCCTTTTTTTTATTCATATCATGATTTTTAGATAATTCCCCTTAATTGTTTACGCTGTATGTCCAGAATGTCCTTGAATTTGAACAGTAGAGGTGATCTATGAGATTATCCAACCCATGTTGGATAAGCGCACAACAGAATTTCCTAACATGTAAGGTGATGTGGAAGATTTTCATTAACATCTCACTGAATGTAGATGACTGATAAAATAAATATATAGTCTATTAAAAAAATGAAAGCATGCGCATAAGTGACCCTCTTGAGCTAAAGCACCCTGTAGGGAAATATAAGTAAAAGCCCTCCTTCTGTCGCTGTCTAAAGCTGAAGGTGACAGACGCACCCGGCTGTTATAAAGGGGCTGTATAACCCTCAACGCTGCTCACATAATGTATCAGCAAACTCTGGTTTGTTTTTCAGACTTTTGCCGCAGCCTACATTAAAAATCGTGTTTTCTTCTTCTTCTTCTTGGCATTTTTTCTCCTGTAATATTGAACATTGGTATTTTTCTTATTCAGTCAAAACTGGATTTCCTTTGCTTCCTGAATATCTGTCAGAATAAGTGAGATTCAGGCCCAATCCTGGAGCAACGAGCAGAAAAGATGTAGTAATTGAAAGCCCTGAAGTGTGATGAGCACAGAGATGTAGCTAATAGGCCCGAGGCTCCGGGTGACTTCGGTCTAATAAGCCACTTAAAGTTAATGGAAGAGGAGGTCAGAATGGGAATTATTGACACCCAGTTGCCCTTAACCTGTCTACCAATAAAGCTGATTAGTTTTTGTCAATTCATCAGCTAACCGTGCTCCTGGGACGTTTATTTGCTCGGGGGAAATCAACAAGTCACCGGGTAGTTTTCAGGTAAAGGATCGCCATTTAATTGTGGACCTTGATGATCATGACCAATTACAGAATGATAACGAGGAGATTGATGTGGGTGGGACGTGGGCCTGCATGGAAACGTGGGGAAAATAGAAAGAAAAGAAGGGAAACAGAGAGAGACGGTTCACTAATATGCTTTTGCCACTAAACCTTTAAATTACTTTTGTGGTGAAAACTGTGCAAATGCTGATGACATAGTCCTAATATTAGATGCTCGGATTCTTCCACTTCGACAAATCGTCCCAAATGTGTCTGAAATTAGCTGTTTTGTTATTACATTAAATGTATTTCTGCACTTTCTTGGCTTTTGCTCTCAATTAGAATGATAAAAAAATAATAATTTGGACGCACCGAGAGCCACTGGAGAGGATGAGGTTGCATAGCGGCATTAAAATGATTATTGTGAAGGGCTAAATAAAACTCTTCACCCATTTTGAAACGAGTAGCCAAAGCGGAAGTCTTATTTTGCACTTCTCCCATCAATAAAACGCATTATCAGTCTCCTGCATGATTATTATTATAGCAGCCGGACTCTTGATCGCCACGCGCCCAAGCTGCGCCTTGTCCCCACCGCGGGTTTAATTTCATTAAGGGGACCACATGAATATTTCTATTAAAGCAGCGGTGAAATATGGAGCCATTTAGTATTGGCCTTCACCGATCACCCAGATTTATTGCTCCTTTTCATCACATCTAGGGGAGAGAAAATTAATAAGGCACCCAAGATGGATCCGGACCCTAAAACCCTGGTCTTTCCTGAAAGCTGTTAATTTGCTCTGTAATTACCTTCACAATTAACTAAAATACAAATCAAAGTGACAAATCGGGATAGTTTATATATTAATTACCTTCGGCAAATGTGTTCATTATGAAAAGGCAATTTCAAGGGACCTGCACTGTCTCTTCTAACGTCATAAATACGCTCGGTTAAATTGGCACACATTTCGCTTCCATTAAATGTGCAAAACTGCTTTTAAAAACATTTGTTGCTCATAATCATTTTTTCTATGTGACATCATATTGGCTGCCTAATTTATTTTAGAAAAAAATGAACAGCATTGTCAATACCAGTGTGAGATAATTACTGCAAAGAGACTTATTTATCTGAGGGTTTAGAGAGATCTGCATCTCTCTAAACCCTTTATGAAATTCGATACTGCTGGTTCATGTGCCTCGGATGTGTTATCAATTCACTCTGAAGGAGAGTATACCTGGCTGCATGCTATGAGCCTACAGTATTATAGGCCCAATCACATCTCATTGATGAAACCATTTCCCCTTGCCTCATGCTCATGCTTTCAAAACCTTTATTCGTTTAGCCAATAAAATGTCAGGTGATATGGGTCATCAGTTTGCTGACAAAAAGAGTTCAGACAACAACAACAAAAATAATATCCCATATGGACTTGGCTACAAAATCGGAATCAGTACCAAATCAAATAAAGATGAATGTATTAGAATTATTAAAATGTCTATATTAGTATTATTGTCTCATTTATTGTCTTAAATGAAACAAAACTCACACAATGAGTAAATAAATACACGAGTAGATACATATCTGTAATATATTCAAAACACAAATTGAATTTCTAATTTCTGGTTAATTTGACCATCATAGCCACGTTTTTGGATCTGTGACTCTGTTGCAGCTTTATAATGTTTTAACAGAAAACTCACGGTTTATGAATGCAACTAGACAGACATGATTGATAACACATCTAGTTAAGGACTGTGAGGAGATGAACACACCCTCATATTCTTAGTCAAATAAAATAACCAGCCCAGGCAGTGCAGCTTATCATTTTGTCCTTTTTGTTGACTTTGTCAGAGAGGTATCGATTTACATATTGGACATTGTTGTTTTTTAAAAATTATTCCAATATTTAGTCAGTTCCCACTAAATGCACAATAGGTTAAAGATAAAAATAGAAATAATAGGCTTTCTTGGAGAGCTATTGCATTAGCTTCCATTTGATTATAAATGTGCACCTGTGTATATGTGTGAAAACTGATGAATCCGATCTTTGGAAAGATACTGAATAATCATTATATTATCATTGATATTTGTCATATGTTTGTACTTCAGAGCAAACGTACATGCTTCAAAATCAAGACAGATCAAAAAAGATCAGTTAAATGCAAACGTTTAAAAAACTCGCTCACATCATTAATGCCATCATATTATAAAATAATAATGTTAATTTCAATATGCACAAAACATAACAAAGCAACACATACAGAAGAAGAAAAGGATAAATCTTATGAGGAAAAAGAAACATAATAGGAATATACACTTTCATCCAAACCTCCAGCTGACCCCATGCTCATGAGGGGTCAAAAGTTCAGAAAGATAACTACAATCACTTTTAAAATGACATAACTAGTGAAGAGAAAGCTAAACAAGGGAGATACCGTGCAGCTTTACAATTTATCCTGGCTGTAGAAATCACAACATACAAACTAAAGCTATTTTAAATCTTAAAGAGAGTATTATAAACATAACTGGTATATTACTGAACTCCTGGACCAAGAGGCAAAACTGTGAGCGATCGGCGTAACTTTGGAAAAGAGAAGTCACTCCCTCTGTTTATGTAAAAAGGTAGACTGCAATTGTTCCCAGGAATATGCCTTGAGGTACACCAAAGTTAATGAAGGACTGCATGAAATAAACACACCGACACACATTAGGAGTTTTCTCCTTATAAAGTATTCATTCCAGTGCACATCAGCAACACTTAAACTTACTGTATATGAACCATTTAACACAGAACACCAGCAGCAGTATACAGTGGTGTATAGGTTTAATTTATCAGCATTGAAATCACCTTCTTTTCAATAAAAGCGGCAGCATTGCTCAGTCATTTACATGGATTTGTGGACAGGATCCTTTTCCCCCTATTGGCTGGCAGGCTACTGTTGTTTGGGCTGTATTTGACTAGTTTAGTTATATGTTTTTCATCTCGATTGGGATTCAACTTTATCCACACATTAAGGGAATATAAGCATGTTGAGATTTTTTCTGAGCACTGTAAGGTCTTCGTATAGTTTAATAAAAAATGTAATAAGACATTAAGGTATTTCAATTTCGGCCAACATGGACGAGAAGTCCTTCAAGTCCTCTGAAAAAGGAAATTTGCACATCTAGTTCCATGTCAACCGAGCAAACGTCTTCTGTCTGAAAGCTTTAGAACATACCGAGCCTGTTTTTTCAAATATTAGTTAACTTTACTTTTATTTCTTATATGTAATATAGAAATGGTTTCATATGACCCTTGTTACATATCTGAATAATCAGTAAATACATATATTTTATTATTATATTTACTGATTATTCAGATTGAAACCATTTCTTTGGTAAATATAATATGATTGGGTATAGGCTACTGTGTCATTGGGTTAAAGACATGGCCATGCAACTCCCATTAAATATGTTGATTAAACACCAGAATATAATTTGTCAAAATGCTCAATGAACAGTCCATCCATTCATTTGCTATGCCTTGCCTTTGTCTCTAACCTTTTGACTTAGATATATCATTTATAGATAGATACATACTTTATTGTCACTGCACAAGTATATTGAGACTTAGTTTTGAGCAGACCTGAGATGCCGTAATAAAACAGAGAGAAAAGCACACAATACAGAATAAGTATGAGTACAAAACTATCTACAGCAAATAGAAAGATAAAACGTGCATAAGATAGAGCATTTGTGAGGGAAATACTACGCTGAGGGATTAATTGCACCATCACTGTAGGATAATATACAGACACTTATACAATATATATACTAAACTAAACTATAAAGCCTTGCATACATGGTATTATGTATACAGTGCAATAAATTATGGAGGACTAAACATGACTTAAGTCTCAATAAACGCATAAATAAATGTATGGATAAATAGAAGAATAAATAAATACAAAATCAATAAATGCATGAATAAGTAAATGCTGGAATAAATGCATGAGTAAATGACACCTCCTACCTCATTAACATATGGTCACAGAAATACAGAATAAATAAATGTAGGTTAACAAAATGTAGAAATAAATGTATTTATTCTTTATGTATTCATTTATTCATGCATGTGTTTGTTTTTTATTATGTATTTTTTCATTTACTTATTTATTTTTGTATTGATTCCTGTATGTATTTATGCAATGATTTAATTATTTGTGTTTTATTAATACATTTATTTGTGCATTTGTTTTAGACTTAAGTCATGTTGAGTCCTCCATGATAAAATATATGATCAAAACAATAATTTTATGTGTAGTTTCTCTTTCATGGAAAGTCACAGAACCTTCTCAATGCATCTAAGATGAGAGGCGGGTTCTAACCACTCGGGATATGATTGGCATGAGTGTTGTCCAATCAGCTTCCCGGAACATTGCAAGAACCGGAAACAGTTAAGTTAGCTGTTCTCTGTGTGTTGTGTTGATTTCTAGAGAGAGGAGAGGAGGAATAAGAAGACTTGACGTTTTGGAATAACCTAAAACTGCCACCTCAGTCTTATTGGTCCCGTTTCACTCCTTAATTCAAAAGTCAAAGGTAAACGATTCTAATTCTCACACGAGTAATATGAGCGATGTCAAAAAGGACATGCGGAATAAGAATACACCCCCCGTAAAGAAGTTAGCCTCTCTCTGCTAGGTAGCTAAGCTGCAGTGCTAACGTCAACAAAAACCATGTTTCTCACAAATGAAAGAAGCAGCACTGCGACATATATTACCAATAAATGTTTTGTTATGTGGTGTCTTCAGTTGCTGCTTGGGGTCACGTAAAGTGAAGGGCAACGTTTGACTCTTGACAGCTGCTGAGTCATTAGCTAAAGCTAAGTTAACCGGCTAGCTAACTATTGTTGCAACCAAACTGAAGCCGGATAACTATCTTGAGTTAACCTGTCGTCTTGGCGTTCAAAAGTGCCCCGCATGTTTGTTCATGGCTGTTTTATTTGGGGTTATACATTACTAATAACGCAGACACTTGTTCTTGTGGTATAGGGTACAGGGATGAATAGGTTTGATTATCATTGTTTGTTTATTTATTTAGATTATAATCTATTCTTTCTTAATTTCCCTTTTTTATTCTATTTTATTTGCTTATATTTCTGATATTTTTTAATTTATTTATTTAGATTATTATTTTTTTCTTTATTTCCCTTTCTAATGATATTTTATGCCTATATTTATTTGTTTATTTTTAAATTCTGAATGCATTTGTATTTTGATACTAAAATATATCAGTAGGTTTATAATGTTTGATTTAATTTAAAAAATGGAAATATTTGTAATATATAGTTGATATGAGTTTATGAGATATAAATGGTATTTTGTAAGATACTTTGAGTAAAAGTTAAAACAATATAAACATTTAATTAATTATAATTCAATTCAATTTTATTTACAGTGCCAAATCATAACAAAAGTTATCTCAGGACACTTTACAGAGTAGGTAAAGACCACACTCTGTGACTTATTTATGATTTACATAGACCAAACGATTCCCCCGTAGAGTACGGTGGCAACGAAAACCTTCCCTATAACAGGCAAAATGACAGTATCAATCTAAATGAATAACAATAAACACATTTTTTGTTTCATTTCATTCCCTGTTTCAGTGTTTACTCCTCCGTGTGGTGTTGCATAAGCATTTTGGTTTCACATTCTCTTCCAGAAATTCGTGTCAACCTCTGAATCAGTCAATGGGAAAAATCTAACAATGTTTAGCTTTGAGGGAGATTTCAAGACAAGACCCAAGGTATCACTTGGAGGAGCAAGTAAAAAGGTATGTGTGTTATTTGACTTTTTAGCATAAATCACAAAGTGTGTTAGTGTTTAAAGTGTTTTCAGGTTCTCCTGTGTTGTTTTTAGGAGGAGAAAGCCTCTCTGCTGCACCGCACTCAAGAAGAAAGAAGAAAAAGAGAGGTAACCAAGTTTTGCTGTGCTTTGTTGACAAGCTGCTCATAGACGCAAGTCCTTATGCTTTAATGCTTGTGTCTTGTTTTGTTGGTTTATTTCAAGAAATCCATCCATATTGTTTCTACAATAAGAATTCTGTCCGACTACTTTTCACACCATCAATTTAAATGGGAAGGGATGCAGCCCAAAAGAGTGTTATTTAAGGTTTAAGATTGTATGGTATCAGACTATTTTGGTTTCATGGTCAAACAAGGTGTTTTCTTTTATTACTCAGGATGAAAGAAAAAGGCTGAAGAATGCCATTATCATTCAGTCCTACATACGTGGCTACCAGGACCTGAAACGACAGGTAAGTCTGCTAACATTATACAGATCTATTTTTAAGATTATATATACAGTATATGACCTTCAGAGTCAAATATTCTCTTCTGCATCAAAAAGTATCATTAGCCTGTTGTTGAGTCAAACAACAACTTTTAAAATAGATTAAAAGTAGGAACAAGGAAAACCCCAATCTGTAGGTACAGGTTAGTGGAAGTAGCTGACATAAGAGGGTGGGCTTTTAAACACCGAGTATTGTCTAATTATGCGTAACATCTGTGGGATGTACTCACTTGGCTACTTCCAATGTCGTTGGTCAGTGCTCACAAATGAAACCCTGTATCCTGCAGCTTGCTTATGAATAGTGCTGACTGTCTCCTGGTGTTGTTGATGCTGTATCTGATTAACTTTGCCTGCAGTTGATTCAGTGGTTTAGTCTTTCTAGCTTTAGAAATGTGAATTGGTTGATGTCGCTGTTGGAATGCACATCCGTGCAGGAAGTCTCACCACAAACAATTACTTGCTTTGTGGTTGATTTAGTAAGGATTTGCTAAGTGGCTAGAACTTTTCAGTCACAAAAAAATGATGTTTGTCGTACTGTTTGTCACTTGGTGGTAATATACAAATTATTGTTTGCTTCTCTGGTCTTGCTTCTCCCTGTTGTGCTTGGTCGTATTAGATAAAGGTCATGAGGAGTGGGTACGATGAAAAGTGCTTGAGATATGAGATACTTGTCTTTTAATTATGGAAGGGACAGTTTATAAAATAAGAATGATCTTAAGCAATTTGTCAGCAAAATAGTGTTTAAGTGAATTAATTAGAGCTCTGATAGTAACCATAGCTTCTCAATGCTCTCAACACAAGCCTAACCTCAGCCTGTGTTGGGAAAGCAGATATGTGACAACATGTCTGAATGAATTACTGATAAAAAAATAGGATGCAGACTTTGTCCTGTTTCATATCCTTTTTTCTGCTTATTTGAAAAACATTTTGGTGCGTGATATCTTTTAAGACATGGTACTGTTTTATTAACTGCCATTGACAATATAAACCCTGGTCTTCTGTCCAAGTCAGCCAAGTTGATGAAATGCTCAATTTTTAACCATTTGTTTAAACACAGCTAACTTTATTGTAAATTTGTAGTGTTTGTGATATTATTTAAACAAGTATGTACAAACAGAGTAGATGCAATACGTGACCTTTGAATATTTTCTTCCAGTATGCCATCCAGAGGGCCAGGTTTGACGAATGCGTCAGCCAGACACAGGGAGCAGGAGCACAGCATGTATTGGACGGTCCTGTTCTTTGCCTCTTATCAAGACAACTCATATTTTTCTACAGACAGAGCGTGGATGCACATAGATTGGTGAGAATTTGATAACTTTGATGCTCTTCAATTACAAGTATAATGATCGTTTCACAGATGCTATTGTAGACACGTCTGATGAACATCTTACAAAGGTTGTCTGTTTATGTGTTCATAAAGATATGGTTGTGCCAGAACCTGGTGAAACACAATGGTCAGTTTGTGAAGCTGTTGGTGGGGCCACAGAGGCAGACATGTATGTTTCAAATCAAGAGGATCTTAGGCTTCTGCTGCAGGTACAGTAACTTTAAAAAATGAATAATGGGTTCATATTTTTAGCTGCTGGATGCATAAAACCTGTGATACAGAAGAAAGCTGCAGTTGTTGTTACCATCTAACTTTTTGTCTCCCCAGGCTCCTACAGAACTGCAGGGACGACAGTTTAAATGTGACCGTTCCCATGCGGATGCTAGACATCTTTTCTTCAGAGAAAACCTATCTTCCTGTTATTCCAGATGCTAACTATGTAGCTTCATTACTCGAGCAGATTTTGCACTATATGGTACAGACAGGTAAGTGATTGAGGTTATTGCCTTGGCCATGCTTGAGGATATATGCATAATTTATTGTTGTTGCGTCTGCTGTCAGTTTTGTGGAGGATTCAAAACTTCAGTATTGCAAACAGTGGCAATATTCCAGCGTTTACTGTAGCACAGACACAAATAAACCTTTTAAGGCCTGATTTTCAAACATTAAAGTCTCAATAGAGACGCTCAATGTGTGTCAATAGCAATTGGTCTGAAGTGTGTTTGACTACTTTTATCTGCATATGGGCGGTTCCTGCTCTGACTGGCACCTGAGTATATACAGTGCTGTCGTGCATAGGTCAAGTACATCACTTAGTGTTTACATTTTCCCAGAACTATGACTCATTTCAAGAGCACTGTTTTGAAATGATTAATACCCGTCAACACAAAGCATCAGGTTTAATATGAATGTTTAGTGTCAACTGCAGTCAGATGTCTTAAAGCCTCATTAACCATGCAAAATGGGTGACCCTACTGTTACAGATCAAATGTAAATAATGTTGCCGGTTATCCTTGCTTCTCCTTTTACACTGGCATTATATATATGACTATGAGTTACATTTAGCGTAACAGAGAAAAGCTCAAGTGGCAGACTGTTGACTCATTTTAATTGCCACACTAAATCTACACTTGTAACTGCAAACAGGAACATTTACGGCTTCTTATTCTTATCTAAAGCTTTTAATTATATTTGCAGATGTTTTGTAAAATGAACTGGTGTCTTAACATCCTTTATGAAAATGTCTTTCTCTTAGGATACTACAGGTCGCTGTATATTCTTGTGAATCACAGGCTCCCTTGTAGTCTGGAGTACAGTGACGCTCCCTCTATCCCCATGGCAAGCACACTGTTGGAGCACATCCTCAAACCTCTGCACTTTACCTACTCCTCCTGCACAACAGGCGCAAGGTACAGCACCAGACTGAAGTAACTCTACACACATCGTGGCAGAAGCTTTCAAATCATTGCCAAAAAGTACATGCCAAATATGATTTGACAGACAGAATAATTATGTATTGTAAAAGAAATATGACAAGATGCAAAATGTAGTAGAAGACTAAATCTAAGTTATTCATTCATGTGTCACCCTTACTTAGTTGTTACATTGTTGTGTGTCCTTTACTCTGGAGGAGGCTGAAAAGTTCTGCTTAGTATCCAGCTTTTTTTAAATTATTATTACACTGTAGGATGATAAGAATTTAAATTTAGAAATGTTTGCACACCTCCCAAATTGCTGCCTTTTGAGTACAGGGAAAAGACAATGGCACGATGGCAGGAAAGGAACATCTTTGTCCCTTGTGAATTCTTAAAAAATCATCCATTTAACTTATCAGACAAACTACATCAGTTTTGTCCCCTCCAAGTCTGTGGTGAGGCAGTAATTGCTTCAGAGACCAATTTACAACAAGCCATAAAAGACCCCCAGACTCGCTCGCTCGCCGGAGTGCAGAATATCAGGCTGTTTGCCCTCTGTTTCAGACATTCTTAATAACAAACGACAGGCGACTTCTTTTCTTCTTTGAAGAAAAGCAAGGCGGGAGTGAGAGAAACTTGTGTACACACTGACTCTTACAGCTAATTATCTGACTTGGCCCACCAGATGTGTGTGACTGGGACACACAAAGCAGCTCTGTTTGGAGACACAATATTGAAGCACTCACGCAACAGAGAGCAGGCCGATGTTAGAATACCCTACTGTCTTAACTCATTTCTGTAATAACATAGTGTTTTTCTATGTATAATGGTACCCTTTTCATGCTGTTCATTAACTTGTCCAATGTTTGTCTATTGTTTTATAGGCAGTTTGTATTTGCAGCCTTTACTGAGGAGTTTATCTCTGCACCATTCACCGAGCAGATCTTTCACTTCTTTATCCCGGCCCTGTCGGATGTCCGTCTCTCATTCCCATTCGAGGCCTTCCTGAGCTCCCTTCAGGCCACCATCGGCTCCTCCTCAACAGCACAGAGCCAGGCACCGTGGGTGTTTTACTTTGTTCTCTCTGCAGGGGAGAACTGCTTAGGTAGGTGGAATAGTTTAGAGGTGTGCACATAGGCCGATGTTTGCTCGAAGGAACCATATATGGGGCTCATTTGATGGTGTAAACAGTAATGGTGACTGGTGTATGTTGGCAGGCTCACTATCTGAGGAAGGTCTTCTGCTGTACCTCCGGGCTTTGCAGACACTACTGCCGCTGTTGCCTGTGTCAGAGAGCAGCAGCAGGCCTGAAGTTACCAGCGACTCAGAGGATGACGATGACACAGGCATTCATCCACCACCCAAGCAGGTATGATACATACACATGGGCATATAAATAAACACATAATGGTAATGGATCACCATGGTAAGAAGCGATATTAGTCTTAATTAGGAATGCACTGATCCGATCGGTGTTGGCCAGAATATGCATGAGCCTAAAAAGAATGATGGCGTCTCCACTTATAGTCAAGAAGTTTGCGGTTACAGTTCCTGCCCATGTTAACTTAATCTGACTTATCGAAATGGGATTCATAAAGTCAGGTACATGTTCTAAATATTTTAGGGAAAAGAGCACTGATATCAGACTGGTACTTGGTATTGGCAGATACGGTAAATTTTGATATCAGATATCAGTATCAGGAGAGAAAAGGGCAAATCTGGCATGGGATGTCATTGGCTTAATGATGATGAGGTTCTTTCCTGACTGCAGCTGCACCAGGATCGGCTTTTAAAAACTCACCTTGTATAATTACATACATCACAGGAGGAGATGCACAAAGGCTCGACATACACACACATGCAGAAACCGAACATATACATTAATGGAGAGATGTCAGAGCTGCCCTGGACAGGTTCCCTGAGCAGTTCAGTGCCTTGCTCAAGGGCATCTCAGCAGTGCCCAGGAGGCCAACTGGCACATCTCCAACTATTAGTCCACACTGGCTCAGTACAGGGACCATCCATTCCTCACAGGCTGAGCTGCTGCCGCCCCCAAAAACCTGCAGTTCCCATACCTGTAGTCGAGCCTCGGGTGAAAACAAGGAATCCTAGCCACTAGACCATAACGTATCACGTTTATCAGGTGTACAGCATGTCATTTTCATGCTAGTTTTGTTATATGGATAGTCACCCAGTCCGATGCACAATTCTGACTACTATTACCAATGTGGGTTAATTTAACAAAGGAATAAGTGTTAAGGTAATTAAAAAGCACAACTTAAACACCCCAAAGAGTGTGTATATATAAAGCATTTTCAATTAAAGAGTGGAACAAAGCTTAATGATTCAAATTTAAGGTTGATGGGTTTTAATCATTAGAATCAATTGATCTGCAAATAATGATATAATTTAACTAAAGCCCTATGATAAACTAAATTATCTTTTTAATGTCCTTCCTCTGTCACAAATGCTTACAAATACGTATTAATGTGTTGGCAAATTACTCTTGTTTTTCCTTCTCTCTCAGGATGACAGCAGAATCTCAGTGCAGCTGATCACAGAGGAGTGTGTCCACAAGCTGGATACCAAGCATCAGACCAACGCCCTGCTGAACCTGGTGTGGAGGGATTCGGCCAGCGAGGAGGTTTTCACCATGATGGCATCTATCTGTCACACACTCATGGTTCAGCATCGCCTCATGGTGCCAAAAGTCAGGTAAAAATACACAAACCTGATGAGACTTTTTAGGGAGAACCGGAACGCAACACAGTATGCCATTAAATACGTATGGTATTTTAAATACTGCACCTTTAACCACCGTGCAACTCACAGCGAAGCAGGTGTTTCTAAGGCGAAAGTAATTTTAAAGGCTTTTTTCTTTTTATTTCATATCATAACATTTTACATGTCTTGTCCAGATCATCCTTGAGTTTAGAGAAGTTGTTTACACACCTACCTGATTGAGAGGAAAACTGTGTCTTTATGTGTTTCCGCGCTGTAAGCAGTAATGTAAATAACGGTGAAGTGAGGCAGGCAGTTATCAGTGGTCCGCACCCGATGGCATTTACAACCGGCAAAGGAAGCAGGGATGTCAGGGAAGCTGTCAGTTCTGGATGAGGGCAATTACCCCTTCTCAGGTTGATTACATTAGGCCAGGATGTCAGAGGAGGTGATGGGGGGTGGATGGTGCATTGACTGACAGGAGGTGATCCCGACCGAGCTTCATGGATGGTCAACCTGCTCTAGTTAATTATTAGTGGAGCCGGTTGATTTAAATGTGTGGGTGGGGATGTTGATGTACAGCATAAAGATTCATATCATGTTTGCAACGCTATGTTACTTTTTGTGAAGCCCTAGCATTCCCAAAACTAAAAGAATAAACATAAATTAGCTTCCTCTGTAATTAAAAACTGGACATATGCAGCTTGAGTCCAATGGTCAACTAGTTATTTTGAAGTATTGCCGCAAATGGTTGATCAGAATTTAGAGGAATTTCAGAGTATATACCCCATTCCCCTTAATTTTTTACGGCTTCCTCCTTCTGTTCGCTTTTACCATAAATCCTGCCCTTCGTCTTCCATCATTATTGGATATCTGTACAAAATAATTAGCTCACTGAGAAAGATTAATCACTGCAGGAGTGGACGGGATAGCTTTACAAGAGGCTAAGGGGAGCAAATTGCATCCCTGCCTTGATTTACTGCTCCTACAGCAAAAAAAAAGAGAGGCTAGCCAGTCGTCCAGGCAGCCCGGCACACTGCCTTTTAATAAATATGTTATATGTCTCATAAAATATATTTTTTTAAAAGACAACTTAAAAGCCGTACAATGATTTGGGACCAAAATCGATGTTTGATTGGTTTGCTACGTAGCCCTGGTTTGTTCAAGTGGGTGTGGTGTAATTTCACTTTAATTGTTTAGCGTTGGATATTTGGTGTAATTTCACTTTGATAGTTCGGTTTTACCCAATCTATCACTCTGTTGCTAACGGGGCTGGCTCTGATGAAAGTGAGTGCAGATGAGCTTTTACTTTTGGATGGTTGCTGTTGATTTTTGTGTTGTCGTGAGATAATGATGTTGATCATGTTAATACAGAAGACTGCAAAAACAAATTGGCATTGCGGTGGAAAATCACTCTTTTAGTCTTTATGGTATCAAATCGGACTCGAGCGCGGCTCTTATTTTTTTTCTGCTGAACAGTGATTCTTTCATTACTGCAAAATGAAATGATCTGGGCGTGATTCATCAAGTTGCTTTTCACATACACACACACAAACACACATGCGCGCACCCCCTTTTGATGTCTTGACTTTGTTTATTAGTGGTTCATTCCATGATTGAAATGGGGGTTTGGGTTCTCTCAGGCCGTAAATCAGCATGTCAGCTGGCATTTAGTGCTTTGTTTCCCATTTCAATCAAACACCCACATCACTTGTTATGAGCCCCCAGCTCGACTCCTTGCTTCTCTCCTGAGCCTTGTAGTACTTACTGACAGATGGTGTGTCCTCGGCTCAAACCATTTTTCAAGACGTATTGAGGGTCGTTTGACACTCCTGCTCCTGATGCTCATTTCCATTTTGTGAGTTTTGAATGGGTTTAGGGAGATTGAATTGTGGAATGGGAATATGAGCGTTGACATTGAGAGTGGAATATTTAGAAAACATCCCCTTTTTTCTCACACTACTTTCTTCTCTCTTTTTGTCTCTTTGCTCTATTTCTCCACTGACCTTTACTCCTCTCCTCCTCTGCTGAGAATACATAATGCTGCCCTATTAAAGGCAAGCATCCTTATAGGTGTCAGCACTGTCACTCTTAAACAAGGGCCTATTATATGCAGGGGCACTTTATTTTGCCTTTTAGCTTACTTACCACATTATTGTCACCTGTACTTACCCTCTGTGTGAAAAGCCATGCAATTTAGGAGCACACACAAACACACACACGAACAAAGGGCAGCTTCACACCTTGGTGCCACAGCCCGTTGAGTGCAGAGCGACTATAGCGAGGTATGTGGGCCTTTCCCCGGGTGTTATCACGTAATTCACTGAGAGTGTGGAAGCATGCTGGCGCTGCGGGGTCACAGCGAGGGCCAGGCTTCCCCTCCTCCTCCGTCCTCCATTGTCTTGCTGCCCTGGCCATTAAGTTAAATGGGGCTCCAGCAGGAAACCAGAGGGCTGTTTATGACCCTAGCTGGGTACCCTCGCCAGCAACTAGTTTACTAATGGAAGGTGCCTCGCCTAAATAAAGCTTAATGGCTCATTTAATCTCTTTTCGGCCATCACAAGGTATAAAAGGGGAGAGAAAGGCCAGAAAATTCTATGCGGTAAATGTTGGTTAACTGTGTCATTTATTTTTCCTCCTTTTACTTGTGTCCTTTAGTTAAGCGGGCAAATTTAACAATCTCAACAGAGCAGACAGATTGACGGAAAGTCATTTTACTGTTCTTCACACTGATTGTGTCATCTGAAGGAAATAGCTCTTTTAACTCATGTCGTCTTGAGCTGCATTCGTTATCAAAATACATGTTTAAATTGAATGTGCCTCTCTGCTTCTTTGTACTCCGCAGACTTCTGTACAGTTTAGCTTTCAACGCACGTTTCCTAAGGCATCTCTGGCACCTGATAACTTCCATGACAACTAAGATGATCACTGGGTGAGCTTATTATTGGCAAATGTATCTTTGTGTATGCTCTGTACAGCGTGGGCCTCGTACTTTACTCTTCCTTTCTGTCTTTCCCCTCAGCTCCATGGTGCCGCTGCTACAGCTGATCTCACGAGGGTCTCCCATGTCATTTGAGGACTCCAACCGCATCATTCCCCTCTTCTATCTCTTCAGCTCTCTCTTCAGCCACTCGCTTATCTCTGTTCATGACAGCGAGTTTTTCGGTCACGAAATGGAAGGTAGTAGACTTTTTCATCTGTGAAGTTTTGCTGTATCGGCCAAACTAGCATTGGAGTAGTGACGTATAATGCTAAATGAGTCTTATAAACCTATGCTTCAACCACACACTCCTGTCACAGTGTAGGAAAGCACATTGCTATCACCAGACAACTTTGTCAAAGCGGAATTATCAAGCTAGCGGTCCCTCCTCCTCACTCCCTGCAGCTCTGGAGAAAATCTCCCTCCTCCTCACTCCCTGCAGCTCTGGAGAAAATCTCCAGCTGCGTCGGTTTGCTATCCTCCCAGGGAGCTGCGACACACTTTATGGCCCCACTGACGTGTGTTGCCACCATGTCAACTTAAAACAATCCCTATTTACTTGTACTAGTCAAATTACCATGGCAAATGGCTCAATGCCCTTTCTATCCAATTAAATTTTTATGTGGACACACCCATCTATCCTCTATCTATCCATTTCCCTCATTTGGTGGTTATTTAGCAAAAATTACATTGCCGTTGTCGTTTGTTTTCGGCAATCACAAGCTGTCTTGCCGCCATGTAAATGTGAAAATCAATATCTGTAAAAGACAATGAGTGCATTCTCCCTCTCAACAGGTCAGACACAATCCTCCATGATGCCCTTCACGCTGTTAGAGCTGGTGACTCTGTCTCGCTGTCTGAGGGACGCGTGCCTGGGAATCATCAAGCTGGCCTACCCGGAGACAAAAACAGAGCACCGTGAGGAGTATATGGCTGCCTTCCGCAGTGTGGGTGTCAAGACAAACACTGCGGTTCAGCAGAGGATCCAAGCCGAGCAGAAACGCTGGGTACAGCTCTTCAAGGTAAGATGTATAAAGCATAACATAATGGTTTCAAGAAATTAAAATTTTTATTGCAGGCATTTGAATTTGTCAACATTCAGTTGACAATAAGCAAATCTTATTATTCACTCAGTATTCGTACTATTTGGGGAAATCATCAGTGATGTCAGGAGTGATGCAGTATCCAAGAACAAAAGGCATGAATCATGTAAAACTTGTCTGTTTCTTGTTCTCTTTGCTATGTTTTTAAATTGCACATACACTTTGTCAACTCAAACACACAGAGGATTGCTTAAAAGATGATTTGAAACTGAAATGAGTTTTGAGTAGTGAGATGCACACATAATCACTCTGCAGCCTGTTGCATCAGCCGTGTGTAATTTCAAACTTAGCCTACTTATAACGTCAAGTAGTACTAAGTTGTGATTCATGCATTACTCAAGTAAAAGTGGTTGAACTACGGAGATAAGTTACAACATAACTCTAAGTAGTTACACTTGCACCTGGGGTAGGTATAAATCATAAAATGTCACAGAATTATGCTCACTAATGGTAAACAGCAGTTTTTCTGCACGGCATACTTTTTCATTAATTGCATGCCATTTTGCACCACAGTCATTCAGTGGAGACCTAATTCATTGATATGTTATTTTAAAATCGATCTAGCTTACTACGATGTGCTACACTGACAAGTGGCACATGCAAACTGGAAAGCTTATGTGCACGGTAACCATGGTGATGGAACATCTTTGATCATTGATTGGCCCTTTGCCTTAGTTATGACTTTACATCCGAACTCATTAGGTTATTCCTAATATACAGTTAGTTTAGCATCGCGCTGGTTTCGCATAATCCAAAACACATTATGTCAGAAAATAAGATCTGTGACTCACGTTTATGATACTTGCACGTTTTTTTCAGTCAATCTACACACACCGGCAGGGCCGCTGTAAGTACTTTTGAAGGACGTGCTGTGAAAAAAATTGTTTTTTAGTTTTTTTGGAAAAAAAAACCTATGAGCCTATAGGCCTATTTAAAATTGAGATTCACTACTTTGTCATATACTGTTCAGTGCACAGGGCCAGGGTCTATAACACACAGATGTCATCAGTTCTCAGGTGAATTTGTGCTATTAATTAAACTTCACAATAACTCTATAACAATGCAATAGATTTGGTCAGCTGGCATGAACCTGAGTCCATCCAAAATCCTTTTCCACACATCACAAGGTACTAATATCTGACTATTTATTGAACAGTTCTCCACATCCAGTACGCAAAGAGCACACACACACACACGCACAAAATAACACTCTCCTTGCGAAAATACTATAGTGGGATGTTAAACTGCATGAATAGATACAGTACGAAAGAGGCGGCACCATGCACTTACTTTGAGCTACAGGAAGGGCGCCATGGTTACAGGTGAACAAATGTCAAGGAGCGCTCTGGGGTCGCGGAGATAAAGTCTCTTATGAGGGAGATAAATAATTAAATTAAAATCCAGAATACACGTTATAGCCTAGGTGTGTCAAAATCACTTCCCAAAATATTCATACAGAATTTATAAATTGTGGAAAACATTTTTAATATATTTTTTATTGAGGGAGAACTATTGATTTTCAATCAAGATTCCAGCACAGGCAGATCGTTTCAGTGAGGTGGCTGCCTGAGAATTTATAATGCAGAAAAAACCCTGAACATACTAAATAATTTAACCTCCATGGAAAAACAAGCTTCAAACTGTTGACTGCTAAGCTATTGTAACAGTGTTGTCATTTGAACTCATGACAATAATCCAAGATTTCTCTCATTCTTTGCTGTTGATACCCCAAAGCATAAATCTTGATATGTGACACATTGACATCAGGGATAATCCTTGTGTGGCCTCTCTGTGCATTGAAGCATAGTTACCTAATGCCTTGTGTTAGTGGAAATCAAGCATGTATGCATGAGCAGGCAAAGACAAGGTGGATTGCTGCCATGGAGGTCATCCTTTGGTTATTTACCCAGAAGAAATGAGGCAGAAAACAGCATTAACTTCATTCTCCTTGGCTATTTTTCTCATTGCACATCACCCTTTTCATTCCGCCTCTTTCTCCATTCTCTGTCAAGGAAACAGTAATTAAGCGACTTTGTTCTTGGCTGTTAGTCTTTGACAGAAGGATTTGCAAGTGAACACTGGCGTTCCGTGAAAGGTGGCAAATACGCAAAGAGCACGTTGGGAATTTTCATAAAAGATCTGCTCAAAGGCCTCTTGTCAGCTAAAACGACCCATTAAAGAAGTGGGGAGCAGGAGAAATGCATTTCCCAAATTGAACAGTGGATTTACAGTCGGTTTAACGCTGCTGACCCCTAACACGCTAATGTTTGGTTCGTGTCATCAGCCGTCCCTCCCCATCCTTTATCACCTCCATTGTCGAGCTATCTATTTAATTGAAAGAAGTTAATTGAATGAAAATGATCAACTAAGCTTGTATTAATATTGCTAATGGAACTTTCTTCTTGGCCATGTTTGGAGAACGATGTCACGCTGGAGTTTGGGAAAGGCCCATTAAGGCTTGCACTTAACCCGATGGGCTAATTAAGGAATGCTTATTCATTCCCAGAGTCAGGGGGTAGGCCTGCTCCAAACCCATCGCCACGCGCCTTTTACAGCCTTTTGCACTTGCCATTATTGCGGACTCTCGTTGCCTTGCAGTGATTGGCCAAGATTGATTGTCACTCTATGAAAATGAGGGGCTATAGAAAATAACATTTCGATTGAAATAATTTAGCCTGGGTATTATATGGAAATGGACTTGCTGTAACTGTTATGGTAGACATAACAGCTCCCTTAACAAATCTTCATGCAATGACATGAGGTCATATAGCAGTTGTCTTGCGGTGACTAGCCATAGCAACAGCAAAGCCCATAATGTCCAGTCGAAGGAGGCTGAAACCTAAACGTTTGCTCCGTAAATATTCTACTTTAAGGTCTTCAGTCCAAATCCTGGACCAAAATCCTGCTGGGAAGAGTTTTGTCTTCTGCAGGCCAGAGAGCCACGCTGGTACTTGCAGTGCTGTGAACCAATGCTGTCTTGTGTTTTGCATTCTCTGTTCAACGGCTGATGTCAGCAGACCTCGTCAGTAATGAACAGGGCTGGACATTGAGGGATGGCACAGGTCGTTTTTCTTTTATACTCCCCATAAATGGTGCACTAATGGCTGAATTCTCAAATTGCTTTTTTCCCCCCTCTCTCAGTGAAGGCACCTCCTCCTGTTGAGCGGCCTATACACAGAAAAACCTCTTCATCAGTGTTGTTTTCTCTACTCTGAAAAGTACTTAGAATGTACATTTCATTATCCTACAACGAAGTGGACTCTGTGGGGATATAATTGCCCGAGTTAGAGATGTTAATCTGATGTATGTATGGGTGTGTCTGTCTGCGTGTTTGATCTACTACCCAGGTCATCACTAACTTGGTGAAGATGGTGAAAGCTCGCGACATTAGACGACCCTTCTGTCCAGGAGGTCACTGGCTTTCTGGGGAGGTCAACATCCGTGCAGATAAGGTACTTGACTGTCATCACAACTGTTTAGATTTTGTATTCATTCATTGTTGGATGTGATATTATGTCAGCTTTGAGTCTTGTTAATTGCCTGAATTGGCAGCAGTGGTTAAAGTCAGTGAATATTCAGATAATTATCATTTCTCCCTAATAATAATATGAAATCCAATTCACGATAAAAGCTTTTTACAGTGCATCTAAGCTGAACAACAGTTAAGAGGAGGGGGAGGTCTTTTTTGCATGTTGAATTTGTTTTTTAAGCAGAGAAGAAAATGGTCAGAGAGGCACTTTGTATGAGTGGCTGATTAGCTATTCTGTTTAATAAAGTAGTGTTAATAATATACAATCATTAAATCACTTTTTCAAAAAACGTTACAATGTGCTTCCAGGAGATTTAAACTAGATCTGAACAATCTCGATGCTTTAAAATAACCACAAACAATATGAATTAACAGGCAAGAACAATAAATAATACAACAGTACAAGTGAGCACAGGACCCAAAGCAACAACTGACAAGTGGAAACGTTTATGAAAATAATATTTTAGGGGTTATTTAAAAGAAGGCTACTGTTTTTTTTTCTAGGAGGATATTCAGAGCTTTGGATGTCTCAAATCTAGACTTAAACTTAATCTTTTTCATTACCTGCTTTTTTTCTCTCAAGGTCACCCAGCTGTATGTTCCTTCTGCAAGGCACGTATGGAGAACACGAAGGATGGGCCGCATTGGGCCCCTTCAGTCAACACTTGATGGTAGTGCAATCTTTTAGTTGTTGTGACACTTATATTGGAAAGGAAAATCTGAGAAAATTATATTAACTCTTGGGTATTTGAAAGGAAACATTCTCATGTTTTGGTGTTAATTGTACAAAAAACAACACAAATATGGCATTAAAAACATTGAAAACCCTTTTGACATTTAGCCTGCCCTTCAAAAAGAAGTAGACTGTAATTATCTGTGTCTATGAAGTATTTGGGATCAGCTGGGCTTTTTTTCCAAAACATTGGTATTGAATGGAAATTTAGAATGGTATACAGTACTGCCTCAGCTTGATAAGGAGCTCAGGAAATACTCCTAATTTATGTCCAAAGTCACATTCTTTACGTTTGCGTTTCATATTCTATGTAGCTGTGCATTGTTATTATTTCTGTATGAGTGAGGCGTCATCTCCCTAGTTTCTTTCTATAGTAGATAAAGGTAAGTGGTTAGGGTGTAAATTGAGCTCTACTTTAGTGTAGGACAAGATCATGATTCTCCCTAAAGTGCCTAAAAAAACTCACAATGTAAAGATTTCTTTCACAGGGACAGCGGACAAAAGTCTAAGCAAAGTCATTAGCCTTCCAGTTTTAACAAAGATACATTACCACATTCTCTCATACTGACTCAATTAGGCACTCAGAGGAAAGTACACTGACGCAGGCAGGCAGTGACGCTTCATCTGGCTCACTTTGAGCCATCCTGGGTTTCTGTAAACTATGGTGTGAAAACAAGCTGATAACAATGTGTGTATGATCTGCCTAATCCCACTCAGAGGCTGTATGGGATAAATTCAATTAGTGTGAAAGTACCTGATGAACTCAGCCACATCTGGTCCATGTGTTTGTCTGGCCTTTTCTCATTTCCTTAAATGGACAGGCTCGTAGCTGATGAATGAGCAACGTATTGACCACTCTGAGGCCATATTTCTCCTCAAAGATGGAAACCTGATGGGAAAATGCAGATCAGATTGACTAATTGAGCAGAATAATTGAGCTGCAGTGGGCACAAAGTGAGGAGGGTGAAGAGCAGTTTAGCTATTGTGGCAATTTTTTTTTGGAGGGGGGGGGACTAAACGGTCTAAACCCAGAGTTTAATACAAAACAAACATCAGCCTAATGGATAAAGCCCGTTAGGTGGACGGCCAGCTCACAGTAGGGTTAATTAAAATGGTGTAAGATGGAAATGTCTTTAATAGTTGACCTGTAAACGGTGGACTAGGTCTTACTTACAGAGCTAACAGCGGGAAAGGTAATAAACTGTTAGATGAGCATTACACACAGAGGACACCTGATGTGGGGAAGTATCCTCAAGATAAAGTTCCCTGAGAAAGGCTGGTAATCCCTGTCAGATTCAGTCCACTTGTAGTTGACCCTGACCTTTATGTGTCTCATGTGTCTCATTCTCACTTAATTATAAAGAAAGCCAAGTGGCCAAGAGAAACAAGTTATTTTACTATTGAATCGACATTTATTCTGTGATAGAACTATTTTAAGATGTGAATGTCTACATGTTGCGTTTGGAAAAGTAATGACGACAATCAAAATATTTATTGGAGTAAGGTTGATTTTCTGCTAAACTTCAATTCACAGTGAAATGCTCTGTGCTGACAGTGCAGTGATGTGGAGCAAATGTCCTGCTTAGTGAAAGTAAATTGCGTGTTTTAGACCTAATTAATTTAAAATCTTTTTCATGATACGTGCGATAACAAAACCTCAGATAACTAAATATCTACGAACAGAAATTTGGTTTGTCATTTTGCCAGTTTGCCAGGAGAATGAACGATCGAGAAATCCTTTAATGTGTTGAATGTTGCCTGCAGTTGGTTTAGAGCCTCCGCAGCTGTCTGTGTCTGAAGAGAGACATCTGGCCATCCTCACAGAGCTCCCTTTTGTGGTTCCCTTCGAGGAGCGAGTCAAGGTAATGCACACAGCCAAAAAAAAGAGAGGTTTTATGAGCTGTATTCAGACTGAATATTGCAGGGCTCTCCGAAGAACTGTATTGTTATCACTAGAATAAGAGTGTTATCAGTTGCAAGTGTAATATTGACATTCTGTGTCTGCTAAAATTCCTTTAATTGTAAATTTAACATTGTATTTTGGAAGTGGAACGGTGCTACAGTAAACTGTAACGGTGCTGCATTATTCTTCCAAGCCATGACCGACATTTAGGGTGTATATTTATAGAAACGACACAGTTTTTGTTCATGTTTTGGAACAGAACATTCCCTGAGCTCATAAAAATATAAATGCATGAAGAGAGGAAAAAGAAAAGAAAGAAACAGATATTTACTTTCACAAGTATTATGAAGTATCATCGTGTGTACTGTTAGGAGAACTGTTACTACCAGCTGGTCAAGCTATAGAAAAAGTTTGTTTTAAGTTTATTTGACCACCAGTCTTCTGTTGCTTTTTAAACACTTGTCACTTTTGTCTCTTTTTGCTCTAAACTATCAAAAAAGGCTGAATGTTAACAGTAGAACCTGTACTTCGAATTAAACATTTTTACAACTGAAAGGATTTGTCACTGACCCTGCCACTGGGCTTACATCTGTCTTGTAGATCTTCCAGAGGTTAATCTATGCTGACAAACGGGACGTTCAGGGGGACGGGCCATTCCCTGATGGCATCAGTGTCACCATCAGACGCAACTACATCTATGAAGATGCCTACGATAAACTCTCTCCAGAAAACGGTACGGCTTGCATAACTAAAATCAATTTAAATAAAATAACAATGTTTTCATGTGCATTATTTGTTGTGTTAAATATGTGAGGCCAGCACACTTGACATTGTGTTGAGATGACAAATACAAGACAAGAGGAAGTGTGTGTGTGTGTGTGTGTGTGTGTGTGTGTGTGTGTGTGTGTGTGTGTGTGTGTGTGTGTGTGTGTGTGTGTGTGTGTGTGTGTGTGTGTGTGTGTGTGTGTGTGTGTGTGTGTGTGTGTGTGTGTGTGTGTGTGTGTGTGTGTGTGTGTGTGTGTGTGTGTGTGTGTGTGTGTGTGTGTGTGTGTGTGTGTGTGTGTGTGTGTGTCACTCTTGTTAAGCTCCATAAAAGCTTAACATTGAGGATCAAGATTCCAGTTAGCATTAAAGATGAAGGTTAGCTCTCTCCTTGTGTAGAGTATTGAATTTCGGTAAAGTATAATTGCGGTTCCGATTATTATAATGGACCACATAAAAGCCGAATCAATTATTTTAAGTCACCTCTTTTGTGTTTGAATATGAAAGGGCACTTCAGTGGGGGCAATCTGATTAAAAAGAGTAGCAGGAGACCTGGGCTGAAGACATGATCTATATCATTTATGTGTCTATAAGTTATAGCTGCCATGATTTATCACTGTACATTAATTATTCTGAAAGATGACCTTTTATAGAATTTGATTTGAATATTCTGCAGGTCAAGAAGGGGCTTTCTTGCAAAATGTTTGTTGAGAAAAACAACATGATACATCAGATTTAAATGATAAATTATAAGTTTCTATTTTCCAGGTCATTTGTTGTGAGTTTGGTAGTCTTTCAGTTTATATTTTCCAGCAAATGCAGCTTAACCTGATTTGTCAGACGGTCTGTAACACAGAGCCATCTGAGAAGACCTCATTAGAAAAAGCAATGTGAAGACTCTCTATTGGACCAGTTGTATCCAAATCCCCTCTCCTTGAAAGTGCCAAAATAGCTGAAAGACTGGGAGTTCAAGATACAGTAGCAAAGGAGTTTACCTTCTCATCTTGTTTTTACAGTGTAGTCTAACTGTTTCTCTTACCCTGCCCTTGTGTCATTGTGTCTCTTAGGAATACGTCATGTGCTTTAACTCTATTTTATTGTGAGTTTTAATTGTTGGTTTATGTACAACTGTTTATGAGCTGCCGCCTGGGCCAAATCTTACTTGCAAGAGAGATTCTAAAAGTGGATGTCCCAGCAAAAATAAAATTACCATAAAGCATAAACTTCTTTTCATCATTTGTTACTACAATAAAACATCTAAATTGCAAATGGATTGTGTTAAGCAAAGTTTAAAAGCAGACAATCTCATAGGCCAGATTAAAGTAATATAGTTATAACACTAATACAGCCTTTACCTTGCAAAGAGTAAAATATTAAAATGCAAGTAGGGATCTTACATATTACCTGAGGTTATATTTTTCGGAGGGATTTACAGGAAGTTCAGTCTCTTACATCGAAAGGGCAACAAAGGTTAGACACATGACCAAATGTGTTTTTGATAACGTTTAATTTTTACCAGGCTGAGAGCTAATTGGTTTTCATTGAGCACATGTTGTACCTGACTTTTCCTGAATAACCCATTGAAGAGAGTAGCTTTAAGGAGTCAAGTGAATCTGATTTATTGTTAAGAAAAGTAATATAAGGTTGTGTCCAAGACTGTAAAATTGAGGATGTGATTAAAACCATCACAGACTGAGAAGGTAACCATCAGCTATTAGAAATTGAAGACACGGTCAGCCTCAGAGGTTTCATTCCCCTGCTGGAAATCGCTGTAAAATGACTGTAAAGAATCTTGCGTTGGCTTTTGGTTTCATATATCAGAGTGAAGATAAAGTCAAAGTTTATTATGACCATTAACTTTATTGGACAATCCTTTGTTTGTTTCCTGTGTCTTTTTGTACCTTCATAAATCCCCCCTCTTGCTCTGTGTCCTTATAGAACCGGACCTGAAGAAAAGGATTAGAGTCCACCTGCTAAATGCTCACGGTCTAGACGAGGCCGGCATTGACGGTGGCGGCATCTTCCGTGAGTTCCTCAATGAGCTCCTCAAGTCGGGCTTCAATCCTAACCAGGGCTTCTTCAAGACGACCAACGAGAGCCTGCTCTACCCCAATCCCGCAGCAGAGATGCTGGTCGGAGACTCCTTTACGAGGCATTATTACTTTCTGGGCAGGATCCTCGGAAAGGTGAGCCTCCAAAGTAAAATCTAATAATGATGATGCTGTTAGATATTCCCATGTCCTTTTTTAAAAACCTTAAAATGATTTAAACAAGGAGGAATGTCTGAAGATATTAAAGCTGTTGTTAAGGAAATTGTAGGCTGACTGTCTTGATTTGATGGTCAATATGTCACTTAAGATCAATAGCAGTTGGTGTCAAGGCCCTGGCAGCGTATATAAATTAACAAGTTGTGTTGGTGTTTGTGTTAGAAATTGACATCATTTGTTTCTTGGGGTTAGAACTTTCACCTGGTGCTCATAGAAGCTTTAGTTTTGTTGATTAGCCCTGTGCATAATCTGTTGACGGCATTGTTTTTCTGTCGCCTCCTTCCTCTGATGGCACCATTTATTAGAGCCTAACGTTTCTAAATCATCCTTAATGCATGTGGTAGCGATTGTTTATCAAGATGCCTTCCCTGTGGGGGGTCTACCATCTCAACCCGGAGAAGAATTACCTCATGACAAGCGGTCGCCTCTCAATTAGGGCTTCCATTAGCCGATGATTCCTACCTCTTGTTTGTGTAGTGATTGCATTTGGCCGGCACTAAATCAGTGAGCCCACACAGACGGGGCATAAATAAGCTTTCAAAGCATGTGGTAATAGCATTTTGATCTGTTTTACAGTCAGGAACATCCAGGACTCTTCTCTCTTGCTCTACTTATCGGAGCATCATTTCTTCTTCTTCTTCTTCTTCTTCTTCTTCTTCTGCTTCTTCTGCTTCTTCTTCTTCTCCCTCTTCCTCTTCTTCTTCTTCTTCTTTTTCTTCTTCTTCTTCTTCTTCCTCTTCCTCCTCTTCTTCTTCCACTTCTTCTTCTTCTTCTTTTTCTGTGAGAAATGATCAATCAGCAGCTAGAAGCTCTCCGCCCCCACTCTCTCAATATTGTGCTCTCAATAGCTAATGGTTCAGGCAATTAGGCGAGGGGAAATTAATTTGAATTTGACTTTCAATTAACCCTACCTTAAGTTCCTCTTTCTCCATAAAAATGGACGTTTGAGTGGCCATTTGAGGGGTGTATTGATATTTGTTTAGTGCCGTTATTGCCTGGATAAAAGGCAGCCGTTTATATAGATTGGGATTGCATCACCGTTGCTGCAGTGTTCACAGTGCACATTGCAGCTCAAAGGACACAGGAGATTAATATTGTTAATTAATGTCCGAGGCGTGCCATTGTTGTGGAGGTGATGTATTACAGGCAGGAGTGGCTTGTCTAGGGTACTCACTGAAATGGGATTGAACATCAGAATAGAGGCCGGTCATCATCCTTCTTCCTCACTTGTCCACCCAGCTGACAAGCTGAAAGATTTAAGCCACAAATGGTGAAATGTGAAAACGTGTTTCTTTTGCTTTTGTGGTTCTATCCTTCCAGACAGTAGACTAAAGAGTTAATTTAATCTTGATGGGAGTGTTTTCTGACATGGTTTTTTATCAAAATCACATTTCTCATTATGTAATTTGACCTGCAGGAGGTTCGCTTTATGCCTCCTCCGTCTCTCATTAGTACAAAACCTCCAACCTCATCAGCAGTGGCCTCTCCACTCCGTAATCTGTCGGGTGAGGAAAGTTTCCTCCTCCTCCCGCCTTACCCAGCAGACTTCTGCACTGTCTCCTCTACCTGATCTCGAGCGACTGATAGTTCCCTTTGGAGGTGTGGGAGGTTGGCGCCCCTTATTAATAGAGATGCGTTTTAAAGGCATTATAATTTTATTGATTCTTAATGTTGTAAATTAAGAAATATATTTGGCAGCTAACAGAATGCACCTGCAATGTTGTTGGCATTTATTTCACCTGATGGTGCCGCGATCTGCTTTAATTGCGTTGCCACTGCACTCACTTATATTAAAAGGCCTGGGCCATAATAATTAATTCTTTCCAGCCCAAGTCATTTTGGCACAATTTCTGGCAATAAACACTCATAAATAAAGTAAGTGGCATTGAAAAAATAAGGCTACAGGTTTTTTCCATATACTTATTGCTGCCTCTTCCCGGCATAAGTGTTATTGATAGGTTTCAAGGGGCCACACGGCGCATATGGTCTGAAACGAGCACCGGCCACGAGAGAAACACTAAGTGGATTATTTTGCATAAAAAATAGACAATGTTTGAAGTTGTGCAATTAACCTGTGTTTAGAAAATAGCTGTGATTTATACGTGCGTGTGTGTTTAAGATGCATGCATTATGGAAATCCTCTAGATTTATAATCCATTTAGCTGATGCGGTCAGGGTTTTTAGCGCTATCATTTATAAAGACCTGTATATTTTAATGCCTCCAACAGGCTCTTTTTCGGACTATTCCAGTACATTAGCTTTGGGTTTTATGAGTCACCTGCCCAGCTGTGGTTCTTAATGGCATTTGAGGTCAAGGTGAGAATTGGCATTTATAAAGTTTGAGACGGGTGAAACCGAGGCCTGTGTGTTTTAGAGAGATTGTGTTCTGTGTTTTGCTCTCAGTCACTCTAATGTGACAAGATTTGCTCTTTATCTTATCACTTGATTCTTTGATATAATAGTAGTAGGCAGATTTAATGTCATATAATGTATGTTGTAATCAGATTTTTGAATATGTACTTAGTAATGTTATGCTTGCCACTTGATACAGCCGGCAGTCCTTTAAGTTATCTCGGTTATCTAATCGTCATGTTTTATTCAGTGACACCCAAGCAATAAACAATTGCTGTGTTTAATGCTCAGAGCTTTTTCTTATTTATACCAACTGACTGGTGTTTGTAGGGGACTTTACAGGAGTGAAGTGTATCCGTGTCCTGCAGTTGTCCTCCACTAAACAGCCACGTTTTTTCTACAGGCACTGTATGAGAACATGCTGGTGGAGTTGCCCTTTGCCAGTTTCTTCCTTTCCAAACTTTTGGGAACCAGTGCAGAGGTGGACATCCACCACCTGGCATCATTGGACCCGGAGATGTACCGCAATCTCCTCTTCCTCAAGAGCTACGAGGGCGATGTGGAGGAGCTGGGCCTCAACTTCACCGTGGTTAACAACGATCTGGGAGAGGCTCAGGTGACTGGGGGTTGGGGACAGAGTGGGATGGAGTCAGATAAATGATTCACATGTTTTTTTTTTTCCATCTCTGTTTCTACTCCGATCAGTACCTCTCATTCAGCCGTCTTTCCTTCCTCCTGTTTGGTTCCTCTTTGTTGCGTTAATAATTCATTTCCTTCATGATGTACCACTTTTCAGCTCTGGGAGAGATAAAGCACGTCTCCACTGTCGCCCTAAGCTCTGCCGCGGTGCAGGGAACACAGCAGCTCTGTTGACCGTTCCACCTGCCTTTCCCCCCAGAAATTATCTCAGAACACGCCTGACAGAAGCAACTAGCTGCTCTTAAGCACGTCCCCTCCAAAGCTCAAGGCTGCGGAGACAAGCCGCCACTAGCACTCTGAATCACCTGAGTCCAGACGTACACTCTACCCGGAGCCCCTGTTTGCTCAGGGCCTTAACGCGTCTTATTAGCTCTTCTCAAACAACACCTGAAATGGTCGAGTTACAATGTAGCCCTCCTGGTCGCAAATAGGGCATCGCAAACACGATAGGGAAAACAATTTGTGAAAGATTAGGCACACACACGGGAGCAGTCTGCCCTGCATTTGCCCTCGTGAGATAGCCAAAGCAAGCAAGATAAGGACAGTAATTCTCTTACATTAGCACATAATCAGAATCCACTGTGGGGGCGAAAAAAGCAGAAAATGATTACCTGTCTGTAGACCACATGCTGTACACAGCATTCAGGGGATGGACAGAATAAGAGAGACACCTTACTTTATAATACAATCTAATTCAGTATTGCAGCATTGAATACCTTTGTAAAGCTTATCAATCAGTTTTTTGTTAAAACTGTGTCAGAGGTGCTGATTCACGTTTATTGTAAATTTTGACTGTAGTTTGTACTGTTGTTAAACAAATATCGTGTTTCTCTCCATGTGACCACTGTTACTCATTGCGGATGCAGTGGCCCTGTTTGGCATAACTCAAAAACGTTTCACCTTGCAGAAAGGTAGTTGTTGTAATGAGTATCGGCATTAAAACGCCCAAAACTTTCATCCATTCAGGCAGTCACTATTAAGCCTTTTTTTTTTTACCCCTGCTGTTTCATGCTGTTTTGAAAACTAAAAAAGAAAAGGCAATATATAGAAAATCAAATATCACAATATTTTGGACCTATTACCTCAATATCGATATTGCGGTGATATTGTAGGGTTGGCTGTTGGTGCTTTCACAAAATATTTACACAATGAGGTATTTGATAAATAATCACAAGCTATGTGGATATAATGACTAAGTGGGTAATGTCAAATAATAGAACAGTCTGGAAAGTTTAGAAAATGTCATTACTTTCCTCTAATGCAGCCTTTAAAACAAGGAAAACACAACACTTATAACGATATCCAAAGTTTCATATTACAATTATCAATATGACAATGATTATCCATATATTGCGCAGCCCTATTTTGTTTTGGGATTCTTCGGAAGTGTTCAAAATAAAAGAAACGGCTAATGAAATTTGACTTCTGCAAGTGTGGGTTGAAAACCTTAGGAACAGTCGTTAAGGTCTTAAAAGACAAGAGCAGATGTAATACAGGCGAAACTGCATCGGAAAGAGATGAACATAATATTTTGTCCCTCTGTAGCTGCTATGATGTCGTCATTTATGAACAGCGACGAGCACATCCTATCAAGTGCTAACTGCTCTATAGCTAATGAAAAGAGAACTTGAGGCCAAATTGCATTGGACCAGATGTTCAGTGGATGTGCTATATTTAGAAACACTGAAATGCACTTAACCACACACACACTCACGTCGAGCCATACCTTTAATCAGAGTGCTGTTGAAAAACATTTTAATTATCTTTCTGTGATTGAATTAAATCCACCTGGAACAACTAAAGCACTTTCTTTGTTTGTTGGTCATCTGGCATCCATGGCAGACTCGATAATAAGCTCAATATGATCTGCATAATGAAGTATGCAGTATGGCTACCTTACATTAATATTACTCAGCTACTGTAAGACGTGTCATATCTAAACAAGACAATACTGGAACTAAAAGTGCGAGGAAACTTTTTGACCCAGGTGGTTGAGTTGAAGCTGGGAGGCAAAGACATTCCTGTGACCACGGCAAACCGGATAGCCTACATCCATTTGGTGGCCGACTACAGACTGAACAAACAGATCCGGCCTCACTGCTTGGCCTTCAGACAGGGCCTGGCTAATGTGGTCAACTTGGAGTGGCTGCGCATGTTTGACCAGCAGGAGATCCAGGTACACTGCACATGACGAGCAAAACTGTCCATCAACCTGCAACATACAATATTTAAAATCACAGAAACTTTTTTTTGTTTTTATTTTTTAAATAGGTGCTGATATCTGGAGCTCATGTGCCAATTTGTCTTGATGACCTGAAAAATTTCACGAATTACTCAGGTAGGAGCTGGTGTTCAAAGTGTTTAAGCTGGTATTTCAACTTGCTGTGGTGTTTTAGCGAGTTAGTCTTTAATTTCCATAAAGCTCACAAGAGGCTGATAAAATAACAAAAAAACAATGTTCAAGGTCGATGCAGCAGAGTTGGAGATATCCTGACTTTTAGTACCTAGTATGACTCCAAAACCACAAAATCCTACACTTCCCATGATGCAACTTAATAATATCTCTTTGTTAGTGTTTTAAAACCCCACACATCCAGTATAATTTGCTCTTCTTTTAATATGTTAGTCAGCAGCCTTCAGTTAACATACTAATAGATATAGCGAGGGTAATGTATGAGTGTGGGTTGTACAAAATCATTTTCTCTGTTGTCATCTCCTTTAGGCGGGTACTCGGCCACCCACCCAGTTATCGTGATCTTTTGGGAGGTGGTCGAAGGCTTCACAGACGAAGAAAAGCGCAAGCTGCTGAGGTTTGTCACCAGCTGCTCAAGACCTCCACTGCTGGGCTTCAAGGTGAGGGGTTTTTAACGGACTTGAACTTCCCCCCTCGCTCCATCTCCGCTCTGCAGAATGTGTACTACCTGTATCCTCCATTACTGGCAGATTTTTCCAAGCTCAACATAGGGGAGTGTTCCCTCCTAATGGGCTTGTAATGAAAATACCTAGACTGATAACAGCCCTCAAAACGATCATTTTTAAATTATGCTGCGATAACACCGAGCCAGTGTGGTGAGGTCTTATCTCCACGTCCACTGTTGTTTTATAGTTCATGACTTTGCGCTGTAGAAGAACTCCCTCTGCAGCCGTGGTTGTGTGGGCTTGGTCAGAGATCCTGGCTGGACAAATATTACCATTCAGAACTCTGTAACAGGTTGAACTTTTGCCTTCTGTGTGAGAGGACAGAAAGCAGCAATTTCCTGTCAAGTGAACGTACAAGAGAACTATTTCCCTGTACTTCTAAATTTTGTACTAGCTGACTCATTATTGCTCCTATTCCTGAAAGGATTTCCTAATTGAAAGCTGTTTCACAACGGTCTCACTGACATGATTTGTGGGATATGACACAGGGGAAAAAGCCCAAAGTATTGCTCTGAGCCATTAAAGAGTTTTTATGCATCTTACTTCATCTAAGCAGAAGCTGTAATCATCATATGATTGGTTTTAGTACTCTTCATGACTGTCATTAGTTAAGAAAACCTAATTGAAGTTTTGCAGTAGAGTAAGGGAACAAAACACTCTTTAAAATCCTTTGCAGTACCTCCTCTCAGGGTTTGAGGTGCCTTTTTCCTCATTTAATCAATTTGACTTTGGCCAGTGTGTGGATGTCCCCCCCCCCCCTCTTTCCTCGCCTCTTCTCCGGACCGGAAAGGGCGGTAATTCGTGGGGGGAGCGGCCCCTGACCCGGTCCGCAGCCTGAGCCAGCTAAGCCTTAATTAGCTGTCATGAAACGGCCCAGGATTCATTAGAGGAGAAATAGCTCTGTCAGGAGAAGCCATTTAAAAAAGATGATGGACACTCTCCTTTTTTCCAAAATGATAGCCGTGGTAATGGCACTTTCTCAATAAGCAACGATAGTTTAATACGGTAATTGTCAGAAAAATGGGGTCATTACGGCTAAGCCCCTGAAGAGCCATTTAATCGGGCGCGTATGGCCGATGAACCGCATATGCTAACTTTAAATAGCAGGATGAAATCGGGGCGGAGGAGCTTATTCGTCGGCCCGGCTTGTGATGGAAACAGTAGGTGTCACAGTCTGCAGATGAGGTGGCCTCATCACAAGGAGGCTTGATTTAAAAAACGCCAGATAGACAACATGAAATGACCATTCCTTCAGTGTCTCATCCAAGGGTCAAACTGTGGGCCGGTTTCCCACTCAGCACCTTTCATGCACTAACCTGATTTCCTAAATTTATATTTCCACTATATTAGCTTAACACTTAATGTCTCTCTTTTAACATTTATCCCCTTGTGAAATTTGACATTTATTGCCTAATCGGGATTGCTTTGGACATTGCGATCATCACTGACACGATCCGCGTCTCATTATTTGTCTGTCTTTAAATGCCTCAATATGTTCCAATTTCTTTGTGACGGCAGCCAATTTGTCCACTGGTTATTAACAGCTTACGTATGCACACAGGAGCTCTACCCGGCCTTTTGCATCCACAACGGCGGCAACGACCTGGAACGCCTGCCCACCGCCAGCACATGCATGAACCTGCTCAAGCTCCCGGAGTTCTGCGACCAGCACCTCATGAGGAACAAGCTGTTGTACGCCATCGAGTCGTCTGCAGGGTTCGAGCTGAGCTGAGGAGGGCGTAGGTTTCTCTGTCCCTGCATCCATGGACTCTACGCCACAGACATGGCTTTGGCGAATAAGACTTTAGACAGAGTAAAGAAAAAAAAGACAGTAGGGAAATCGAATGATGCACTGACCTGCCTGATTTACTGTGTTTGTGTGTATGAGTGTGTGCGTGTCCAGCCAAGGGTGAGGAAATGATCGCCCACGGACTGAAGAAAAAGGGGGTGCAAGGATGAAGCAGGGGTGGGACGCCTTTTTTTTAATCCCTTTTTTTTTTTTAAGTAATTTAAATGTTTAATCACTTTTCAGAACAGCGATATGGTTGAATTTAGCAGGAAATATCATACGCTGAAACAAAACAACAAGAGTTGCAGCTGCTCTCTTGTGTAATGGAACATGAACAGAGTTATTTTTCACCAAAGATTAAGTGGCATCATATAAAAAAAGGCAATATAACGACAGAGGGACTCTAAAGCCGACCCATGGTGTGTGCCAAGGGCTGCAGAGGTGGAGGAGCTTTTGTGTATAGCTATCGTGCATTTTCATGTCGTGGTCACCAAAACTCCAGTTTTTGCGATATCTTCTACGATTATTATTACGAGTAACCGTCAAGTTTGATAACCTTAAGTGTGCACACGCCATCTGAAGTGTGGAAATGGCTCACATTGCTGGACTAAATTTTTGGGGGAGAGTATTATATGATTATGGATTTGTGAATATGTATATGTTTACACCTACTCTTGTATTATTCATTTATTCAGTATTTGTACAGGTTTGCTTTTCTTTCCTTTCGTGTGATGAATGGAGGCCTCATGTTTTCACACATGCTCTCTAAGGTGAACAATCTCTTCCCTGGTCAGCGCCCTGACGTTTGCTCATAGGAAGCAACAGCCGCGTCACGTTGTGTGGCTTACGAGTGATCTGTGTACCAACAGGGTGAAAAAAAAAAGTGTATGGAAATGAATAAACCCACTTTTCTTTTTGCATTTTCCTTCCATTAGTCTCTTTTCTTGTTGCTTGTAATTTACAGTAATGACCAAGACATAAAACAGTGCTTTGTGGGAAAATCTCCTCCTGAGTTTTATGGCCTCTGACATATAATTAAAGAAACATCCAGTTAAGAAACACTGAGCAGAACTATTCTGGCCTTGAGATGCATTATCGGGCTGAGCACAAATTAAGATTGTGTGCGTTTGTCATAAATCTACCTGCACTCTGATGCAGCACAGCCCAGAAGCTTTCCATCCCTCTTTGGACCGAGGCCATCTCTCCATCCTTTCCTCCCTGCTGAAACAGCCAACTTTGCTGCCCCCTCTTCTCCTCTCAGAGCCCGAACCCCTCACTTCCGCTGGGCCAGGGAACTCAAAGTGATAATTGGGTCTTAAAAACCAGACTTGTCATTGAAATGAGGGATTCATCTCAATTACTATGAGATTTATTTAAGACTATTACCTTGTGATGGATTATAACTGACAAAGTTAATGCAGGATGTTATGAATCATCCCCGGTGCGTAATATACTTTAGCTTTCTCATCGGCCTTTTAAGAGCTAATTGAAGCTTTTAGGCTTGTTTATCTTGCTGCAGAGCAAGGAAACATCAAATATCACTTGAGCATGATTGTGGATTGTAGCCTACTTTGCAAAAGATTACTCCAGAAGTGCCATTAACTGTGCATGCCTGGAAAGTGAGCATTAAACCAGATTGAGATTGTGCCCAACATGGAAACATATCTGACAAGTTAATCATACCTGTTTCAGTCTTCAACGAACAAGCGACAAATCATGAGACAGAATGACATTCATAGCTGCAGGTACTGCGTCGAAGAGAAAATCTCTTGCAACCCTATCCAGTTATGTTTTGTTATGACAGAGAGCCATCTGGTGGTCAACCAGTGGTACTACTCGCAGAACATTTGAACGTTTAGTGCCTGCATTTTGTACGTCTGTGGGACACTTCATGTTAAATAATGCACCTTTTCCTGCCGGTGACAGCTTCTTCTAAGTGAAAAGGGGGAAAATACTGCTCATTGTGCTGGTGACCCACATGAAACATTTCAAAGATGCATATTAATACATTTTGGCCGCCTGGTTGCAGCAGAAAAGACAAGAAATTCAGATTGGGCATTATGAATATGGATACAACAAGCATAAAGAGGTCTCATGCAAAACGTAGCTTTACAAATTTGGCGTAGCAGCACATTAGGACACATTACGTGTGACCCTGCAGCGTTATGAGAGTGTTCTGCTTGTCCAGACATGAACAAGGAGTGGTCCCAACCTTATTTCTGAGTTTCAAGAAATGTGCATGTTAGCAGCAGCAGCAGCTTAGTCTACATGACTCAATCTGCTTTACAGTTTTCAAGAATTGCCATAGTTTGTGTTTTAACCTTCCTCATTCGTCAACGTATAAAGTAAATGACAGCCTGCAGTCATAACAATCAAAGAAAAGCATCTAAAAATCTATGTAACTGCGTTTAGAGAAAGCTATCGACTGTGTGATAAAAAATGACCTGTGCCTGATATCTATTGCTGTGATTCCTCCTGCTCAATGAGTCTAATTAGATACTGACTGGCCATAATGTCCAGTATAATTAATAGCCATCTGTCATTTTCATTGGGTTCTTCCTTAGCTGGCAAGAGCTCTGGCCGACTTTAACGGCAAGAACGACCTTCATTTTCCATTTAAAATCAATGCCAGTCTGTAATTTCAGCCTCAATTCGGTTCGAAACTGCAATAACCTGCACTGCTTCATTCTGTTTCTTTGGGTTAAGATGAGTTCAGCCTGCACATTTTCTGGTTTTTTTCTACCCAGATCCTCTGTGTCCTGACCAGTTTTTTTACCTGTAACTTGGAAACTATGGAAGCCAATCCTTTAAAAAATAAACCAAAAAACTTTAAGACTTTAAGCTTGTCCCCTCACATCATCTACAGACCTTACACACCAGTGGTGCACACAGCTGTTTGCACTTATTTTACCTGGTTTGTCCTCTTCTGTGTGCATTGTGCCATCTCCCTGACTCTCTTGCACATATTAATTATTAAAAAAATATAGAAACTCATCAAAATCAGCTATTACAACAATAAAAAATGGCAAGATGACTGCAATAATGACTGATCTAAAATACTAATATGTACACGCGCATGTACACGCTGATGAGATGCAGATTTTCCAAGTCGTAGTTCCTCTGGCAGGTCATTTCCAAGTTGTGGTGCCTAACAGAATCAGCTGTGGCCCTTTAAGGTAGCTATGATAAGAGCCAAACGGGTTCCTGCCTGAGGACACAAGGCAATGTTCAGGTTGAGCGTGCAACGAATTCTAATCTGGGGCCAGGCCATAAATGCTTTAAAAGTAATGAGTATAGTATCTTACACCTGTACGGGTGTGCAGCACACTTAAAAGTTGCACTTAAACCCCATGCAAAGGCAGCCAGTGTTGCATGTCTCAAAGTTTCACTTATGAGTAACAAGTACCAGATAAGAAGCTTTTTCACAGCAGACATGTTTTGTTGTAATGAGCATGAAAAGCACAGGTGTAACATAACATTAATGACGGCTCTTCTGCGTGTAAGTATTGCAGTAAGACGTGCCTGAGCCGGGATACAATATAAGGGCCCTGGAGGTGTACACTGAAATGGAAATAAGACATTGTTAGTATAAGTAAAAATCTGTGCTTTTCCTATAATCATGTGTTTAAAAATCCCCCTGGGAATAAAAGACAACCCTACTTAGATACCCCCCCCCCCCCCCCCCCTCTTTTCTGGCAGGAGTGGTCTTCCATAGAGGTGTATTGAAAGCCACGCTGCTAATTATAATAATTAGGGGTCACCTGTTTCCCACACTACACAGACAGATGGCGCAGAGAGCTGTCTGTCTGCTCTGGTTCCCATAAGCCTGCCTTCACCTTCCATGACAAAATGCCCGACAATTAACTCAAATCCTGGACTCTAAAGAATATGTGACCGGCCCCGTGTCTCGGTTCATGCTCAGCGCACATGTGGACAGTCCGTGTTGACTGTCAGCACGGATGTGTGAGCAGGTCAGCTAAACCGCGCTGCTGTCAGCACTCAAAGGCATGCTGCTTTCAAGTGCCGCTCGTAAAAATCTCAGTCAGGGGTGCTAAATAAGACGTGATTGAGACTTACTTGATTCTGATGCTGCTTGCTTTGTCAAGAAGAAGTGCATACAGTTGTATTTAATAGCCTCATTATTAATATTGGCCTATGCCTTCAGTCCTCTGGTATACGTTTATTTGAAATATGGGCTCAGTTGAGTTGTGAGACAATTCTGGTATAATAAAATAAATCTGTCTATCGATAAAGGTCAATATGATATTTTTATTTCATTTTGTTCTCCAGTGCCACACAATAGCAGCAAATTAGAGGAAATGTCATCTGAAAGTAGATCATACCTTTATGTTCATGCAATTGAATTCTAAGTCAATATAATACGAACTAAAATGTTATTTGCTATCTCTTCTCTGAGGCGACACATACAGGTAGCTCTCAAATGAGCTTCACAGTTCTGAGCTTTGGGCTTATTCTGCGTTTCAAACAATGTTAGAAGTGCATTTGCTAATTGTTTGAGCTGATGATTAAGTTGCAACCGGGAGAATTCCCTGTATTTACCTGCTACTGGGGCAAAAATGCAACCAGATTTCCTATTCTGGAACACTACCTTGCCTCAGATTTTGGAATGACTTGATTAACACACAGTTGTTTAAGAATATGTACAATGTAAATACAATATCAGCCAAAATGTTAAAAGTATTAAGAATAAAGTCAGACACAGGGCCCCTGAACATTACGGAAAAAAACACAGTAACCAAACTAGGGTTCGTGGACCTTGTTATTTACCCATTCACTCAGGCACAGACGATGGCAAAACAACCACGCAAGGTGCTCGCCTAACCATCGGGAGCAATTTGAGGTTCAAGAGGAGCTGGGGCTTGAACCTCCAGTTAAGGGTGTGAAAGTACTTTTCAATAACACATGTTTAAAACAATACAACCTCTGTTAAATATACATTCATAGTCTCAAAAGTACTAAAGCTATCAAAAAACACACATCTACTATCAGATTTTAATCAAACAATCACATTATTATTCATTTGTCAGTAGCCTCTGTTCAGTAACTTGTGAATGTTTCTTATCTCTAGTCCTATATTTGGGTGCCTGGGACTTTTTATTCTTTTTTTCAATGTATCGAAAGAGGTGTTAAGTATTGGTTTTCAACAATACTAATATTGTATGAAAGTTTATCTTTAATCTAGTAACCTGACAACCTCACCACCAACCGTCCTGAGCCACAGGTGACACTGTTGTCCAGCAGGCAGTGACAAGGTGCACATGTTCATTCAAAGTTTGCAATGACAGCAGGAGACCTGGCCTCCCTAAGGGGGCCCTACCACTCCAACCATTCCTGTTGCAGGTTTTTTTTTCTTTTATCTGTTTTTTTGTTGTTCTTCATTTGAATTACAAGTTTTTCTTAATGTTTTTTGAAAATAACTAACTTTGAAAGTCACCAAAATGTAGCCCCGCGATATCAGGATGGTCCATTGTATTTTACTCGCAGATCAGTCTGTTAATCTGCGGCAGAGAAAAAGAAAATTTGGAAATTTGGGATTTTGGAAAAAAGGTTGCCCAAGTGTCTGAACCAATCAGCGTTGGTTATGAGGCGGCTCGAAGTGTGCCGCAACGACAAGCGACTGTTCAGTACAACACGGTGGCTCCCGCGAATGAGATGAGCGCAGCTATTGAGCAAGCTTTTTTCTCTTGGATCTTCTGTTGGAATATGGACCTATCACCAACGTAGGTGGTGATAGACAGATGGTTTATCCAATCAGCCACCAGTATTTACGCCTCTTCCCAAAAGATCTCCGACCGAGATTTCCCAGATGGATACGCAGAGCAAATGAGAATTAAGCAAATCAATCCATCTGGTGGAGTCAGGTTAACTAAATTGTGCACTTTTGAAATAAAAATATTACACTTTTTGTGTCTGTGTCAGATTATTTATAGCATCATGGTGATGGACGCTGGTTCGAGGGGCCCCCTGTTAATTTTTGCTTAGGGCCCCAACAGACTCTAGAATCTGTGTGCATTAGTGGCTCATATTACTAAATATATTCATATGATCAAATAGCCACATATACAACCTATCCAACGGCTAGTGACTCCTGACACTGTCTGTTAAAATGAATAATTACACTCCAACCAACAAAGGCTCCAGCCCCGCTTATGTGCGTTTATGGGGCATTTCCGATATCCGACAGTCCTTGAAAGCAGCAGCAGCAGCAGCAGCAGCATAGTGGGCTCGTCGTATCCTCCACCACCAGCAAACTGCCACCAACGGCTGCAGTTCACAGATTCAGCACGAACACGGGGAAATAGCGACAACAGAGAGGCTCCTTTCAGCGGACACTTGCTTTAAACAGGTGAGCCCTCTTCGGAGGAATGTAAAGTGTGTATACACTGTTGAAAGACCGTTGGATGTGTTTACCGTCTCCTGTCTCATAGACTCGAGTAACGTTAACGTTACATGTTGAGATGCTGTGATGTCGCAACTTGATGTCCAGCCGCTGTTGTCGGCATCATAGAATATATATTATAGTCATTATTGTACCGCAGATGTAGTTTTCAGTTTGAGGACAGGCTGAAGTGAACGCTAACGTCACGTTAAACGAAGCTAAAACAACAAATGAGTGGCGCTTGTTTTCGCCTGGCTTTAGCTATCCCAAGGCGAATGGAAGGAGGCTGGGACACCATGATAACAAAAAGAAATGTCTGCGCTTTGGGGTGTGACACATGCGCAGTAACATCTGGTCACTGGTACACTATAGTAGAACGAGAATACATTTTTATGTTTATTATTTTTCATTCCCTTATCTATCTTTTACTGACTTTGCTTTGTACATTTCATATTATGTTATAATTATTTCTATTTTTCGAAGTACACTTTCAACATTGTGTATAATACATTACTTACTGGGACATGTAAGTAATGTATAGACTGATTTTTTTCAGTAGAATTTGAGAAAACATGTATTTTAATAAAAGCATGAAAGATAAAAACGTGATGAATAAATATATGTATATATCTGCCTCCATTTGAAAGTTCTGTCAGATTGCACCTCAGCGGATACATCAATTTACTTCTAGGAGTTGCCACTGCGCATGCGTCCTACCCATTGTCCTACCCCAAAGCCCAGACATTTTTTTTTGGTGTCCCAGCCTCCTCCTATTAGCTTAACGTAACTAACGTTAGTCAGTGAAGGTCTGGCGTTACTAGTCCAATATTAAAGTTGCGACTATTTTTAGAGATGTTTTCACTTGTTATGTAAAGTTTTTTGCTATTATTAATATCCTCATGATGTCTGCCGGCACATCTCAAACACATCTGTTTTTATGAGCGGTTTGCTGTTTTCCCACACTTTCGATGTCTGATTTGAATTGAAGCTTCTAGAAAACTCCAGAAAAACGTCGTACAGAAGAAAAAAACCCACTAATTTTCATTTAACATGTTCCTCAATTTAGGCTGCTAGAGTTTTCTATTTTACTAATGGTTGCCAGTGGTTACAGAGAGAGACAATACCAACACTTTTTTCTAAATGTAAAAATAATATTAACATACGTTTTATGTTTTCCATAGTGGTCAAATATGATTTCAAATCTGAATCTTTAAAAATATAAAAGAAGGGTAGTTTGTCAACACGAAATACTCTGAAGTGAAATAAAATACAGAAAAATAAAAGTATCAACGTCAAACAATATTATTATTAAAGGTTGAATATGTAGAATCGTTACAATACACCCACGGGGCGTTTTGAATTGACTGAATGAAAGTATTGTTTTTCCATTAAAAAAATACATTTGGTCTGAATAAATATTTGTCAAAAAATTGGACGGGTTTGAAAATGTCTTTCCGTCACGTTTACATTGTACCAGCCAATAGCGGCCGTACTGCTGGTTATCTGTTGTTAGGTGCAGCTACTGTAGGCTGGCACTGGTGAAATGGAGTTTGCCAATCCTGCAGCTGCTTTGTTATTTGTCCCAGCAGCTGAGTGAGTGGAGACGGGCAAAAACCAGAGTCAATATAGGCCGAGCATTCACTCCATGGACTGAGAGAAAGGAGTTCAATGACATTAAAACGCAGGCCGAAATGGCTACATTTCTCCTTGATCGCTAAGCTAACTGTCATGTTTACTTGGCTGTAACGGCTAATGCTAACAGCTAATGGTACCTGTCAGTCAAACTCCTCTGCAATACTTGTTTTCATGGTGTGATTTGCCGGAGGGGAGGGCTTCAAACAGGCTCAAACTGACTCAAGTCTCCTGTAGGCTGCTGGGCCGGGACTGACCAACCTGGCAACCCGACTGCTGGAATTATGTTTTGTTGTTGCGACTACGATCTTGAGACGCTAGACGGCGGTGTAGTGTACATTCTTCATATTCAACCTTTAAATATCGCTTAATCTACTGATTGAATAACCATAAACAATATCCCAATTTCATGGTATGAAATGTGAAAAGAGACAAGCAAACTGTACGTATGAGAGTGCAGTGCTGAAAGAACACATCAATTAATTGATGAGTCAACTAGAAACAAAATGGTAATCATTCATTTTGATAGTTGAGTAATCGTAAGTCTTTTATCAAGCATTAATGTCAAACATTTGCTGGTTCCAGTTGCTCAAATGTGAGGACCACTTTATATTTAATATTTTTGGTGTTGGTCCGTCACTGGAATAAAACAAGACATTTGAAAACACCCTATTTGGATCTGAAAACTGTTAATAAACATTGTTACTAATCTCTGACATTTGACAATCCTATTAGGCTTTAATAAGCAAAGTTTGGTATTTTTACTCGACGAATGAATGAAACGGTTAATCGTAACTGAAATTAAAATCCATTAATTTGGATTGTATTTCTATTAGGCCTACCTATTTTATAACTAGACTAGACTACAACTCGGAGTAATAAAACAGGAAAATGACTGCCTAACAAGTAAAATTCATTTTCCTGTGAGATGAAACAAAACCTTTAGGATGTAATAGATATTAGAATATGTTTAAACAGCATGTCTTGTTGGCATTTAACCCAGAGTTTGACTGAAAATGACTGTGTCCTCTGTAAATACTTCTAAACAATGGTTGCCAATTATACAAAGATTTGTCTGTATCTTAAGATAAGATAAGATAAGATAATACATCCCATCCCTTTATTAGTCCCACAAAGGGAAAAAAAATCCTTTTTTACAACAGCAAAGTGGATAGAAAACATCTTTTCATTTGACCTTTAGAGTAAGTGACAAAAAAGAGATTCTTATTATGCCTCAGCAGGAGGCATAATAAGAATCTCCATAATGAACAGTTTGACTAATTTCTAGCTCCACTTGGGGTACCCCCATTTTTATGCGGTATGGGTAAATCAGTATTGCAATGCTAACAAGCTACTCTTGCTATATGATGGCTGATCAATCCCAGTATTTCCCTCTCATTCAAATGTATAAATGGGTTCCCTGTCTAAGAGGACAATGCTCACTGCTGTTTACAATATATGAGTCCTTTGTGAGATGATGACCTCTTTTTCCACAAATAGAAAGTAAAGAGAAAAATCCAAAGAGAACTTGGATGAGCTGCTGATCATATGCACATTCGCATTTTTAACCCAAGCACTCCACTCGTTGCTATGAATCATTTCAGGTAAGGTATAAGCTTGTGTTGTCGTCTTTAGCTGTCATCTGTGTCTCAGCTCTGTCAGCTGTGAGTTGTGCTAGGTGTTGGTTTCTCACAGCCTCAGCCACAGTTTTCTCCGGTGCTCTTGTCTTGTTAACATCAGATATGTAGTGGCCTTTGAGAGTTCTTGGACACTGACAGACCTACTCTTGCTGCTTTTGTTGATTGCAATCACAGCGAGGGCAACTCTATCTTCAGTGTTGAATTTGTAGCAGTATGAGCCTGGGTTGCAGTTGAAAAAATAAAAAGTCAGGCCTGAAGCACCAGGGAGCTCATTTGTAACCTTGGTCAGAAACCAAAACACTGCAGTCTAATCGGAGATTTCAATCAAGAGATAAAAACCTAGAGTTGCTTTGCTGGTAATTAACTGCGGGTCACTGTGCATATGGAGACTGAAAGCTTTTACAACACTGATTCACCCTTTTATGAGCTCATACCCTGATTATCTGCTGTTACTGACATGATGTTGCTTATTAGTATGCAGCTAGACTTCGGAGCTGATAACTTGTGATGGCCGTCGGTGATCGGAAAATTCCAGTCATCTATTTGGCCTACAATCCTGATATATATCCTATTAAATAGTTTTAGACTGAGTTTGATCCAATATTCAATTTTATTATGCATTTGTTTTATGGTCTCTAGGGCTGCCCCCAAATAGTAGACCAAGCGCTGGTCTCTAAATGACGATCACTGGTCGACCAAGAAAATCCTTACTGGGGGGCAACCCTAATTTTTCCTTAGTAATATCACTTAATACACACTTGGCCTACAGAACCATATTCACATCAATAAAACACTCCATATACATACATACTGTATGCTTGATAGATGCCTAATAGCTCTGAATTAGGAAGCCTCACATCTCACCTGTTAATATTTTTTGCAAAGGGAATAGTGTATGTAGGATATCTGTGACAGGAAGGTTAAGACAGCCTCTAAATACTGATGTTCAAATACAGATCTATAGTATATATCAGCAGGCCGATTTGTCACAAATATATCAGGTGTATATGGTAGCATATGTTGACAGACATGCAAATAAAGATTGCACTACATTTTTTTATGATCTTTTATGTATTGCTGACATTTGTTTCAAACGTTTCTGACATGTTTTTACAAAATATCACCAACCCAAATGTACTGTAAATGTTAATTATCATTCATCTTCAACCGCTTGTCCCTATCGGGGGCGCGGGGGGCTGGAGCTGATCCGAACACTAAAATGTATTCTTTAACTGTTAAAATATACTGCCTTAGTAAAATGTTTACGGATACGATTTTTAGTCTCAATTATCTACTGTTGCACAATCATGCCCCTTCATGGGAAATCAAATTTGGCACATCAGCACTGCACAGCTGAAAAACACACAAACATGAACAGATGTTATAATCTCTGGCTGCTCAACTTGTCTGGAAGTGTTTGCTCCAAAATCCTCTATAGATTCCAACGGAGTTGATGATGAAAAATACGAGTACTGAGATGAGACCGTTCCTTTTGACTACTGTTGATTATCTATGCTCCTGAGCCCGTGAATGTTGCTAGTGTATTGATGGTCTTCTGCCAACTTTCTTTTTAAATAATCCAGTTGCTTTCCCCTTGTATCCTCCACCCGTAGCTCCTAGGAATTCCCCATTTCAAGGCAAGCTGGTGATGTAGTCCCTCTTGAAAGTCAGTACCCTTGCACTAAGTCGTACATCTGTAAAGACTAAAGACTTTTGTGGTGTTTTGGAGACTCTGATGCACAGATCACTCTGTAGTTAGAGACCTCAACGAGCAGGGGGTGCTGCAGTGAGCCCCTTCCCCGTCCCAAAGCTCTCACAGGCAGGCACGGTCTCGCTACTTTTAGCGACATTCTTGGCAACTTTATTTATACAAAAGCTACTAGCGACCAATTCAGACGATCAGGGAAAAGGGAGAAATATATAGGGTCGGCCTAATTCATTCCCATGCATGTGGCTCAGAGTACAGTTCAGTAAACAGTCTATGGGTCCGTGTCTCTCTCCAGGCAGCAGCACTGTTGTTGTTGTTGTTGTGTGACGCCGCAGGGGTTAGAGGCCAGAGGTGTGGCAGAGACTGCATCGTTAACAAAGTATGCAGTTTCGCCCTCCAGACGACAACATCACGGGGGCCGTTCTCAAATATTCCCACTCTGGGACCTGGTTACAGAAATTACAGTTTTCAGGCTCCGATAACACTGGCTACTTGTGGATGGACGGCCAAAACGGTTGCGTGGTTACAGGAAAATGCGTCTTCGTGTGGACGGGCCCTAAGACTAGGTGGTGGAGATCCTTATCTAAACCACCATAGCTGACTCCTCATCATCACTGAGGCATTTACCTGATCACTCTCTGTAGAACAAGACCATCTGCCCTGTTTCATTTTGGCTGCCCATGCTTCACCTAACTGGCCTTCACTTTGAGCTAAGGCTTTTATTATAATCAGCAACGAAAACGGAAAAAGGGTGGTTGTAGACAAGCATGATGCCAGTGATGGATAATTACTGTAATTTCCTCTTGAAATAGACTTGAATGGGAAAATCCCTGAGTGTTAACACATTTATTGGAACAGCTGTTCCCACAGTCAATTTGCTAAAAGAATTATGAAGTAATTTTGTCAAAGACTGATCAGGGATTCCTGCACAGCACAAAAACATTGGCACATTTAGGGTAAAATAGGCAAAAATGCTGCTTTTACATCTGTTTTTCTTTGACTCTGCACTAATTTACAAAGATTTAGAAGGCCCATGTCTTTGTTAACCTTATTATCAATTTAACACGTATAAGAGCTTATTTCAGTGAAAATTTAAAATGTAATAATGGACTGCTTCTGTCTGTGGTCTGATAACTTGTAAAACAACCACCTCTAGTTCACTGAGGCATCATGAGATCGACTGACCCACATCTGTTGCTCACACTCAGGCATAGTTCAAGCTGAGCGGAGCAGGAAGCCGCCAGATCTGGGTTAGCTGTGGTACCACAAGGCATAAATCTACACGTACATGCATGGGTACACACAGGCAAAAAACCATGAGTAACCACATCTCTAGCACTACTGTCCATTAACTTCCAACTGCTGCAGGGGGAACTGGTGGCAGGTGAGTGGGTCAGTAACTGAGCGAAGTGAGGGGGATGAAAAAAAGATCTTTTTAATACAATGAGTCAGGACATTGGGACTTTCTGGGTCATATCTCTGTATATTTAGATTGTATTCTATATATAGTATAACGGATGTGGAGATAGAAAGGAGGACGTTCTAACGGTTAGGATTAGATACAAATCAGTAAATGGGGAATTCAACAGAAAAAGATAGTGAAGTGTCAGAGGGAGTTAGCGCTTGACTCGGACATCTGAAAGAGAGGAGTTTAGTGCCTGTGCCATATCTCAACCAGTAGTCATTCACTGGCATTGCCATGTGCCAAACACCCCCAACCCCCCACATGCTCACAACACACAAACACAATCTAACTGCAAAGGCCACAGGTTATAAATAGCAAACAAACAGGACACACTGGACTCCCTGTGTAAGTACTCCTCGCTGGTTTGTTTATAATTTTTAGTGCAATAAGTTACCTCCTCATGATTGATGGTCGACTGTGGGTTTTCTTGGCATTTTTCCTCACTGTTTTAGCCGGCCTGTTGCTGTATGACGTTGTCCGTGTACAAATACACGTCAAGATGTTGGATTACTTGTTTGGGTGTGGATGGGAATCCAGAAGGTCTATCAATTATTTCGGCTTTATGTTTGATTCAGGTTTGGTCCAGATATTTTTGTCTAAGGTCTGTCAAGATGCCACAGTATGCAGAAAATGGGTGTGTGTTTATCCCCCAACATCTTTTTTTGCTTTCCCCCAATGCTCTGTTAAAGAAGTGCAGATTTTATGGTTTGGTTCCAACCAACAATTGCTCTGCAGGAGTTATAACTGCAGTAACTGTCTTGTTAAGAATGATGCAGTATCATTTATTATTTAAAAAAAATAAAAATACAGAGATTAACTGTCAAAGTATGTAGCTTTAATATGAGTGAAGAAACCGACTTCCACTTGGTTCCTCTTTACACAGACCACGAAGCAGAGCCTGAAATCCAGAGCCTGCTCTGCCTGTATAGGTGTTGAAAGAAAACTTGTGACATGCTGTCTGCGAGAGAGGGAAGACATTATAAAAGTCATTATTAACTGACATGGATATCCAAAGGCAACCTTCATTCTGAGACGATGGCAGCTAAAGACTATATTTGGTTGAGAAAAGATGTTGTGACTGCAATATAACTGATTAAAACTGTGAATGACCATAGGTTGCCACGGACCGTTAAGCCCGTTAAGGGGGTCTTAGATATATTTATGTGATGGCTACAAAAATTATATTGTCGGGTGTCTGTTCTGTAAACCTCTCCAGATCACATACAGGGCAGGACAAAGCAGCTTACATTAGTGGTGGGAATCACAGACTCTTAACACTAAAATGGCCTCATGATACAGCAGCTCTGCGATAGTAGATACATTACAAGACAATCATCTATTTTGCATAACAATATCTGTTTAAGTAAAGAAGAAAGAATTCTCCTACAAAGGCAAAAAGCAGTAATTATCTATTTATTCACTGAATTGTGGTGTCAGTTTTACCAAATTTGAAAACTGAGGTGAATGAATGTAAAACAAAAGGGCATCTAGTCTTAGCTTAGTGCTGATACTTTTCCATGTATTTCATAATTAAAATTTTAAAATTACTTATAATAAATGAATGCAAAACAATTAAACATTTCTCTAGGAAAATATAAATAAATATATAAACATTTGGCGCCAGTGTATCGATAATGTATCATTAGAGAAAATAATACAATATATTACCGTATGGATATTTTGTCCCGCCCCTAGCCAATATTATGCTACACAATTGTTTTTAAAAATGCAAAGTAAGTAAAGTAGTTTGCTGAAAAAGTGCACACCTTGGAAGTAAAACTAGGTTACCTCTGTACAACGGTGCAATTTTTTGTATTAATAATCTGAATCTGGAAAATAACTAAAGTTATTAAATAAATGTAGTCCAAAAATGAATGCTTCTGAAATATAGTGGAGTGGAAGTATAAAGAATCAGAAAATAGAAAAACTCGAGTATAGTACAAGTACTGCAAAATTGTATTCAAGTACAGTAGTTGAGTAAATGTAGTTGGTTGCTTTCAACCACTGCTTCTATACGTAATGAGCTAGTTAGCCAGACATACCAATGATTGCAACTTCACTATGGGGGATGGTTAAGTAACTAACTAATAGTAGCTAACTATCAATTGGAGGATGGGTAGTCAATGACATTTTGGCAACTTTATTGTTGTTTTACACCATGAAGCTCAGATTCAAAACTCTGCTGCTTGTAGTAGTTTGACATTGCATCTACCTGTGTATCAAGACTCAGTATGTTGGCAGCAGTTATTATATTCCTAGCCAACTAGATACAGAGTGCAGAAGAGATTTTGAGTGCTTTGATGTGTTGGTGCAGGTTACCCTCTCTGTGTTGTATAGTCATATTGCAAAGAAAGTTGTAAATCTGGGGCTGAAACTTGAATTTGAACTAGATTACTTGAATATCTTCTGATACTTCTTCATCAGACATGTTCTGTCTTGTTTTTGAGAGGCTAAGCTTCATAACTTCAACATGAGGTCATGTTTAAAAAAATGCTGCATCTTTTTTTTTTTATAGCTATCTCCCAATTTCAAAAGCAAAACATGATTCCCATTTTCTCTCTTGCAGCCTCAGGGTGAGGGATGATCACCCGCTTATTATCTAATTTTGCAGGGCTTGTATTAGCTTAGCTGTCCTCCTCCCCTGCATCTCTATTTCAGTGCAGTTGATTGCATTGTTTGGTATTGCCACCCCTTTTAATGCCGTTACTCCCTCTCCCCCCTTTACACATTTACCCCTCGGCTCTGGAAGGAAGATATCTCACCCGTCACACGTGGCTACGCTCAGTCGCAGTCTGTAGGGCTTTATCTCTCCAAGCTAACATGTCTTAACAGACCTTTATTTCCACAGAGGCCACATCGAGGACCCTCACACAGACAGAGCCATGCTGGAATACTACCAGATATTAGGAGTCCAGAAAAATGCAACCCAAGCGGACATCAAAAAAGCGTAAGTGCCCCTGAGGGTTTTCTGCTGGTGTTGTTGTTAAATGTTGCCCACTCAGAGGCCTGTAATAGGTTAATTATATCCCCCTCTAGCTTTATAAACCGACACAAGGAGAGAGAGAGAGAGAGAGAGCAGAGAGGCGTCAATGCAGGAAGTTTCCACTGTTCTTCCTGTAACCTTGCCGCTGTCAAATACCTTCCCCCTACACTCACCCACCGTTCGCAGTCATGCCAGTTCCAGTTATTTACACTTCCTCACAGGTTTCTCACTAACATGTTTTTGTTTGGCAAGTGAAGAGGACAGAAGGAAGCCTGTTTGAGAATTGTCATATGCTCCAGGGTAATACAGTAAACCTTTAAGTCGAGTAAAATCGTGTTAGAAAGGATGAAGCTGTTGAACATTACTCATTACTGCTGATCAAATTAACCAATGTGTCCAATTCGCAAAGACGTCAGCATGGAAAGATAGTGAATGCTGAGCGCCTGCTCTCTCTTTGCACTCAATTGCTGGCCGCAAAAGTCAGATGTTATCTCAACTGACACCAATCAATAAGTCATATCTTTAGCTTGTGACCCCAGCTCTCTCCTCTAGATCTCTGACTGAATCATTTTCATGCTAGCAGCTTGGTTAGCTTGCCATGGAATTTGGTACAGACATTCATGGTGCCCAGAGCACAAATCCTAATGAAATTGGTAATCCTTTGACTTTATCTCTAGAGCCACCAGAAGGTTGCCTTCAGTGGTTTTCAGTGAAATATCTCAACAACTATTGGAATTTGGTTTCCTTTCTCCACCACAGGATAACTCATAATAACTTTGGTGATCCCATTACTCTTCATCTGGCACATCTTCTTTTTCCTAGTGTGCCTTGTATCTACTAGTGCCCCGTTCATGTCATATCTGACTTGGCATTTATTTATATGAAATTGCCTGAAAACCAAGCTAATATTGATGCCTCACATCAGCCTAATCGATTAGCTGACTAATCTTTGGAGCTCTATTGCACAGTATTTTAATCCTCACATGACCAACTTTATAATCACATGAAATTTAGTAGTTGTCTTACCATAATTTATGTGAACATGGCCTCACAGACATAGCATGACAGTGGACTCTTTGTCCTGTGTGTCGATTGAATGTGATTGGTATAAGATTAAAGAGACGTTTGAGGAAGATAATGACTGCTGTCGTTTTAATTAGTGAACATACAGGTTTGACCATTGACCAGGCTTTAGACATCCTGATGATGTCACAGATTACAACAAAGACTTGGACAACAAAGACTATTCACTACAGACCCAAAAGGGAGTCAAAACCTGGATTGTGTGCAGCCTCACTCTCAGACTATAGTCTTGTCCACATCCTCTGTGTGTCCGCTGCCAGTGCTGCTGCTGGGCTTAGAAACAAACAGCTGATGCAGCGTAAGCCGCTGTGCGAGCCTCCGCTGGACGTCAGTGGAGTTCAGGCTGTTATTTCTGCTTGGATGGGGGGACAGTGTACATGTATTTATTTGTGTGCACATAAAGAGGTGTCTGTGTGGGCATGGCTGCCACCCTAAAAAAAGACTTGAATGTGGATATGTGATTCTGATAGGGGGAAGTCCGTTTCACATACATACACATTTTCCAGCTCCCATTTCAGTATTAAGAACAGACCTGCCCTTGGAATATCTATAGTATAGGACCTAAACTGTGTGTTTGTCTCTGTTTTGATGTCAATGCCTGTATTTAAACTGTATGGTATTTTTATTCAGTTACAGAAAATTGGCATTGAAATGGCATCCAGACAAGAACCCAGACAACAAGGAGGAAGCAGAGAAAATGTTCAAAGAGCTGTCAGAGGCATATGAAGTGCTCTCAGATGGTAAAGTTCTTCTGTAGAGGGAGAAAATATATTATATAGCCATGTTAAGTGATGGATATGTGAATGTGATGACTGGTGTGTCTCTGAACGTTTAAAAAAGAATGCTTGGTAATTTACTGTCTTAAATTAGCAAAATTATAATTTAAATAAAGGATTATTGGACCATTTATTTGACCAAGCATCAGATTCCAACTCTCAGTACTTTACAGTATTTTGATAGTTAGTGTGACAGACAAATTTAGGTCAGTTACAAAAAAGTATTGTGTAAAATGTATCATGCATCAAAAGTGTCAAGCAGGTTTCTTTAGCTATGTTTGAGTTTTCGTAAGTGGAAGTAATTACAAGGATAATGATGTGAATGTGAGAATGTCTGGTTTGAGAACGTCTATTTTCATTTTATTAGTCGCAGTAAAACACCGCACACCCAGTCGCAAGAAGTAGCATTTGCTTTGCACAGTGATGCTGGAGTGAGCGGGTTTAGTTTTATTTTCTGTTTGTCATTTGATGACATAAACAGTTATCAGTTGGCCTGTAAATGTGTACAGTAGCAGATAGCTGCTCTTTTTATGTATATATACAGTTCAGCAAACAAGTACATGTGCAGATGGTCAAACTGATGAATTGGATACATAAAATGCACTTGATTGAGACTTGGAAAGTGTTTTGAAAAAGAACAAATTGAAGGGGTCTTTCAATTGGATGGGAACTTTCTCTTTGTGTAGGTGCGTTTTTTTCCCCGACTCTATCTATCTAAAGTTCTTCTCTTCCAACAACAGAAAGCAAGAGGAATACTTACGACAGATATGGGAAAGACGGCCTTTCAGGAGGAGGAGGAGGAGGAGGAGGTAAGGAGATAACTTTCAAAATAACAAGATATTTCTTTCAGTGACATGGCTGTTTAAGATTTCTGTAATCAATACTGAAATGGACAAATAGCGGTTACCTTATTCATTTGGATTAAGTACAAACAGCTTGGTATTTTGTTGTTTTTTTACGACCTGAAATGATGGAATTGTTTATTATCTTGCTTTGATATTGATAGATAAATAGTTGTGTAGTTTGAGCTTTTATGGTTATTTTCTGTTTTACAGGAGGCCATTATGATCACTTTGGCGGCGGAGGGTTCACATTCCGTAATCCTGATGACGTTTTCAGGGAATTCTTTGGTGGCAGAGATCCATTTGCAGATTGGCTTGGTAAGTCCATTTTAAATCTGGTGAGGCACTGATGCCATTTCTTGTTTAAGAGCAGAAAAAATGAGAAACCAAAGAGAGTCATAACAGTGAGGCGTAAAAATCCTGTAGGTCCCAGTTTTATATAATGTGAAATATATATATATCTATCATATTGCTACTTCCTAATTAGTTTGACAGTTACCTAGCTGCCCATGCTGTGTAGAGGGAGCATTAGACGCAGGAAACCTTCTGTAAAGGCTTGTGCTAAACCCCCAAAGCACACGGCAATGTGCATCTCCAATACTCTAAGCACTGTTCACCTCAGGAGGTCATCTCCCACTAAATGTCACATGTTGGAAGACACAGAGTTTCTCTGCTGCATGTTGACCTCATGACGTAGGCTTCATCTAATAACCAGAGTTTAGACTTAATTTGAATCAGCAATTGGACAATCATAGAATAGTTTTTCAATAGTGAAGCATGCTCCATGAAAAGGGTAATGTAAGATAATTGCCAGCCACAATTGCAACACTGGTATTGTTTTCACCTTTGCCTGTGTCATCATTTGGTCCTGGAGACCATATTCACATTGCTTTAGCGATCACTATAGTCACTATACTTTGTGGTTATTGGCATCTCTGGAAGTGTGTCTTTCTGTCTGTCTGTTTGTCTGTCTGTCTTTGTCTCTGTCCATCTGTCTCCCTTTTCTCTCTTTCTCTCTCCTTTTCTTCCTCCCCAACCGGTGCAGACAGATGTCCGTCCTCCACAGAGCTGGGTCTGTCTGACGTTCCTGCCTGTTAAAGGGAAGGTTTTCGTTGCCACCGTACTCTACGGGGGAATTGTTGGGTCCAAGTTAATCATAAATAAGTCAAAGAGTGTGGTCTTTACCTACTCTGTAAAGTGTCCTGAGATAACTTTTGTTATGATTTGGCACTGTAAATAAAATTGAATTGAATTGAATTGAAATGAATTGAGACACCAACTGTAGTGGGAACTACCACAGAGGAAGTTTGGAGTATTTTGTAACAAATAAGTGTTTATATGTCTGTATGTCTGAGATACATTCATGAAACGTTACAGATGTGTAGTTGAGATCAAAATGTAGGCCAAATTCAAAGAAGGGTGTGATCCAAGCAAGCGTGCAGGAAGTGTAAAAAGTAGCGAAGGGGCCGTTGTTTCACACACACACACACACACACACACACACACACACACACACACACACACACACACACACACACACACACACACACACACACACTCACACTCACACTCACACTCACACTCACACCCACACCTTTATGCCCTGGTCTTCTACTTTCAGGTTTTTGGGAAACAGGCTTTAGTGATTATTTTCAAAGCAGTTACTCATAATATTCTTTTTTTGTCCACCACTTCTCACTGCATATTAGTGCAAAATGATGGTAGCCAGTTTTTACACAACGCTTGTAAGCCATCATACTGTTGGCTAAGGTAATATACTGCTGCCCAGTGGCTGTTAATTTGTCATAATGACAGCTTCTCAAAGTGCCTGATAGCTGATTGTATCAGAAGTGTCAGGCGTTACATTATGTATAGTTTATAGGAGTTTATCGCCTGTCCTGGGTTGTCTGGGTTGTCTGGGTTCAGCAAAAGGCTGATTGGAAGGCATGTGTAGTTCACCCCGTGTAGCTCTAAATATGGAGTTCAGACGCAGGCAGAGGATGGATTTGAACGTCTACATCACTGAACTGGAATGCTTTCAAAAATAGCTTCCGTATTAAAACAAAAGCAGATGTAATAACGGCAAGTGTGTGCGCTGTGTCTCCATGTGTCAGAGCTCATGTAAAAATGTGGTGCAATGCGAGCACTTGAGCGTGGGTGTTCAACATAAAGTTGTTGAAAAAACTCTAATCTTATATGACTTTTAGAAGTGATGTTTAACAAAAGGGGGTATTGAATAATAACTTCAAAAATCAAACCGTCTTTTATAACAGATTGTTTTTATAAACTGACATGTATTAATGTTGTATTTATTAACACAGATAAGATAAAGTCCTGGAGCTCAGCTGTTGCTGATCAGTAAACGAGGACTGCTTAAAAAAAGTCAAACCATGATGCTATTTGCACCGAGAGTAAAGTTCAAGTTCTATTTTGACTGGGGACATCCTTTTTTATTATGCTTAACTGGTATGAAACAGGATACGTCCAAACATCCATCTTGTCGAGTTTATTTCTACTCTATATTTAGTGTTTTTCCTCGAATAGATCTATATAAAGAACCGGTTTGTTTTGGTTTGCAGCCACAAAAAGAAGTCTTCAGATGTGTTTAGAAAATCCCATGCGGCATCCAGTCCTGACTGTCCAGCAGCTCGTCTCAGTGAGCAGCAGCTGGTCATGTGGATCTATCACTCACCCACCTCAGAGCGGCCAGCAGACCGAGGAGTGGGGGGGTGTGTGCGCTGTAGAGACAAATACAGATTTGCACGATAACGAGGGCTTAGTCGTCCGCCACGAACAGCACACTCCCTCTCAAATGAACATGTGAAGGAAGTAGAAAAGACGGGGATCCGACAGACTATTTTTGTTGGACACACTGCAAAAATGTTCAAAAATACGCAGAACAAATCTCTCTGGAGTAGCTCCTATTTTGAAAACCCAGTGACACTATGACTTCAATTAATTATGTGCTATCCTGTAAATAGGCACGGCACATTCTTCACAGATTTAATCTTAGTCTATGTGCTTGGTAGGCCCTTTGAAGTTCTGTCAGAGCACATAAGAGCCATACTGCTTTAACTTTCTTCCAGCTATCTCTTTGTGTACACTGATCATGTACACAAGCATTAAACAGGAATGCCTGTGCTTAGGCAGCATTTCTCAGCCTTTACATTCCTCTCTCTTTCTTCCAATGATGTCTGCTTTCTTACTGACAGCTTTGTTTTTTCTCCTCTAATGTCTTCTTCGAGGTAAATTGACAGTAATTCAGTTACAACAGTGATCGGAGGAGTTTATTTTTTATTTTTTAAGCTTTCTTTTAAAGGGAACAAGTGAAGCTTTCTTGTCGCTTCTTTCAGCAAATGGTGCCAGTGAACCAGCCTTATCCTGCTGGGGTGACCCAGATTGGCAGTGTGCAATTAGTAGCATATCCACAGGGTCTTAGGATCATAATTAGTGGTGGTCACTTATGCACAATTTAGGGTTAAGATTGTTTTAGAAATTACAAACTGAAGCTCCTACATGCACCACAGGTTTTTTTATTCTCACGTACTTAAATCTTTTAGATTCTAGAAACAGCCTCAAAGCTACTCTAATCGATATTTTTATATAAATGGATCAAATGACTATGTGACAGACCCACAGAGAACTCATACAAACCAGTGAAGTGTTTCGCCTAAACTTTAGTTTTATGTTAGTAAATATTCTAGATAAATGCTATTGTCTTTGCTGTGTATATGCAAATTGTCAAACCTACCATGATTTTTCAATACAATATGAGCTGAAAGTCTTTAAAGGTGCCTCACTTTCTCAGTCACAAATCTATCATTTGTACTTTGTTTCCCTCCAAAGCTGATGACCCCTTTGACGATTTCTTCGGAGGTAGTCGCAGTCGCCAGAGAGGCGCAAGTCAAGGCAGGATGGGGGGATCGCACTTTGGTTTTGGGAGCTTCCCAGCGTTTGGGTCCGGCCTCTCAGGGTTCAACTCAGGTAAATCGCAACAGTTAACTCCACATTGGGCTGTACTCATCATGTATTTATGATGTTTTTCCATTTTTACAGAGGTTGTTCTCGAATGTGTTCTCTTTTGCAGGTTTTGGCTCATTTGGCGACATGGGTGGAGGAGGATTCACTTCCTTCTCCTCTTCATCTTTTGGAGGCGGCGGTGGGGGAGGGGGAGGAGGAGGAGGAGGAGGAGGAGGAATGGGTAACTTTAGATCTGTGTCGAGCTCCACCAAGTTCATCAACGGCAGAAAAATTACGACAAAACGGTACTTAAATGTTCATTATTTTTTAAGAATGTCTTGAGCTTTCTTGGAGAGAATTGGATCAGAACATTGATACTACTCTCATGTCTGTATCGTACATGTGAAGCTACAGATATCAGGCAGTTAGCATAGCATAGCATAAAGATTGAAAACAGGAGGAAACAGTTTTTCTAGTTCTGTCCAAAGGAAGCAAAATCTGCCTACATGCACCTCCAAAAGCTCACTAATTAACACTTTATATCTTGTTTGGTTTTGGTTTGGATGAAAAAAAAAAGCGTAAAAACAAACATGTATTTTATATACGCAAGACTATTTCTTGAGCAGGATCTGTAATTTCGTGAGTCTCTCCAGGTTGCGTGACATTACCTCATAGTCACAACAAGACACCAGGAATTCACTACATGCAGTCAAGTTGTCTGGCACATAACACTACATTTTTGTATTGGTTCAACAAACAAGGTACTATGTGTAAATTAGTGAGCTTTATATGTGCTGGAAGGCAGATTTTGTATGGATAGAGCCAAGCTAACCTTTTCCTTTACCATATGCTAAGGTAAGCTAAGCATCTCCTAGCTATGGCTTCACATTTACCATACCGATTTAAGTGGTATCTCTTTTTGTGTGTGTTACAGGATCGTGGAGAACGGCCAGGAGCGGGTGGAAGTGGAGGAGGACGGTCAGTTAAAATCCCTAACAGTTAATGGTAAGGAGCAGCTCCTAAGACTGGATAACAAGTAATTATCTCGCCACAACATTTTACCAACATACAGTTTTCACACCTGGAAAAAAAAACTGGCCCAGTGACTGTTTGGTACCGGCAGTTGGTCTCTCCTCTCTCTGTCCTCCTGCATCTCATTCCCGAAGAAACTATTTTTCTCATTTATTAAGCTGCAAAGGAGACGAGAGAGATGTTCTCAGTATTTGTATTATTGTATTTATTCCATTATTATTTGGGGGGACTATCTTGTCAGGATTTGTGTTTTTGTTTACTACAGTATTTGAATTGTACTTCTTTATTTCTGCCATGATAACAAAGCTGGGTACATGCTATATATTTTTTTCCCTTGGGGTGGATATTGTCTTTCTTATTGTGGCTGGAAAACAAGTTGCTGTACATTTATACTGCATTAATTAACGCACGTCATTTTTGCTCTTTTCATTTGACCAATTTAACAAGTGAATGATAAAAGCTTAACCACTTCACCCTAATGTCTTTAACTTGAATGTCACCTTGCTAACCTGTTAGCTGTTACCATGTTCACGCGTGTGTAATATGAATGACTGACGATGATCAATAAATTATTTAGAATAACATGCATTATACATACTTTTACAGTTGTTTGTGTATTTGATAATAACAGAGTATGCTTTATTAGTTTTTGCATGATTGCTGATTCCAGGAGGCTGCTTAGTAGTTTCACTGTAACTGTGTCAGCAACTTGAACCATGAACCTAGACCGCAGAACACCTTACACTGTTACCGGGCAGACAGGGCGATTTTCATTCTTTGTAAAAAGAAAAAACTAAATAAAGAGTTCAGATTTGGTCAATAAACTTCCGTTTGTGGATCGTTGTGGAAAGTTTGCTGCAGTCACCTGGTGTCTTTGTGATGTTTCTTTTGGCTAGAGTGGCTCTTTATCCTCACACTCTTCTTGAATGTATGAGGTGTGTGTGCTTGTGCCTGATCACATTTTGAACCCGCTTCTACCGCAATAAAGGAAACCACAGCGGCTGCTTCTATTGAAAACTCATCCATCATACAACTCACAATGTGCATTTTTTAACCCACTAATGCCTGGTGACTCACATTAAGGCTTAGTCACTGATTCAACACTACACTGGTTATGTGCTGTGTGTGTGCTTTCACTGAAATAAACCTATTTATCTAAGAAATCATAGGGAAAAATTAACTTTGTTTCAGCAAAGACATACCTGTGTACTTGCACCCTGAGGTGTAATTTTTTTCTTCTGTGTGGTAGGTATGCTTTACCTTTACATACCAGGTGAGAAGGAAACAGGATTCATGTGCCCTTCCTCCTGTTTCCTCATTTCTCTTCTTTGCACCTCCCATCGAGACATTTTATGGGCTCGTAAAAAGTGCTGACGCCGCACCTCTTTTGAACACGCCTTCAAACAAAACATGAGCTCTGTAGACACATTGTGACCCAAAACTTAAAATTTACCTAATCTGTATTTCTGTCAAATAAGAAGCCATCTTCTAGCTGGGACAATCCAATAAGTAGTATTTCAAATGTGCCTCATTTGGAATAATACATTGTAGGTCTGCTTGCATGTACTATTTGGCATGATGGGCTCAGATTCAAAGTTAACAGTTAAAGTTGAGTGGGGCGTATGATTACAGTTGGCCAGAGGTCACTGAGCAGACAAGAGTGTGTTTGTCTGTTTCTTGAGGAATGTGCTAGGGCTAGTTTATTTACACAAGCCTCACTGCATATTTTTGTTAGAGACAAGTCAGGAGTGGGAACCTGAGGAGACAGAAACAGGCAGGGTGAGAGGCCTTTAGTTGAGTCATGCTGCATTATTAAGGACTTATTTGGTGAAGAGTTATGATTTTAGCTGGGTGAAGGCCATATCTTTTACTATTCGGCTTTGGATTGGTGTTTTTCAATTTTCCACCATTGCTGACTGAAGTGACCTTTTGCGCTTGCGCATTCCTGTTGCTAGGTGATACAGCAGTCGTGCACCAATCTCTACTGCTCAGGTGGCCTGTATGCTCTCTCTCCCCCCCCTCTCTCTCTGTAAATGTGATGAGTAAATTAGGGATAAACGTTGTAGATGGGGATTACTACACGGACAAGCAATAAGCCGCAATATCTTATTACAAACCATGTGATCATTTTAGGATCTACACAAATATGCAGGTGTTAGATGTGCATGTTATTAGTGGATAGTCAGTAGTTGAATATGTTTTGTAGGAGAATGGCTTATATTTATGGTGTAGTAGCGCCCTCTTCTGGATCAATAGGTTTTATACAGTTGTCCAAGAACTAGAACCAGACACCTATTATTATTTTTCGTCTTTTTTTGGTTGTACTACTAATTTTTTTGGGGTAACATTTGAGAAAATTGGCACCGTTAAGTAAGCCAAAATAACTATTAGCAGTTTCTGTTTGCAATGTACTTTTGTGTGTGTACAGATAACTATCACTAGATTAGTTTGATACTGAGGACAATTTGAAAATGTGTGAGAGTTATGAGGAGTGTCTTTTTTCCCTGTAATTTTTAAGCGGATTCATGGACACTTCTTCACAATGGACATTGGAGATAATGGTATCCACAGGTATTTTAAGTCACAGATTGTGAAAATATACAATGTATGTATGTTTAGATATTATTCATTTAGGACTCCTTATTGCCTCCATGCCCTCCCAACTGCTGACTGTGTTGATAAATGAGCCAACAAGAACCATCTTGACCAGTGACACTTGTAAAGTTGCCGGTCTATAAACTGTGAGAGGTCTGATCTCCAAGCAGTTTTCACCTCTTTTGTATTTATTTAGAATATTTTATTAGGATAACGTCTAGACCTGATGCGGTTAAACTACCATTTTTTTGTCAAAGAGAAGACAAGAAAATAATAGAGAAAATCTATCACATAAAAAAAAAAAAAGTCCATATTTTCTACCCAGGACCCACTATATTTATATCCTGACGTCGTGTAGGGTGACTACCCCCAACTTTGGGACCACTGCTAATAGGAGACATGTATAGTCTAGATTGAATGTAAAATAAGTAGTCAAAGAAAAGTAAAATCCTTAGACCAGTAGTTACATAAATTAAAATAAATTCTGCTATGACACGTTTGGATTTGAAGGTAGACCCTCTTGTGGTCACTAGGTGGCACTGTTAGCACACAAAAGAAAGCATGACATCATCTGGCTGAATGATTCCTTAACAGGAAATCACAAATAGTGAAGAAACCGCATAGTGATGGGTAGGATAACTGAGCAACATGTGACGTTAGTTATACGTTCAAAAACCCCCACATTTTTAATGAGAAAACTTTAATTTCCTGAATTTAGTCCTCAGTATTCGTATTAAATTGCCATTACACTTTTTATTAGTTATGATTTGATAAAATTGGCTCTGTGTTTCATGTTAGAAATAAAGTCCTGCATCCATCAATCCATTCAAATATGACACTCCATGCTGTGATTTCCTGTCCCCCAGCTCCCTCGTGTTATGAAAGATGGCTTCCTGTTGGCAGAAAGCAGCATCCGGTGTTAAACCCCCCTCCACCTTGTCTGCTTGACAGCTTAGCGTGAAGCATTGAATCTGCCCAGAGCCGCTGGCCACTTTATGAACGATGGCAAAGATAAGCTGCCGGTTTCTCTTTAGCCGTGTCTGAACAAGGACACAGACTATCTCTCTGCGCTCAGCAGTAGAGTCACATCATCAGCGACACCAGATGTCTTGAACCAGGGAAGGTGGACTGTTGGAAATAATCTGGTGCACAGTTGTAGTTGTCATGTAGGGTTAGCCCCCTTCTGGACAGTGATTTATTTTCGGCTTTAGGCTCCAGCCGGCTGCAAGTAAGGCTGCTTTTGTCTGTCACACAAAGATTGTGTCTGAGTGGGTTTAGGGGTTAACCTGGGTGCCTGTGTACACGCTCCTGTGTTGCAGTATAGACTGTGTATCAAACAGCTTTTACAGATTCACACAGCGTTGTTTAGTCTGGAGACAAATGACAGACACTCTTCAGACAATAGCTGCAAACGAACGCATCCAGAATTTTTTTTCAATTTACTTTTCAAAGTAAGTCCTTGATCCAGAAAATAAAAGGCCCCCTTTATGAGAATTAAAAGATCCTATTATCAACACTGAACTTTGATATTGTCTCTGCTAAAATTAATTAACTGATGATGGATTATGTGACTTGATAATGGAAAGAGTCTTATCACCCACGTAACTCGGCCCCATAACAGCGCCAAATATTGATCCTCTGGAACAAAGCACACAAGCTTGGAGTTACATACATACTTAATCCAGCTCTCTAAAATTGGATCACAAGACGAATGCAGGTTGGGATTAGGTGTTTTTTCCAGAGCTGTATAGAGAATGAGTTGCTTTGAGAGCCTTGAGGAGTAAAGCCACCAATTGTCCTGGCTCTGTTGGGTCCGCTGGGTGCTGGTCTCTCCTTGCAGGGGTCAACTATGTGTTCAATTTAAAAAGCTGGTTCGCAAACTCTAAAATAAAGAAGTCTTGGATTAAAGCAACACACAGCATTTAATTTCAGCAATGAAATAAACTATATAAGGTAAGAATGCTCAGCCAATTTCAGCTTTAACACACTTGAAAAGCATTTGTGACAAAGAAATTGACTTGGGTCAAAATAGAGGTCCTGCAGTAATAAGATGCCTATTCAGAGACAATTGAAATCCAATGATGCCTTTGTTTCTGTTAAGACCTAAGCCCACGCAGCCTAAAAACCCTTGAGCTCCTCTTGAAAGCATCGAAAGACAGCCGTCTCCCTCCACACGGTCACATAGTGTTGCAAGGACATGTTGCAATATAACCACAACCTTCTGTTTTAGTTTTACAATCTACATTGATGATTAAAATTACTTTATGTTTACATTGAGGTGCTCCCAGAGGTGAACGGCAATATGTCAAACAAAGCTGTCACGTCTCTAATGACTTCTGATGTGTTTAAGGCCGGGCTGTTACACACCGTGCAGGGGATTTTTTGAAATGGTGGTGCAGATCCTTCTCTAAATGGGACCAGGTTCAGCACGGTGAGCATCTGGCCTCCTTTCTTCTCCTCTCCACTGCCTTAATTACACAACACAATGGCGATGAGATCTGCCTGTAATCTCGCAGCATAATAAGTCCCCCCACCGCCCCGTACCCTGCCTGCCACTAATTCAATATAAATGTAAATTGCAGAGAGAAAAGAATAACCAAATCTCATTTTATTTACATGACTAATCACAATAAAGTCAGGCAGATGAAATATGAATGAAATATATGGTTGCCTTTTGAAAGGAAGGAGGGGTCTGTACCACCTAAGGGACAACTTCTCGTTTTATATCCTCTTCGTTGTTTCATGTTGGTTACATCAATATGCCTCTTTGCACTTGTGCTCAACTTGCTGTAATAGTGTGTTTTTTTTTCTTTCTGATTGTATTCACTCTGCCAAGGGCATCACAAGGTAATATGTTTTCCTTTCAGCTGATTTTTTTTCTTTTGCACCACACATCTCATGTCAGAAGGCTGAAATTCAAAGACGCTACATACAGAGAGAGAGAGAGAGAGGAAAAAAATGTTGGTTTGAACACCTCAGGCCATCCATCCAGACAGCGAGAAGAGAGGGTTTAGGTGTGATTAATTGTGCTCTTCCCTGCCCACACCCACAGAAATCGCAGCTGAAGATCCCTTGGAGGAAGAGTGTCGTCGGCGCAGACATAACACACTTCCTGGCCTCGGCCTGCACCAGCGCTACCTAAGGAACTCCGCCCAAAACCCCTCGGAGGAAGAGGAGGAGCACGGCCTACAGAGTCTGGGACTAACGAGAGGTCCGCCCACCCGCCTCTGCAGGGCTTGATTAATTACCAGCACACAGGGCTCTGCTTAAAAGAGTAGAGTCTTAATAAGCACAGCTAATTGTCTGCTTTTGTGTCTGATGGCCACACAAAGGACGATGACGAAGAGTGGCGTGTTTGATTGGCAGATGTAAACACAGAGGACAGAGGTGTTCATTAGGCAACTCTGTTCTACACTGCAGTAACGACCAGAGGTTAGAGGTCGCCCTCTGTTTTCCTTCAAGGGGTCAGGAAGTCACACACAACAGCTGAGCAATTATCTGCTACACACTGTCACTGAATGTTTTATATAAGCGGCTTCGTTAGTTAAGGATGGAACCTTTCATTTAACTGTGCATACTTCCTGCTGGGGTGCAAACAAAGGCCCTAATTCTGTCTGGGACAGTGACCCAAACTATTTAAATATGGGTCCTCAGAGAGTTTGTTTAAACTACTGCTACGGGCTGAAAGTAAGAGTTTTAAATGTGAAGAAAAGGCTGTTCTGCTTTCTAACAATTCACACTTTCTAAAGTGTTTGTAAGCTGTGACTAATGGCTTAATTAACAATACACTAATGCTTTATAGTAGTGACAACGTTTTGCTGCTGGTGTTTATCTTCTTGTCTCACACTTTCTTTAGCTCTTAAATTCATAAGTAAGGCCATGTGACCTTTGACATTTTGGAAAATGGCTGCAGGGCATCTGGACCACAATTAATTTATAACAATTAATTAGCTTATGGATTTACTGAATAGTTTTCTTCTCAGAATAATCAAGGCTATTTGAAAATTAAGAAATTGTTTTATTTTTGACAAAGCCTGGCTAGCTGTTTCCCCCTTGTATCCAGTCTTTATGCTAAGCTAAGCTAATCACCCTCTGTCATATTTAACTGGCAAACATGAGAGTGGCATCAATCTTCTCATCTACCTCTCAGCAATGGCTCAACACCAAGAGATTTTTCGCAAC